>NC_088302.1:42675948-43017064 GCF_032854445.1 Liolophura sinensis | reverse complement strand
CCATATAATAATCTGCATTATTTTACAGTATAACTCAAACTAGTTCGAGGCTTTATTAAAGTTATAATACTTAACGTTTATTTGGGATTTATAAGGATGCTTTACACCCTACATCAACCTAACTATATTTAGACAAGTAAATAAATATAAATAAGTAAATAAAATGACTCGTCATGATGTTTTTTTCTTCAAACAAAGGATATATTCACAACATGGTTCCAGCACTTTATTCGAGCTTCTGGCGCTTCCAAAGACAACCGAGTTCTACTGCAACTCACACTAGAAACATACAAGTGATTGATTTGGCCGGAGAGAATGGCGTGGAAATACTATGTCTACCACCACACTGCTCCCATAAAATGCAACCATTAGATGTGAGTTTCATGAAGCCATTATCAACCAGGAGTTAGAGAAATGGCTGCGAAACAACCCCGATCGAGTGATTACCACCTTCCAAGTTGCTGATCTCTTTGGCCAAGCCTATGTCAAAGCAGGCACAGCTGAGACGGCTGCACACAGGTTCCGAAAAACTGGCATATTCCCCATCAAACCGGGATATTTTCCAACCACACGAGTTTGCTGCCGCAGAACCTACAGATGTTCCAAATCCAAACTCCCAAACGGTCAACCCATTGATCGATTTAGATGATCATGGCATCCAAACAGATGCAATTGTTGATGAGCCCACATCTGACAGACAAGGGGAGTCCGTTTCAGGCATGAGCCCAATCCAGGAAGCACTGGTTGAGCCGCAGCCGTCAACATCTGGCATACATGCCGAGGAGACTATTTTACATGTAGGCCTACCCACAATCCCGGAAGCTCCAGAAACTCAGTCCGAAAATCCAACCTGTTCGATTTCTCCACCGCTGTATACGCCTGTGTCGTCTTCCACCAGTAAGTCCTCGGGTGGTAATTCAGTTCCGCCAGGCTACATGTCACCGTTTGACATTTCACCCCCACCCAGAGTTACCGTCAGGCAAACTCGGAAGTCAAATGTCCGCCGTGGCAAGGCAGCTATTCTCACCAGCAGCCCATACAAATCCTCACTTCTTGGAGATAAAGTACAGCCTCTCAGGGCAACATCTAGTTCACGACATGAAGTCGTCCGCAAAGCACAAACATCAACCCAAGGTAAAGGAAAGCGTACACGAAACCACCTTCCAAAATCAGTGATTGTGTCTAAAGTTGCCAAAACCCCTGAAGTTGCAGATGTAACGCGCCCTTCGCTCGAAACTGATGAAGTCGATACAGAATGTATCTATTGTTCTGAACTATGGAGCAAAGGCACCGATGGAATGATCCAGTGTACAACATGTTTACTGTGGGCACACCCAGCTTGCGCTGGCATAGATGATGACGATGATGCTTTTATTTGCGAACTGTGTAACCAACCAGTGAAACTGTAAACAATACCATGTCATCTTGAACGGTGTGTTTTGTTTGAGGTGGCAATACATAGGCCTACAACTACCAAAATTTGTTTGTTGTGTTGAAACACGTATTGCTTCCTTCAATTCATGTACGTTGGGGTAAAATGGGACATGTGGGTCCATTTTGCTCCACCCAGCGGGGCAATATGGGACATACCGAACAGAAAGTATTTTTATTTTCTATTGGAATAGTCCGCGTATACAAACCAAAAATGATTAAAAAATTAAAGATATTATAACCCTTCATCGCAAACCCTCTGTTTTTACACACCAGCTTTGTAATTTAGCTACACATAAGTACATGAAGTTAAGTGTCCCATTTTGCCCCACCTTCCCCTAATGCTGGCTGCCGTCGAAATATATTCTTCAGTAAATACTTCAGTAATGATCGAATAAATAATTGCAGATATGATTATATATGATGCATATTAATTGCAAGAATTATTTTGAGCTCTCTTTGGTGTTGTATGTTTAGTATAAAGCAAAGAAATTTGCGATAAGCCTGCGTAATGTATCTGACATCAGGAGACCCTTAAAAGTTTGTGCATAAAAACGGCCTTTAAAACACATTATAATCATGTTTGTACACTTTAGGAAGTAGTTGTGTTTGTTTTGATCCTGAAAAGAATCGCCCCCTATGGAATGTAACAAAAAATACTGCCCGATTTTTCCCTACGTACGGTCATCTTGCAGCCGATTTATCGACTTTATATGGCCTGTGTACAACAACAACAAATGCAGTGATGACTGTATTTGTTAAGTTTAAGCGCGTTTTGAAAGTCTTACTTGCAGCACTTGAGAGTGTATGCGTAATATTAATTAGCATTTCTCCAATTATAAGTGTGAGAGAGTCTGTAAAATATATTGAAACGATTTAAAAGTTGTCGATTTGGGGGTCCGTCATGCAGAATAATCGTGAGCTATTAATAGCCGTCAATTCAGGTCACGTGATTAGGGGATTCCCATAGCGACTGCAGCCACCTATGGCCACAGACCCCCATTAATTTTCCATAAGTGACAGAGTTAACTTTCGGCGCTGTAGCTCAGTCCCAGGCATTCCGTAGCCAATAAGCTTTGGTGCTTACCTGACCCCTTTGAGAAGGAAGTCATAAAAATCTTGACATAGGTTGGCCGTCAAAATCTGGATCTTTCTATGCCGGTAGCTGGGAGGCGTGCCTAGCAACGCCGAGGGGACGTCACTCGCGGTCTCATCGCTACCTCATACCTTGTATCCTCTCGCCCAGAATTTCAAACTTTCAAAATTCAAACTTTCATCAATAAAGCTCAAACCTCCTCAAAGTTTAGACAATTTCCAGCATTTTAATAACAAGCATGCACCTGTACACCAAAAATGGCCGCCTGGGAGGAAAAAAAAAAAAAAGACTTTATACACTGAATTACATTCCTAACGAAAAATGGAAGTTGTAATGGTGGTCTATGTCCCAATGACCGCCGGAGACTGCCTTGAATTGCTTGAGTACCTCTAAAAGCCATGGTACCTTTACATAGGTGAAATTAATCATTCATTCGGAGCATATCATTATAAACCTACAGTCTTAGTGTTAAAGCACACGTAGTATAAAATTATGTTCTGGATGTTTATATTACTACTGCGACTCTGTCATAATATAAAAAGGAAATTTCATTCGCAAACACTGGAACACAATGAATCGACAGACAGCGGGAATTCATGACGACAACACGTCATTTTTAGAAAGTCTAGACCACTGGTGTCTAATAAATTGCAATTAACATCAGTTGATAAAAATGCATGTAAAACGAAACAAAACGTCTAAAAAAGAATGGAAAAAGTTTAATAACTTTGAATTTTGTATTTTATATATATCCACAGTAAATGGGAAGCGTTTTGGCGGTTGATGCCACAGATTGTCGCTGTTGGTGGGGCGACGCATCCCTATCCACCGAGACTGGATATGTAAAGCACTGAGAATAAAACCAGAGCAGTGACGGCAGTGATAACTGGTCGCATAAAACCGGTAAAATATGGCCTCTTGTCAGTTTACCTCAATCACGGTTTTGTTCAAACTGTTCATGAAAATGCGTAAACTGTGGCAACCTGTTGTCATCAAATTTGACATACTATCACATGAAAACAATGCAAAGGAACCATGTATCGGAGGATGCCTTTCCTGGTGTCTCTGTTACAGATTGTTACACAAAGACAATTTTATACAGTAGTGTTGGCGCTCTATGCTCATGCTGATAGACGGCAAGTTAGTGAGTAAGAGCTAGCCAGACGAGGTGGGTTCAGCGACAGTATGTCGGAGGTCAGTTGGAGGGGAGCTCCTCTCGTGGAGAATAAATATTAGCAGAATGTAAACAGTGGCTGGTAAGTAATCATCTGAACGCGACGCAAGAATGTCTTTGCTGAAAAGGCATGGTTAATGAACGGCAGGTTTTTGTCAGCAATGGTTAGCCAAGGAGTCGTGTCTACACAGCTGAGATTCCCACTCTGTGGCGCTCCGTCCATCAGGTTATGTGGAGGAGAGCTACACAAGGCTTACTGTATCTACCTATTTGTTACATTTTCTGTATTTTTTTATTTGTTATTACACTGTAAGAGAAATTATCAAAGTGGTTTGTGTTGAACGTTTTTGGTCTTGGGAATTGGTAGTTGACGGCTGTTTGCGAATGTCCGTTTCGACACCTAGATTTACACACGTACATGTAGACCCCTGTACACATATCTGGCTGGCGAATTAATTTGAGGCTTACTTCTCAGTCCGTAACATGAAGCCATCAGTCAAACTCACCATATGAAATTCAGGCTTGTCATCAAGGTGTTGTATTGTACTGGTGTGTGTTAAATGTGATGACAAGAAAGTATTTTGAGTATTTCTAGGGACGTCTGATCAATTGCAACTAATATAACTGTATTTATTTTACCTAGTCCTTATTCTTGAGGTATGTGAGTAATTTGGCTTCTACTCCTGATCGAGCAGATATTCCCTGGCATGCTTTGAAATAAGGTTACATTTTTGTTGTTAAAGATTAGCACTGCCTCCACGGATATCAGCAATGGGGTCCATGATATCAATTATCAAACTGTTGAGGGCATGTTTAGAGATCCTTCATATCACTGATAATACTCCCTTGATAGCATGCTAGAAGGTTGATCTTTTCGTGGTGATCCTGCTTGATCCGGTTTGCTTGTTCGTGCTGGTAAAGCCAACAATTGTCCTAAACATGTCACACTGAATAACACTTTACAGTAAAGACTGCTGTCAAAAGTTGTTCTTGGCGACTTCAATCGGTTGTCAACTTTCCGTGGCTGTTTAAACAGTGTAACATTCACAGAAGGTCACTTTACATCACACAATATGATCACACAATATATGACCTGTACGTCACACACGGTAAAGTTCGTCAGAAACGGTCGGTGGTTTTGACTATAATCAGTCATGTCTTCTCTACCGACAAAACTAACAACCATCCAAATGATAAATCCTTGAGTATCAATCAACATCAATAAACTGTTTTAGCAATCGGTCTAAATACTATGATCACAGTCATGTTTCTAAATGTCTGGTTTACAGTGTTAGTTGTGAATGTCAGGATCTCAGCCTTAGTTATTAATACCAGAATCACGGATCTAGTAATGAACTTTAGGATCACACTTTTAGTGATCAATGTCCGTATAAAACTTTCAGTTGTGAATATGAGAATCATAGCTTTAGTCTTGAATATCAGAATGACAGGATCATGGCCTTGATAATCAGTCTCAGTATCGGAGTTTTAGTTATCAATCTCTGAGACGCGGACGGCAAAACTGTTGAACTGATCTGGTGTATAGATTTCTGTTATTAAATGCTGTTTGTTTACCTGATGAGAAATTACTAAGGCGGGTAAGATAATATATGCTTTTATGACACTGGTTTATTGAGAAGAACTGGGATCTTGACGGTGCTTCCGAACGCTATCCGTGCGGTTTTCTTCATTGATGACGTTCAACGGTGTGGTCCAGGCTAAAAATTGATCCGAAAAGAAAAAGAAAGCAAGGATTAATTACAAATCTATCTCATTGTCTATTGATCAGATGACCCAGGCATTATTACAGAGAAGAATAGAGCCCATTTTTTAGAAACACGCTAATATTTTCAGCATTTGTAAAACTTGTAACCAAAGACAATCCCACTGTATCTTGCCATGTTTGAGACACAATCGTATATAATTAGTTGTCATTTAGCTCAACTTATGGAAAAGATAAAAGCGTTGCTCTAAATCTTTTACAAAGCGTCAATGTTATATATCCCTACTTACCCAATTAGAGATCTAACTCTACTCCTCCAGAAAGCTGGTGGTGTCGAGATGATCTTCGTCAAGCGCCTGATCTTCAGCGACAGCCTGAAAATGTACATAGGTGATATTAGACGAAAGTAGGGTTTGCCAAAATGGAAGGGAATAAAAAGAGCAGCAAGATCTTACCTTTTGTATTCCTAACTATCACATGGCATATCGTATATTTTTAAATATTTAAAATATTTAATCCAAAATCCTTTTGCAAAACAACACAAAAGAAAAAAAAACACAGCTAATATAACTATTTAATATTTGTTTTTTGCAAAACACCACAAAAAACCCCAACAAAAAACAAACACACAAACAAACAAAAAAGACCCCCCCCCCCCACAAAAAAAACCCACAGCCACTGTAACTGTGTGCTTTATAAGTTACCTCTCTACCAGTACGTCGGCAGAAGCGAAAGCAAACTTTTCTGCAGACATGGATGGGTCTTTTCCGCAGACATCGTCGGATACATGGTCTACACAAACGGCTTGCCGCTTCACCACTTTGGATGACAAAGACAGTGATTAAGAGAATCAGGAGAAGGGCCCTAGTCTTCATCTGTAACAGTAACAAAAGGCTGTCCATGTATCGACAGTAAAGTGTTCTTCGTGGTGCTCGTCGACAAACTTAACAGCAAAACCTACAATATATCTCGGGGTCTCTTTCTCTGTTAGAAAAATCAAACAGCATGCCGAAACGGCGTTGTATAAACATTTAGGAAACGATTTTAATATAATTTCATAAATGAAATCTAAATTAATGCCCTCCTATTATAGATTTTAGTTAAATATTCTGATTTGTTTGTCTATTCATTTGTTTCTTTCTTAATTTATCTTAACAGTCAGTGTTGTAGGTGGACAATAGCAAAAGGTGAGATTGAACAACCGGCCTCATGCATGTGGTGTACTAAACATCTATCCATGCAAACAAAACAATTCGTGATTTCAATAGAAATCAAGCAGAATCTTATCTAAACACAATAGCAAAGCAGTAATATGTTATCAGCTTACAGCTTTCTTCATATTTTAGATTAAAAGGGCAAGCAACGATTTGACCAAAAAAAATGGACCTCTTCTATTCCTTAGTCCGTGTTTTGTTGAATTGTCCACAAAAAATGAGGATTTAGGCGGTGTGCATTTCGTTTTTAAAATGGTTCGTAGGGATTCAGGTGGCGGTCAGGCATACAGGAGCAGGTAGGAGAAATTCGAACACAGAAAGCACGGTATCTCGATTTGCAACTCACATGACGTCCACCAGGAATGGGCAGACGCATTCCAGTCGTTTGCTTAGAAAAATAATTAACTGTGTTGGACTCGAGTTGGCTCCGGCCTGCTAGAAACCGATAATTTCAGGTTTGCATTGTTACTGAACACGCTGGGTTTATGAAGTTTTACCTGACCATGTACCTCCAAAGATTAATACAAATAGAAACATACCTTAAAATGTTCTGTGTCTGTTGGGATATTGGTGATTCTTCAGCTGTTGCAAGAGACATAGAATGTTGGAATATAGGGTGTTTATATACACAACAAGTCGTGACGTTTGTTTCATTGTTTTGTTTCTTAGATGTAGGTTAGAGATGTTTTTTCTTTCGAGAATAAAGGAAAGTGACAAGCATTTACATCCTGTGTAACTGTTTCCGGAATAAAGCATTACAGAATCAGGAAGTGTTCGAGAGAACATTTGGCGTGTCATGATGAAAGAGCAAGAAATTAGTTGTGCTACGCTAAATCGCCCGGGAAGATATTATAAACGCACGAAACACTTTGAAATAGATGAATTTACGAAGTCAGTTTTTAGCTGTGTTTATAAGCAGTGCAAATGTTATATGCTTTTATTAACATTGATTTGAACGCTTCAAAATATGTGTATTGTTGTACAGCACCATATTTTGTGACTATATTACTTTGTTGTGTGCCAGTCGAACATGCGCTAATCTAAGTTAAATGTATGCATTAAATGTATATAAGAAAATAAGATTTAACACCTTTCAACCCAACGTTGTTGTTGTTCGCATTCTAAATGTATGTGACGCTTAGTTGTCGTGTTGTGCAACATTAATTAGAAGAAAAGATTTTCCTGTAAAGAAAAAATTTGAATAAATTGACATATTTTGTGAGGCTAGTGTGAGTACTTGACACAAGGTTAAGAGTATAAAATCACTTGATAATGATCGGAGAGCTACGAGAGGGCCAGAGACACTCTCATCAGAACCATAACATGGTAGTTACGTTTCTTCGACCACTTTACACTATAAACAAATACGTGATTTTTCGTCTATGTACAGATTTTCTATGGCTCTGAAATTTGCTTTTGGAGAGGACGGGTAACGTGAATTGCAAAATGTAAGTTAAGTATAAAATTTGACTAGATAGGGACAAACTTGCCCGCTAAAATTGTCGCATTTACGTTTACATAATTTTTAACAGATAAAACAGTTTATAACCTCCTGAATTCCGTCCATATTATACAAAGACTATCTCCAAGTTAGAACGTGATCAAACAGTATCCCCACATGACTTTTTACCATCGTCATACACACTTTTGTCTTTAAGCGGAAACTCGTGACTGTAAACTTGGGACAATGAAAACATTCGGTCTTGTGGTCAATACACGTGTCTTCAAAAGAATGACGATGGTGGAAAGGCGCTATTCCCATTGTTCTAGAAAGTTATTGGCTCTGGGTGTTTTTTTTTTCATCACATCTTTATTCTGTGCATGTAATACACCGTCCCGGAAAAAAGTGGCAATGGTGACACAAGTCAACAATAAAAGATCGGTGCCTATATAGATAAATAAGCCTTTTCTCATGTCTCTGTTAGAAAGGCGTTTCAATTAGACTGTTACACAAAGGCAAAGTCAGACGTTGAGAAAGATCCAATTCACTTTAGATTTTATACAATGCTGAGGCACTCCACTGGTATGCTGATAGACAGGAGAGCCAAGGAGTAAGAGCTAGCCAAAGGGGTAGCGGTAGCGAAAATTCCAAACGAGGTAATGTGGTGGGGGTCAGTTGTAGTCGGGGTGCCTCGCGTGGAGTATAAATGTTAGCAGCATGTAAACGATGGTTGATAAGTATACATATGGACGAAGCGGAAGATATGTCTTTAAAGTACAAATGCATTGTTAATGAACGGCAGGTTAGCTTAGGATCCGTGTCTACACAGCCATCTTTTCCGTCCTATTCCTTTTCACTCTCCTTTTGTCGTTCATCGTCCATCGGCTTATGTGTAGGTATGGTAGGAGGGCTTTACTGTTGCCTACCGTACATATCTATTTGTAACGTTCTCTGTCATCCACGCATCTGAAACAAACTGCCTGTGTTTAGTGATTTACGTGAACATTTAGAATAAAATCCCAACTGAGGTATATTCACCATATTTCACCGGTTGCATGTGACGATCTGCCAATTATCACATTGTCGTCGCTGATCTGTGATGGAAGAGTTTTATGATAAAGTGTATAGGACACAGTCACTGAATGGAAATTCAAAAATTATGCGCTTAATGGGTAATATACTATCTAAAGCTTTAATTTACAAACAGGCTCTCTACCATGCACGACTGCGAAGTCAAAATACCAAGGCATGTGTTGTTAAAGTTAAAGTATATTGCATCTTACAAGACGCATACCACATACCACTCGTGTGATTTGCTTGTCTATACTCCATTAATTGTGACTGGCAATTACAGCGATGATACAAATCATCATGAGCACTCTCATTTCTAACACATCTGTTCATTCATAACATTTTATTTAGGGTAGGGACTTGGGACAAGCAAATGTGATATAACGTGACGTCACAAGCATGTTGGCATTTTGCCAAGACTTACACCAGCGAGGTGTAGGCAAGTTGAACGCCTTACGGTTATAACCGTAAGTAATCAAATTAAAAAAAACTCGCACACAGGTGTCAAAATGTATCCTGTAATAATTGAATGAAAGCCTTCACTGTTTTTTTTATTACATTAGAAAACAATTGTTGCTAAGGTCACCAAGCACAAGGGGATCGGAGGACATATGTAAATTTCCTATTTAAGGCACACAATTAAACCGGAAACTCCTCTTTCCCAAGGAGTGAAAAGGTAACCCCTTTTCTACTCAGCCACGACCCCAACATGGGCTCTCCCACCAAACCAGGCTAATCTAAGTTCGTACTGTCCACTGGAACTTTAGGGAAATTGTACTTTAAGTCCATATTTACGTCTGAAGGCGAAATCTGAGAAATTTTTTTTGTACCTTCACATGTTGGCCACATCATATACTTCATAGTCAAAGTACTGCGTTAAAATTCCAAAAACAACTACTATGTCCTTTAGCCGGTGTGCTAGTAATGAAATCAGTCATTGCCATACGACTTTATACGACGGCATACAAGAGTTTAAGACATGACTCAATTTGTCGTACGCAGTTCCTTTCGCTATGCTCTTACGACTTGAGATTGAACTGGCATACATGAGTTTAGGACGCGACTCAACTCAGCTGGTCGTACGAAGTTGGTGCCAGTGGCTATGGCCATACGAGTTTACATTGAGCTGGCATACAAGAGTTTAAGAGACGACTCATCTTCACTGGTCGTAGGCATTTCCTGTTGCTGTGGCCTTACTGTTGCTGTGTTCCGCACTTACACAAGTTAGGTTTTTGCATCACCGAGCGAGTGGCATTTTGGTATGGAATAGACTGTGGGAGTGTGCAGTTACACAACAGTGTTCTGTCTTCATTTAGATGTCTTTAATAGTTAAATCAGTACAAAGACACAACAATTGGCGACGAGAATATGGCCAGACCATTTGACCTGCGTGCCGTACCTCCATTTGACGTCTACGGTGATCCGACGAGCCTCGCACAGCGATGAGAGACGTGGGTTAAGCGTTTCGAGTACTACACCGTAGCTACCGGCACCACCGATGCTAAAAAGAAACGTGCCGTTCTTCTCCATTTGGTTGGAGCCGACGTCCAGGATATATTTGATACTTTCAATGACACTGGCAATGATTATGACACAGTTTTTGCCAAACTGTCTGAGTATTTCGAGCCGAAGAAAAACATTCCCTACGAGCGTCACATGTTCCGTAATGCAGTACGAACTGAAGGTGAGACTACCGACCTCTATGTAACAAGATTAAGATCCTTAGCTCAGAACTGTGAATTTGGTGATCTAAGGGGATGATCAGAGTTCAAGTAATTGAAACATGTTGCTCTAATCGGTTACGGAGACGTTTTCTGCGTGAACCTGAATTAACTTTGGACAAACTATTATCCATTGCACGCACTGTAGAAGCATCTGAACAAGTCAACAAAATTGAGGGTGCTGTGAGTGTGAATAAACTGACAACAGACGTTAATTCATTTCATATCAATCGAACTGCTAGATCGGAAAACACAGAAAGCACTGGTAGAGCCAAACAGCCGTCCCAGCGTAACCATGGCAACCGAGCACGGCAAAATGAAAACCCAAAGTCACACAAAAAACGAAAACGGACTCAAAATGCAGAATTTTCTGCCTCCCCCAAATAAAGGAGGGGCCGCTGGACACGCGAATTTCGTTCAGTCACAAGTTAATGCAAGTTTCTGGTCAGACGATGAATATGTGTTCATTCTTCACAGCAACAATTCAAATGGACAGATCAAGGTGAATATCGCGAACATTAACGTGCCGATGTTAATCGATTCAGGCGCAAGCGTTAACATTGTTGATATGTCCGCGTGGGAACAAATAAAGAAGACTGGTGTAACATTAGAACAATGCTCAAAGAATGTGTTTCCCTATGGTTCGACCACGCCCTTGGAATTACTGGGGAAATGCAGCGCAATCGTTCGTTTCGGAGACAGAACCGCGAAAACCGAACTCTTGATAGCGTCAACGGGTACCAGATCACTGCTAGGTAAAGAGACCGCGATGCAACTTGGTATATTGAAAATTGGACCGAAAGTGAACGCGTTGAGTGACAAAACCAGCCAATCCGTCAAACCAGTTGCGCAGCCAATTAGGCGACTTCCATATGTGGTACGAGGTAAAGTTGAAGAAAAACTCAAACGGGTACAGGTTCTCGATATAATTGAACCAGTATCTGTATCGGAATGGGTTTCACCGCTAGTGGTTGTCCCCAAACCAAATGGTGAGGATAGGATATGTGTAGACGTGTGCATGGCGAACGAAGCTGTGGTAAGACAGCGTCACTTGATTCCGACAGTGGACGACATTCTACACGAAATGAATGGCGCAAAAGTCGTCTCCAAGATTGATCTTAAATGGGGATATCACCAAATCGAGTTGGATGAAGAATCGCGTAACATCACAACGTTCGTGACTCACAAAGGATTGTTTCGATACAAAAGACTTATGTTTGGAATTTCCGCCGCACCAGAAATGTATCAGAACGTAATTAGTCAAGTGTTTGAAGGGTGTGAGGGTGTTCGAAACTTGTACGACGATATTATCGTATGCGGCAAAGACGACAGTGAGCACGACCAACGGCTGGAAGAAGTTTTCCGCGCCTCAAGGACAGAAATCTCACTGTAAACCCCGAAAAATGCAAATTCGGAATGGCTCGTCTTGTGTTCATGGGACACGTTCTGTCCAAGAAAGGGATCTCGCCTGAAAGTTCCAAAGTGGATGCTATCAAAAACACGCGAGAACCACGCAACGCGAAGGAAAAGCGGAGTGGCAAATTATTGCGCGAAGTTTCATCAAAGACTTTTCCAATATCACCGAGCCGCTACGACGCCTGACACGGGCAAACGCGGAGTGGAAATGGGACATTGCAAAGCAACAAGCCTTTGACAAGATTAAAAACCTGTTGTCAAGTGACACTGTGCTAACGTACCCAGAAGCCAGCACACGACTGATCGTGGATGCAAGCCCGGATGGTTATGGAGCGATTTTGGCTCATCAGCAGCCAGACTGTGAGTATCGACCAATTTTGTATGCAAGTAGAGCTTTGACAGACGTAGAAACGCGTTATTCGCAAACTGAAAAAGAAGCTCTCGCGGTAGGTTGGGCCTGCGAACGCTGTCATCTCAATTTGTACGGTCTTGTATTTGAATAGTCACGGACCACAAGCCATTATACTCATTTACTCAGCCCGCTCTAAACCTTCTCCGCGCATTGACCGATGGGTATTACGACTACAGCCTTACACGTTCAAGATTGTGTGCCGACCAGGACCAACGAACACAGCTGACGTATTATCCAGGTTATCTGTAAAGTCGACAAACCAGAAACCGAACGCCGCTGACGAGTATGTCAATTTCTTTGTACAAAGTGCTATACCCAAAGCTTTGACATACGACCATATCGCTGAAGCAAGTGAGAATGATTCTGAACTAGAGACTGTTAAATCAGCCGTCCAGTGTGCCGACAAGGACAAATGTCCTGGAGCGTACCGAAACATATTTGGAGAAATGACTGTTGTAGAATCGGTTGTGTTACGTGGTACAAGACTTGTCATACCCGCACAGCTACGACATCGTGTTCTTCAACTGGCACATGAAGGCCATCAAGGCATTGTAAAGATAAAGCTGCGACTTCGAGAGAAAGTCTTGTGGCCTGGCATCGATAAGGATATTACAACTTGCACTGAAAAGTGCCACGCCTGCCAACTAGTCGGTAAATCCGCCGTTCCAGAACCCGTAAATCCTACCACCCCGCCAGACAACCCATGGGAAGAATTATTATTGGACATTTTGGGTCCATTCCCCGATGGTGACTACGTGGTTGCACTTGTTGACAACCATTTGAGGTATCCGGAGCTGTTGGTTATGCGAAATGTAACGATCAGCACAATCACAGACTGGTTAGATCAAGTATTCGCTAGACATGGTCTACCACTGAAGGTTACCGTAGACAACAGACCTCAGTTCACATCTCCTGAATTCAGGGAGAACATGGAAAATCGCGGCGTAACTCTGCGACATGTTACCTCGTATTGGCCACAAGCAAACGGTGAGATTAAGACACTTAACCGGACTCTGTTGAAAGCGATTCGAACAAGCCACACGGAACGCAAAGATTGGCGTCAGAAACTATCGACATTCATAATGGCTTATCGCAGTACACCTCATGTGGTAACCGGTTTGAGTCCAGCTGAGATGTTATTCAACAGCAAAATCCGAACAAAACTTCCGTCTCAGCCAGTTACCCCCACAGCCGCACCAATCGTTCGACACCGAGACTTTACTGAAAAGGAGAAAGGGAAACAGTATGCTGTCAAACGCCGTCGCGCGAAAGTTCAAACATTCAAAACTGGTGACCGAGTTCTGCTTCGCCAGAAGAAGTTCAACAAACTGTCCACAACCTTCGAACCGACGCCGTACACTGTTGTAAGTAAAACGGGAAACATGATTACGATTCGCGACAATGGCGGGAAATTCAAGAAACGCAATGCGTCCCTCTTGAAACTGTCCAACGGAAACAACCCAAATTCCGAGTGGTTAACCGATCAACAGGATTCCGATAGTGAACCCGACTTTTTTGATCATCCAGATGATGACTTACCACAACCTATGAATCCGCCTGTCAACGCGCCAGAACCTCGGCGAACGCTCTCTGGTCCAAATGTCAGAGTTCCATCTTACCTGAATGACTATGTCTCACGCTGAGAGCTCTAACTTGGATTCATGGAGAATGTGGTAAACCGTAAAATTGGTGATTATGTGATAAATGCGTTTATTTCAGATGATTAACTGAACAGTCAGACTGTGAACTATCGTTTCATTTAAAGACTTTATTTGAATGGTGATTCAGTGAGTTCACATTGAACATCTATTTCAATTAATGGTGCAGTTGCAAGTGGAACTCTATATTGTTCCATGACTAACATATGCCAAATAGTACATGTTTACCTGCAATGCTCAAGGGACTGTTAGAACTTGGACTGGAAAAAAACTTCAACACAAACATTCTTTCTAGTTACATGTGCTTACAAAGTTGTTCTTGATCAACCATCGTGTTAGTCTAACGTAATGACGTTTTCTGGTTAAGCCGGTTTGAATAATTGTTGTACTTTGAGTAACTGTAATTTTTGCGATTGAGTTAACTGGTTTAACGGAAGGTTTTATCTTAAACAGGGAGGGATGTAGTGTTCCGCACTTGCACAAGTTAGGTTTTTGCATCACTGAGCGAATGAGTATTATGGTATGGAATAGACTGTGCGAGTGTGCAGTTACACAACAGTGTTCTGTCTTCATTCAGATGTCTTTAATAGTTAAATCAGTACAAAGACACAACACTTACGACTTCAGATTGAACTGCCTTGCTTGCGTTTAAGACGCGACTCAACTCAAGTGGTCGTACGGAGTTGGTCCCACTCACTACGTCCATACGAATTTAGATTGAACCAGCATATATGTAACGAGCGGTGTATGCTTACAACTCCACTTAGAGTGGCGTCGTTATTTAGCATACACGAGCACTGCGGCATGCTAGGATCCGACTCAACAGTCAGGTTGACCGAGTTGGGTCGCCTAGAACGCCGAGCTTCATGTCTTTTGATTTGGAGCAACCCCATTGACGAAATCAAAATCAAAGTGTAAAGTCGTGATCGATTTAGAACACTCGGTGAGCAGCATATCTTTTTAAGACAATTCTGTGACGAGACACATAAAAATAATATGAAACTCAAATGTAATGGTACTGGACTGATTCTGTTATGATCCACTGGTACAAGCTGAACACTACAGGAAATAGAAATGATACAACGATCGGCGAAGCTCAGTCGTCTTGATTAGATCTAAGACATTCCATGTAATGACTCTCAGACTCGCAGTCATCACCCTGAAATTTGGTACACTAAACTGTAAACAATTATACTTTAACATCCAGCTTTTCATTGTATAGACAACTGTACTCAGCATACAAATTTTCATTTTGAACAGATTGGTTTAACAGTCAGGAAATGACCTGGAACATTCAAGGTTTTTCAACGGTTTCTGAATAGTTTCTTTACATTATAATACTGCTATGGCCAACCTATACTCCAATATATAGGCTTTAATAAATGGAATTGAATGGTTCATCGGTCAGGAAGGCGATGATGATAAATCGTCAAATGTTGACAATTCAGATCTGACACCACCGGTTCATATAACTGGAATGAAGCAATCAGACAGTAGTAGATGTAGGGTCATTTATAACTCTATTTATCAATGCATGATCCTTGTAACGTACGGCTGAATAACGCGTAGAATGTGCGACTTCAAGTTAATGATAATTATCCTTCCGTCTTCTTAAACGGGGTAACTGGAACCCTCCCATGGATACGTCTGCCTGTCCGTATCATTCGTATCCAGTTAATTTCCATCGAGTGCGTTCATACAGTTAACAGGTTTAGTTGGTTGTACGCCGGGATTAGGCTGACGACTGTGTAGACGATAAAATCAAGTCAACTCCAGATTTAATGTCTTCCACACTTTATTTGGCAAGGCTGGGGCAGCAATTTACTAGCAGACATAAAAGTTTTCTTTCAGCAAAAAGGGCAATAGGCTGCTACAAAACCAACAAAAACAAGAGAAAGAAGCCTATCCTGTGGAATCCACTCCAGAAAGTTGTTCTTTTCGTGGTGATCGTGCTTGATCCGGCATGCTTGATCGTGCTGGTAAAGTCCAAAATTGTCCTAAACATGTCACACTGAATAACACTTTACAGTAAAGACTGCTGTCAAAAGTGAACACACATCTTCACTATTCGACCATAGTCTCAAATGTTAAACCCCAAAGAAACAAGCACTGTTAGTTGTTCTTGGCGACTTCAATCGGTTGTCAACTTTCCGTGGCCGTTTAAACAGTATAACATTCACAGAAGGTCTCTTTACATCACACAAAATATGATGTATCACACAATATATGACCTGTACATCACATACGGTAAAGTTCGTCAGTAAAGTTCGGTGGTTTTGACTATAATGAGTCACGCCTTCTCCACCGACAAAACTATCAACCATCCAAATGATAAATTCTTGAGTATCAATCAACATTAATAAACTGTTTTAGCAATCGGTCTAAATACTATGATCATAGCCATGTTTCACAGTGTTATTTGCGAATGCCATGATCTCAGCCTTAGTTATGAATGTCATGTCTACAGACTTAGTTATTAATACCAGAATCACGGATCTAGTAATGATCTTTAGGATCACACTTTTAGTGATCAATGTCCGTATAAAACTTTCAGTTGTGAATATGAGAATCATAGCTTTAGTCTTGAATATCAGAATGACAGGATCATGGCCTTGATAATCAGTCTCAGTATCGGAGTTTTAGTTATCAATCTCTGAGACGCGGACGGCAAAACTGTTGAACTGATCTGGTGTATAGGCTTCAGTTATTAAATGCTGTTTGTTTACCTGATGAGAAATTACTAAGGCGGGTAAGATAATATATGCTTTTATAAGACTGGTTTATTGAGAAGAACTGGGATCTTGACGGTGCTTCCGAACGCTATCCGTGCGGTTTTCTTCATTGATGACGTTCAACGGTCTGGTCCAGGCTAAAAATTGATCCGAAAAGAAAAAGAAAGCAAGGATTAGTTACAAATCTATCTCATTGTCTATTGATCAGATGACCCAGGCATTATTACAGAGAAGAATATAGCCCATTTTTTAGAAACACGCTAATATTTTCAGCATTTGTAAAACTTGAAACCAAAGACAATCTCACTGTATCTTGCCATGTTTGAGACACAATCGTGTATAATTAGTTGTCATTTAGCTCAACTTATGGAAAAGATAAAAGCGTTGCTTTGAATCTTTACAAAGCGTCTATGTTATATATCCCTACTTACCCAATTAGAGATCTAACTCTACTCCTCCAGAAAGCTGGTGGTGTCGAGATGATCTTCGTCAAGCGCCTGATCTTCAGCGACAGCCTGAAAATGTACATAGGTGATATTAGAGGAAAGTAGGGTTTGCCAAAATGGAAGGGAATAAAAAGAGCAGTAAGATCTTACCTTTTGTATTCCTAACTATCACATGGCATGTCGTATATTTTTAAATATTTAAAATATTTAATCCGAAATCTTTTTGCAAAACACCACAAAAAAACCAACAAAATCAAACACACAAACAAACAAAAAAGAAAACCAAGAAAACCCCACAGCCATTGTAACTGTGAGCTTCATAAGTTACCTCTCTACCAGTACGTCGGCAGAAGCGAAAGCAAACTTTTCTGCAGACACGGATGGGTCTTTTCCGCAGACATCGTCGGATACATGGTCTACACAGACGACTCGCCGCTTCACCACTTTGGATGACAAAAAAAGTAATTAAGAGAATCAGGAGAAGGGCCCTAGTCTTCATCTGTAACAGAAACAAAAAGCTGTTCATGTATCGACAGTAAAGTGTTCTTCGTGGTGCTCGTCGACAAACTTTTTTTAACAGCAAAACCTACAGTATATCTCGGGGTCTCTTTCTCTGCCCATCTATGTCAGAAAAATCAAACAGCATGCCGAAACGACGTTGTATAAACATTTAGGAAACGATTTTACTATAATTTCATAAATGAAATCTAAGTTAATGCCCTCCTATTATAGATTTTAGTTAAATATTCTGATTTGTTTGTCTATTCATTTGTTTCTTTCTTAATTTATCTTAACAGTCAGTGTTGTAGGTGGACAAATAGCAAAAGGTGAGACTGAACAACCGGCCTCTGGCAAATAACTGACAAACTTCCCCACATGCATGTGGTGTACTAAACATGCATCCATGCAAACAAAACAATTCGTGATTTCAATAGAAATCAAGCAGAATCTTATCTAAACACAATAGCAAAGCAGTAATATGTTATCAGCTTGCAGCTTTCTTCATATTTTAGATTAAAAGGACAAACAACCAATGAACAAAAAACAAAAATGGGCCTCTTTTATGCCTTAGTCCGTGTTTTGTTGAATTGTCCACAAAAAATGGGGATTTAGGCGGTGTGCATTTCGTTTTTAAAATGGTTCGTAGGGATTCAGGTGGTGCTCAGGCATACAGGAGGAGGTAGGAGAAATTCGAACACAGAAAGCACGGTATCTCGATTTGCAACACACATGACGCCCACCAGGAATGGGCAGACGTGTTCCCAATGGTCACGCTCCAGTCGTTTGATCAGAAAAATAATTAAATCTGTTGGACCGGAGTTGTTCCCGGCCTGCTAGAAACCTATAATTTCAGGTTTGGATTGTTACTGAACACGCTGGGTTTATGAAGTTTTACCTGAATATAAACCTCTGAAGATTAATACAAATGAAAACATACCTTCAAATGCTGTGTGTTTGTTGAGAAGTTGGTGATTCTTCAGCTGTTGCAAGAGACAAAGAACGTCGGAATATAGGGTGTTTATATACACAACAAGTCGTGACGTTTGTTTCATTGTTTTCTTTTTAAGATGTAGGTTAGAGATGTTTTTTCTTTCGAGAATAAAGGAACGTCAAAACATATATAATTTGTGGAACTGTGTCCGGGATAAAGCGTTACAGGATCAGGAAGTGTTCGAGAGAACATTTGGGGTGTCACGATGAAATAGCGAGAAATTAGTTGTGCTGTGCTGATTCGCCCGGGAAGATATTATAAACGCACGCAACACTTTGAAATAGATAAATTTACGAAGTCAATTTTTCGCTGTGTTTATAAGCAGTGCAAATGTTATATGGTTTTATTGACATTGATTTGAACGCTTCAAAATATTTGCATTGTTGTGCAGCACCCTATTTTGGGAATATATTTTTCGACATCATTTTGTTGTGTGCCAGTCGAACATGAGCTAATCAAAGTTAAATGTATGTATTAAATGTATTAAAGGAGATAAGATTTAATAGTATTCAGTTGAAAGTTGTTCGCCTTTTAAATATATGTATTGTTTAGTTGCCGTGTTGTGCAACGTTAATTAGAAGAAAAAGTTGCCTGTAAAATTTTTTTGAATAAAATGACATATTTTGTGAGGCTAGTGTGAGTATCTGACGCAAGGTTAAAAGTATAAAAGCACTTGATAATGATCGGAGAGTTACGAGAAGGCCAGAGACACTCTCATCAGAACAATAATATGTTAGTTACGTTTCTTCGACCACTTTACAATTTAAACAAATATGTGATCATTCATTTATGTACAGATTTTTTTATAGGTTTCAAATTTGCCTTTTGACAGGACGGGTAACGTAAATTATAAAAGGTAAATTAAGTATAAAATTTGACTAGATAGGGACAAATTTGCCCGCTGAAATTGTTTTATCAGTTGACAGATAAAACAGTTCTTTAGCCCCTGAATTCCGTCCATGTTATGCAAAGCCCATCGCTCCTAGTTAGCACGTGATCATACAGTATCCACGTGACTTTTTGCCATCGTTATACACACTTTTGTCTTTCAGAGGAAAGTCGGGACTGAAAACTAGAGACAATGAAAACAATCGTTATTGTAGTCAACACGTGTGTCTTCAAAAGAATGACGACGGTGGAAAGGCGCTGTTCCCACGATTCTGTAATAATATAATTATTGGCTCTGGATGTTTTTTTTTTCATCACATCTTTATTCTGTACATGTAATATTCCCTCCCGGAAAAGTGGCAATGGTGATACAAGCCAATAAAATATCGGGATTTATATAGAAGAATGAATTCAGACTGTTACACAATGGCAAAGACAGACGTAGAGAAAGAACCAATTTACTTTAGATTTTTACAGTGCTGTGACACTCCCTTGGTATGCTAATGGAGAGGAGAGCCCAGGAATAAGCGATAGTGAAATGGGGTGGGTTCAGCAACAGCGAAAATTCAAAACGAGGTAGCATGGTGGAGTTAAATTGTAGTCGGGGTGCCTCACGAGGTGTATGAATATTAGCAGGATGTAAACGATGGTTGATAAGTATACATATGGACGAAGAGCAAGATATGTCTTCACGGTACAAATGCATTGTTAATGAACGGCAGGTTAGCTTAGGATCCGTGTCTGCACAGCTAAGTTTCTTGTTCTATTCCTTTTCGCTCTCCTTTTGTCGCTAACCGTCTGACGTTTTCACCTTGTTGTCGCCACGATATAGCTGACTTATTGTCGATGTGGCGTTAAGCCATAATCATTCAATCATTTATTCATTTTGTCGCTCTTCGTCCTTCAGGGTAGGAACTTAGGACAAGGAGGTGTCATATAACGTGACGTCATAAGCATGTTGGCATCTTGCCAAGACTCGCATCAGCGAGTCGTAGGCAAGTTGAACTATTGCATATATGGGGTGGATATGCTGCTGTTATAAGTGCAAACTGATTTAATCAAATTAAACATCTCGCACACTGGCGTGAAAATATATCCTGTAATACCTTTACTGTTTTCATTACATTAGAAAACAATTGTCACTAAGGCCACCAAGCACATGGGGATCGGGAGACATCTATGAATTTCCTGTCCAAGGCTGGAATAAAACCGGAAACTTCTGTCCCCAGGGGTGAAAAGGTAACTCCTCAGCCACGACCCCAACATAGGTTCTCCCAACGAACAAAGTTGCTGTGACGGTTAGCACCTTTGACGCCACCAAACCACGTTAATCTAAGTTCGTACTGACCACTGGATCTTTAGGGAAATTGTACCTTAAATCCATATTTACGTCTCGCGACGAAAGGTGAGAAACTTCTTTGTACCTTCATACGTTAGGCCATATCATATACTTCATATTCAAAGTACTGCGTTAAAATTCCAAAATCAACTACTATGTCCTTTAGCCGGTGTGCTAGTAATGAAATCAGTCATGCAGGAGGTGGAGGTTAATTATGTGTAGGGATTAGTTTCACATCGGCATGCACAGGAGTTTAAGACACGACTCAACTCTCCTGGTCGTACGGATTTCCACTGGATATGGCCTTGTGACTTTATATTTAGCCGGCATACAAGAGTTTAAGACACGACTCAACTCAACTGGTCGTACGCAGTTCCTGTTGCTATGGCCTTACGACTTCAGATTGAACCTCCATACGTGAATTTAAGACACGACTCAACTCAACTGGTCATACGGGGTTCCAGTGGCTATGGCCTTGCGACTCTATATTGAACCGGCATACATGAGTTTAAGACGCCACTCTCAAGTGGTCGTACGGAGTTGTTCCCAGTCGCTACGGCCATACGACTTTAGGTTGAGCCGGCATACATGTAACGACCAGAGTATGCTTACAACTCCACATAGAGTGGCGTCGTTGTTTAGCATACACGAGCACTAAGGCATCCTAGGACCCGACTCAACAGTCAAGTTGACCGAGTTGGGTCGCCTCGAGCGCCAAGCTTCATGTTTTTTGATTTACAACAACCCCATTGACGAAATCAAAATCAAACTGTATGGTCGTAATCAAGGGATAAATTTTGAACGCTTAGTGAGCAGCATATGTATTTAAGACAATTCTGTGTCGAGAATTTTTCTCTCTACACGTAAAAATAACATAAAACTCAAATGTGATGACACTGGATTTATTCTTTTATAATCCACTGAGTTTTAGAGAACATCTGGTACAAGTGGAACACCAAACGAAATGGCAATGATACAACGGCCGGCGAAACTCAAGTGTCTTGAGTAGAGCTAGGACATTCCATGTAATGACTCTCAGACTTGCAGTCACCAACCTGAAATTTGGTTGTTAACATTGTATCCATTATACTATAACATTCAGTTTTTCAAAGACCGCTGTACTCCGCGAACAAATGTTCATTTTGATCAGAGTGGTTTAACAGTCAGGCCGTGACTTGGCACATCCAAGGTTTTTTAAGGGTTTGTGAATACAGTTTCTTCGTGTTAAAATACCAATGAATTAAAGTATACGCCCTTTTAATCCCATATATCACTGTCACCTCAGGATCAAAGATTAACTTTTAAGGCTTTTTGAAGGACTGGGTCCTGGTTATTTCTTGCTCGGGATAAACTAAAGGTATAATTTAATATGATACTTAACATAGAAAAAAAACACTGTGTTTTGTGTCCATAATATCTGAAGATACACTTCATTACCGGAGATTAACACAAAAGTTTCAAATAAAGCGAACAGAAAACATTTTCTAAGCGATATATACGTAAGTACATACGTACATACATGTATGTCAAAAAAGCAGAATCCCTCAGTTTTTAAAGCAACAAGCATTATAGTACCGGATACAGTTTTTCTGTGAGATGTTTCAGAATTGATCATTGACAATGTTATAAGCAACAAAATACCATTAAATTGGTCACCACATACAAGCACATAGTACACAATTGTTATTAACATTTAAGTACATGTACACAAATCTGAGAATGGCAAGTCCCCTTACATGATTATGTTATTTACATGTTTTTTGTTTCCTTTACATAAATCCTTGTCAGTTATATTTGAATTCCTGCAAACACCCATAACCAGACCTTTCAAATGTATTAAACTACTCCTTTCCTATTGATTAATAACACTGTCTCAAATATAGCATGCAGTATATACATGAAACTGGTACACTGTAAAGTTGTAACTGGTACCTTGTCAAAATGTAAGCTGTTCATTGAGCATTCTACATACACTAACGATGTTTTCTTTGGAGAAGTGCAGTTCATTATCAAACCATAATCAATTACCACACACATTTAGTGGTGTTTAAAGGTAATATTTGCGTGCATATGGGTGTCTATTTTTCTTTCTATGTTTTTATGAAATTCAAGATTAATATGATGGAATATTACGCAAATTTCTGTCCACAACATTAAACTGCTTTGTCTTCTCTAAGAATCTATACTTGCATGCATGTTGAAGGACACAAAGTAAAAACAAGCTTTCATAGAGAATATCGCAGATGATCCCAAGGCATTATAAGACAACTTCAATCTGTTAGTTTAAGGACATACTGTATGAAAAAATACTCTTCCAAAACCAACAGGTGAACACAACATACGCCCCAACAAATGCATTTGTTTGAAATCTATAAAAGAATACCAGCAGCATTGTGGGGAATATAATCCCTGAGGGGAATCTTCATTACAAGTGGACAAAGGTGTCCACCTCAAATCCAAACTTTATGTGGAAAAAAGTTGGGGTTGTAGCCCAGATGCGAAAATCAAATCTATTTATATAGTATATATATTAAATGGCTATCCAGTTACCATGACAACTACAAAAATGAAGAAAATGTGAGCCACACCACATCACCATCTGTGTATCTATATATCCACCAAAAATTAAAACTCTGTGTGGAAAACTGTTGAAGTTATAGCCCGGACATGAACATGGACAGCGGGACAAAATCGCTATAACATAATACGCTCTGCCTAATGGCGGGGTTTATAAAAAGGACAAAATACTTGTTTAAAAGCAATAAGCATTGACACTAATACACATGTAGAAGGTACAGTAGTAATTATGTCCAAGACAATATAAAGTAATATCTATGTATAAACTGTATATATGATATTCCTAACCCCCACACATTGTTCTATGTGTAAGCTTCTTCTCAGTCCTCTACCCTTAGGCACAATGACAAGTATAGGTGTGTAGATCAGTCAGACCATTCTGCAGTTGTGCAGCACCCTGGAACAGAGTTTTCACCTGATTTATTTCTATTCCTTACATCTGACATGCAGTTATTCACATGTACAATGAATGCATCATCAGATGGCAAATGATTATTACCTATAATCTACATGCAATGTCAGTTTTCACCTAGTAAATACCTTGTAAAAATTTATATATTTTTACTGACAGGCATAAATTGACATAAATGTAACCATGCCCAAAATAGGTTTTCATTCAAACCTGTTCAACTGATGAGTTAACACATGTACACGTAGGCGGCTTAAACAAATAGGCAGTAGTGTATTTAGGTTAATCACATGTTATGACTTATTAAAAAATTCAGCCATCAATTAATTTTGTTGATGCATATGTCATCATACCAGTACCATGGTTCACACACAGACCATCACACCTGTGCCTGAGTTCACACACAGGCCATCACACCTGTAACTGTGTGTGTGTTCACACACAGACCATCACACCTGTACCTGAGATCACACACAGACCATCACACCTTACCCGAGTTCACAAACAGACCATCAAACCTGTTTCATGAGCTCACACACAAACCATAATACCACTACCTGAGTTCACATACAGGCCATCACACCTGTACCTGAGATCACACACAAGCCATCACACCTGTACCAGGGTTTACACACAGGCCATCACACCTGTACCTGAGATCACACACAAGCCATCACGCCTGTACCTGAGTTTACACACAGGCCATCACACCTGTACCTGAGATCACACACAAGCCATCACACCAGTACCTGAGATCACACACAGGCCATTACACATGCACCTGAGGTCACACACAGGCCATCACACCTGTGCCTGAGGTCACACACAGGCCATCACCCCTGTACCTGAGGTCACACACAGGCCATTACACCTGTACCTGAGATCACACACAGGCCATTACACATGCACCTGAGCTCAAACAGACCATCACACCTGTACCTGAATTTACACACAGACCATCACACCTGTACATGAGCTCACACATAAACCATAACACCATTACCGTAGTTCACACACAGGCCATGACAACTGTGCCTGAGTTCCCACACAGGTAATCACATCTGTGCCTGAGGTCACACACAGGCCATCAGACCTGTACCTGACGTCACACACAGGCCATTACACCTGTACCTGAGTTCACACACAGGCCATCAGACCTGTACCTGAGTTCACACAGGGGCTATCACATCTGTATGTGTGTTCACACACAGAGAATCACACCTGTACCTGAGTTTGCAAACAGGCCATCACACATGTACCTGAGTTCCCACACAGGTAATCACATTTGTGCCTGAGGTCACACACAGGCCACCACAACTGTGCCTGAGTTCACACACAGGCCATCAGACCTGTACCTGAGTTTACACACAGGTCATCACACCTGTACCTGAATTCACACACCTCTACCTGAATTCACACACAGGCTATCACATCTGTACCTGAGTTCACACACAGACCATCACACCTATACCTGAGTTCAAACACAGACAATCACATCTGTACCCGAGTTCACACACAGCTAGACCATCCCACCTGTACCCAAGCTTGCACACGCGATCACACCTGTGCCTGAGGTCACACATAGGCCATCACACCTGTACCTGAGTTTACAAACAGGCCAACACACATGTACCTGATTTCACACACAGACCATCACCACACCTGTACCCGAGATCACACAAAAGGCATCACATATGTACCTGAGTTCACACACACGCGATCACACCTGAACCTGAGTTCACACACAGGCCATCACACATGTACCTGAGTTCACACACAGGCAATCACATATGTACCTGAGCTCTCACACAGGTCATCACACCTGTACCTGAGATCGCACACAGGCCATCACATATGTACCTGAGTTCACACGCAGGCCATCACACCTGTACCTGAGTTCACACACAGGTCATCACACCTGTACCTGAGATTGCACACAGGCCATCACACATAGGCCATCACACCTGTACCTGAGTTCAAACACAGGCCATCACACATGTAACTGAGTTCACGCACAGCCCATCACACCTGTACCTGAGTTCACACGCACACTATCACACCAGTGCCCAATTCACAGGCACAGGTACCTGTACCTGAGTTCACACAGGCCATCACACCTGTACCTGAGTTCACACACAGGCTAACTCACCTATACCTGAGTTCACACACACACACCATCACACAAGTGCCCAATTCACAGGCACCTGTACCTGAGTTCACACAGGCCATCACACCTGTACCTGAGTTCACACACAGGCTAACTCACCTATACCTGAGTTCACACACACACACCATCACACAAGTGCCCAATTCACAGGCACCTGTACCTGAGTTCACACAGGCCATCACACCTGTACCTGAGTTCACACAAAGGCTAACTCGCCTGTACCTGAGTTCACACACACACACACCATCACACCAGTGCCCAATTCAGACACCTGTACCTGAGTTCACGCTTTTCCCACATAAGACACGGTTTTGCCAGTTTTCTTCAGCGTCTCCAGGAGTTGTTCAGATGTTAAGTCTGAAGTAACGTACACTCTCTGCTTCTCCATGTCTATCTCAATATTTGTAACACCTGCACAGACAAAATGCACACCAAAAACATTTATTGAGCACTGATATTCATTTAATAGACTTAAACAAGACTTTAAACATGGAATAATCAAGTTATAAAAATGATACATGTATTTGAATTTCTAATACATGTTCACTGCACATGGTATGAGATATGCAGCAGGTTTACATGCACATGTAGTTGGAGCATGGTTTAACTGTTTGTTTTTCTTCAAGAAACAAACGATTAATCCATATTCCAATTATTCTAGACTATATTATTACATCTACCTGTTTTGTGAGCATGTGTTAGAAATTTAAATACTTGAAGAAAAATGTATGTTTTATTTCTGAATTCTTTTATCACCCAAAAAAAAGCAAAAAAAAAAAAAAGTCCAACTGCTTAATGTGACCAGTCAATAATTGCATGCTCACATTTACTATAACATGGGTGTCTGTATGAAAACAGTTTCACAAAAATGTTATTTAGAGTAGATAAACAATGGGGAAAATTGAGGAGCTGAACATGTTTTCAACCTGAGAAGTTTCTATAGGAAAGAGGTGTCATTTGTGCATCTGGAACACAGACAAGTGATAGATAAATTAATGTTTACTAACATTGCCTAACATTTTCCACAGGTGATACAACACAGAAAGACTATTTTTAACTTTCACAATACAAGAATTTGGTTTTGAAACTGCATTATCAATTTAACAACAAAGTTAATCGATTACAAACTGAGCAGGCTGTAACTACCATGACAACATATATTACAGAGGGAGGAAACCAGGCAGAGTGCAGGGCAAACCCACAACCATCAACAGGTTGCTGGAAGAGCTTCCTACAAATGGCCAGAGAGGAAACCAGCAAGAGCTGGACTTGAACTCATAGCGACCGCATTGGTGAGAGAATGCTGAGTCATTGTTCCTTGCTGCCATGCTACCACTCTCAGCCACAGAGGCCCCAAATTCTAGTTTAATATTAAAATCAACTTGAATGCACAAGCATTATCATCACCTTCTAATTTGGACAGGACTCTCCTGGCAGCCCCAGAGCAGCCATCACAGGTCATCTCCATCTCGAACTTGTGTTTCTGTCAACAGATCAAATTTTCACACCTACATCAAGTTATGTTGGATAACATAACCATCATTATTACACACGACAATATAAACATGTCTGTGACAGATGACGACAACAACATCATTATACACACTACTCACTTTGTACACCATACACATGTATCATACAATAACTGCCTCTACATATTTATCATGGAAGCATTAAAACTGACCTGATGAGATTTGTTGTAGGACATTTTTCATTTCCTCTACACACAGGAATTTTATTTCAGTATAGCCAATATCTGAATTGCGTTCTTATTCTTGGCAGCCATATCTGCATATTAGGCAGGGTGGAATACCAAAACAATATCTCGCCATATCTGTGTAGAACCATACTCATAAATAAAGAGTACTGAATTGGCAGAAAAAACAGGAGATGTGGCAAAATGCAAACATTTCAATGCAATATTTCTTAGCAGTAGTCCTACAGGTAGAGAAATACAATACACAACTACCAGTGATTGTTGTGGACATGAATTTGCGGTTCTTTATTTGAACATATCAAACGCTAAATATATCTTTTGGCCAGTACTCCAGCTCCGTTTGATCTTGCCTTGACTCTTGTCATGCTTGTGGTGCCGGCACCACTTGAATCAGAGTTACATGTTTTCAACTACCAATCCCTTCACCATGTAAACATTTGTAATTGTGCTTTCCACTTCCTTGACTACATGCTGTATATATTAGTTCAATTAAATTAAACGTTGAGGCAAGTGAATATCAGACGTTGTTGAAAACAGACCTCAATATTTCATTTCACTGAACTAGCTGTAGATGTAACCATATCCCCATAAAGCTATAATTCCCACGATGTTAAAGCTGCACAAAACAGCACACATATGTTGGCATTCTCTCTATATTAATATACAACATGCATGTATATCCTATAATGGCATAGGCCTATAGGCCTTCACTGACCAGCCTGAGTCAGTGAGTGTTCCCAACACCAGTTTTACACGAATGGGCATTAACATTTACTGGATTTCAAAATGAGAAGATGCGAGTTACAATATGTGGATAATCAGTGATCTATTCCCCCCAGTTTCTTACCTGGCCTGACATGCTGAATGATGAAGCTCTTGAAAACTGTGTTCACACTGGACACCAGCTAGTATTAAACCCTGTCATGTGGCTCCGGGTGCAAACATACGTTTCCGGGTTCTGATCTCCTCACAGGGGCAACAAAAATCTCTGCAACCCAAAGGTTAAGTTTTGGCGTTTTTCTGTGAGCTGTGTTTTTTTTTTGTAGTTTGTTATGTTGTCACAATTTCATGATTTTATTTACACGTCGCAAGATATTAGAATAATTTAATAGAATAGACGTAATAAAGGGCACTAAATAACCGAGTTTATATCACGTCTCCGCGCGGAGGCTAATTTTCAAGGGCAAAGGTCAAGGTCAGCTTGTCACGAGGCGCTGGTTTTGACGGCTGCATGGATTTCTCGCAGTACAATTTTGCAAAAGGAAGTTAGCTGAACAGAGGCAGACCCAGTGAGGAATGCTGTGAACGTGACTTTGTGGCGTGATGGTTGACTGTGTTAACAAGAAGATGATAATTGACGTGTTGTTTATTGGTTTTCTTGGGCTGACAAGTGTTTTGTCCCAAGTCCCGCCGGTATGTACATGTATGCACTATAATCGGCATCTTTCTCTGTCTAGTATTAATGTACGTCATTACATGAACAGTTAAATCCAGAAGCCTTTATTCCTTGGCCCGTTGCACAAAGATTCTTGATCGTAGCAACAGTCGATTGTAAACCCAACAAAGGTCTTGGTATTCGAGTTTAAAATACTGCTGTAGTCATAGAACGACGAATAGTCTTTTAGTGTGTGCTCATACCGCATCTTCTTGTGGCAGTGTGAGCCAACGTGCTGCCGCCACTGAAAAATCATGCCGAAGATATCAGACATGACACCCCACCTATGCAGTCACATTTCACCGACATCGGGCCAACATGTCCTGTTTTCTTGCTCTAACCTCAAGCATCAGTCTGAGCACCAAGTATCATGTACCAGTTTTAAAGTTTTAGAATGACCGAACTGGGATTTCGTCCCAGGTTTCCCAACTTGGATCACTTACAATAAACCTTGTAGACATTGTCACGAACTGAATTCGCATCACTGTTTGCAATAATTATTGAAGATTAAAAAGGAAGCAAAGCTTTGGTTGCCTAAAGCATCAGTGTGCATGTAGTATGAAGGTTGTCACCCGAACATTCACATTCAGTCTGAATGCATTATTTAATGCTGAACTTTCGCATGGCACATAAACCCAAGCATCAATTAGACTAGGTCTATTTAGAATGAGCATGTATTATTGAACTTTAACATTGATGAGTATATACAGTAATTAAAATTATCTGCAATAAAGGACCTTTATTATAGGTCTGTTGGAGAGAATCGCCAGAGGCCCATTATAGAGGCATGAAAAAATGTGAAGAAATTCCTGGAAATAGTTTCACTCAAGTATGACATGTCAGTGCGCTTAACGAAATAAACCATGTGTTATGGTCAGATATTAGCTTCCTTTCGTGATGTTTTCTTGATTGTTTTGTTGGGATTTATATGTTATGATTATTCATTGAATAAAATTGTTTTCCTAAAATATGTATTTCAGTGGATTTTTAAGGTAATCGTTTGTTGCTAATTTTCAAGGTTCTATATACCACCTATGTTAAGATGCACTGATGAGCCCTTGAGAGCCACGTAAAGCAGCATCAGAAGATAATGTCCATAATTTTGTATCATCAAATCTGAAAGCCCGATATTGATTTGGTAACAAGCAAGCAAAGCAATCCTTGTTCATCTTAAGTCATTCATTTTTATTATTATTTTTTTGTTGTTCTGATGTGGATTTTTTTTCTGTATATAATAAAACAGCTTTGAGTGTAGTTCATGGTTGCAAATATCAATTTTGATATTCTGCAAAATCTTCATGTGTTTTAATTTATTTCTGTTGTACAGTTTACAGAAAAATGTGAGAGTGGCCTTTATCCACCAGACAGCAAGTAAGTTAATGATTGAACTGATTAAGATTCTATGTGGTATGACAGATGTGGTGTAGCCATGGGCAAGATGATAAATATGTGTGGCCATTTGTACTTGTGTATGTGTATTTATCATAAATTTAATGTGAAAGACAGCCTCTGATTAATGTCTATGTTCATTGCAAAACTACCATTCAGTGTATCTTAAACTGGCATCAAATTTATTTTTAGATTTGTTTCAACCCAGGAAAAGTTTGGTGAAACTTCGTCTTGATACAGATTCAGGGTATCTCCATTTACTCTAGCTCTCTAATGTCAAAGTTATTTTAGGTATTATAGTCAAAGCAGTAGCCTATGGCAGATACAGTTGTTGACTGCGGATGAAGGTTCAAGTGATAAATAGCTTTCTCAGAAATTGGACATACTGGAAGGATATTTCTTCCACTGCTTGATCTGTTGATACAGGAAGGCTGCTATACATTGAAAAAAACAAATGTGTAACATTTAAACATCTCTTTGCAACAGATAATAAATGTGCTTAATGTTTAATTGTAACATGTTTAATACTTAAACACTTAAACATGTTAATCCAACAACTCATAATAAGACCGCTTTGTAATGTTTATCATATACATTGAAAACTTTGTCACTCTGTTTAAGCAATAAACCCATCCAATTTACTACATAAACTATTGCATTTATACAAAAAATGTGAGTATTTATAAAATGCTGCATGTATTTATAAAATAAATCAATATATTTATGAAACAAAGATGTGTATTTGAAAAATAAGTACATGTTGAACATGTTAAAAGTAAGCAGTTGTTATAGTGTGTGCACGTGTTACCATTCAAAATAGTTGATGAATTGCCTAAAATGTATAAAAGGGTTCAAATTATAGCCTTTTGAAACTTTGGATTCATTTTAACTTTTATTATCTGTTGCAAAGATATGTTTAAATGATAAACATTTGTTTTTTCAGTGTATCATTCATAGTTTAAGTAACCTGCAGATGCACCATCAGGATATTCCTGTCTAAGGTCCTAGCCTACTGAGTTGTGCTGGTAATTTTGACCCCATGACATGTGTACAAAATTACAGTAGCATTGTTGTACAACAAGATTTATGCTCAGATGTGAACACATGGAAATAAATCTAAACACCACTGAGGCTGATAAAGGCATTTGACTGTCGCTGAATTTTATGCTTCACTTTTGTGGAGATGGCTTCTAAGATGAGAGCAGTGCTGACCTAGTTATTGAGGACATCAGAGAAAGCACCTCTGCTTGAACATGGTGTTTCAGTAATTTGACTGTATTTTATAAAGGAAAACAGAAAAAAAAAGACAAAGGAGAAAAATGAAAATTCTTCAGTTCTCACTAACATAAAGAAAAAAATAATATCATGAGATTTAATTAATTTTAAGCATTGTCTGTTGAGATCCTGTCCTCTCATTCCCATCAAACTTTCGGTATCCCTAACAAATTTTTTACTGTGATATTTGTTATTTAGAAGCAGCTGACCAGATAGTAAAATGAACGACAAGAAATGTATTTGTACTGTATAATTTGAACAGCATGTCTAAGTATGCCTACGGTCTACTATGATAAAGACCTGTCCCACAACACTATGCGAAATGGCCCCTCAGCAAAACGTAACTAAATCGTAAACAATCTCAAAATAATGTCTTATACAGTAGTTGTGCATTATCAAATGTCACTTCATGGAACGAATGAGTAAAGGCTACGTCACAGCTCATCCTGCACAATCTGATAGCAAAGTGCTTCATTGGATAAAATTCCCAAGATATCTGCCTCGATCCACACCAGTCACATGTGCAGTATTGTCATTTTTTTCTACGTGTTATTTGGTGAAATCTCATAAAAATAATAAAGCATGATACTTTTTATAAGCTTGAGAATCCTGCTTCGGATTGAAATATGTTTCTGAAGAATGTTTCACTAACATGTCTTCATATGGTTTAGTAGTTATATGTGTAGAGGAAATTGTAGACAGTAGGATACCGTTATTTCCTCGTAAACAACATGAAATACCTCTAATGTAGATTTAGGACATAAAGTAATCATATGGTATATTTTAAAGTCCAGATGTTGTTGAATGTACATGTATGCTGTTCTGGTAAACTTTGCCATGTTTCAGTTGGAGTATCCCCACTTATGTGGTTAATCTAGACCTGCCAGGGGAAGAGAGATGGACTGAAGTGATGAAGGACAGAGGACCACAGGTAATGTGTCCCCTCATCATCATATTTCTGTGCCCTCTCTCCCCATCCAGAGTCCTCTATGGGCGATTGGGTTACCATGCCAGCGCGGCAATGATACAGGAGCCTCTCACCAATGAGGTCGCTGTGAGCAAATCCAGCTCATGCTGGCTTCCTCTTCGGGTGTACGTGGGAAGGTCTGGCAGCAACTTGCAGATGATCGTGGGTTTCCCTGGGGCTCTGCATGGTTTCCTCCCACCATAATGCTGGCTGTCATTGTATATTAAGTGAAATATTATTGATGATGGCGTAAAACACCAGTCAAACAAAGAAATGCATAACTCCCCATCCATGATATATCAACTACAAATTCATGATTTCCTTTACCCATCATCTATGATTGCCCCCACCTATCTATTGTCTTCTTATCCATCCAGCAGTAGGTCCCTCCACCCATCCATGGCCTCCTACACCCACCCATCCATCCATGGCCTCCTCCACCCATCCAATTTTCTCTCCTCCCATCCAAGGGCTCCTCCACCTATCCAAGGTCTCCACCCATCCCTGATCCCTTCCAGCCTCCATCCATGGCCTCGTCACCTATCCATGATTACTACCACCGATCCAAGGTTTCCTTCCCCATCCAAGGTGTCAACCCATCCCTGATCCCCTGCACCCGCCATCCGTGGTCTCCTCACCTATCCATGATCACCAACACTCATCCAAGGTTTCCTTCCCCATCCAAGGTATCGACCCATCCCTGATCCCCTGCACCCTCCATCCGTGGTCTCCTCACCTATCCATGATCACCAACACCCATCCAAGGTTTCCTTCCCCATCCAAGGTATCGACCCATCCCTGATCCCCTGCACCCTCCATCCGTGGTCTCCTCACCTATCCATGATCACCAACACCCATCCAAGGTTTCCTTCCCCATCCAAGGTATCGACCCATCCCTGTTCCCCTGCACATGATCTCCTCACCTATCCATGATCACCAATACCCATCCAAAGTCTCCACCCGTCCTTGATCACTTCCACCCATCCAAGGTCTCCTTCACTCATCCGTGATCACGTCCTGTATATTTAGCAGTTGCATTTACAGATTGTTTGAATTGCGTTAAAAGGATAAGAAACTTGATTTTGCTATGGTTGTCAGACTGACTGACTGACTGACTGACTGCCATATGAGTCAGCCAGTCTTCAAACAGGATGTCTGTTTCAACCTCTTTTTTTTTTTTTGAAAACAAAACAGCTCAAGTATGGGTTAATTTTTAATAAACCTGATCTTTTAATACATGCACGTGAAACTTGCTAGCCCAGTTTAGATGCATTGTACTTGATAAGCTTATATGTACATTTATATGTATATGTGCGTGTCTTATATAAATACACCTGTTGTGGTTTAAATAATCCCTATTGTTACTGGTGCAGTCACACCTGTATTTATAGTGCACCTGTAGGGTGGTGTGCAGTTTGAAAAGGCTCAGACAGTCTAGACCACAAGCAGCTTAGAATTTCTCAAGATACACCCAGTTTTACATCTTAATATCCAGACCACTTTGTTATTTTCAGATTATGGAAAGTGAAATTTTGTACATACTTTCTAATGTAAAAATATAAAGTGATTGACGTAGAATGTTTATGGCCTCTTGCTTATTATCCTACTATGATCTAAATGCAGGCATCGAAATTTGGCGCGAACGGTTACGTGCGGTTCAATTTGGCTAACCGGAAAATCGGTTAGGCCAACTGTCCAACGAGAACGTCCTTAGAGTCAGTGTGCATTAGGTAACTACAGATAAACTGGACTGAACAGCTTTCATAATCACAACGCGGCCAGTATGGCAACGCGTCTAAAAATAGAAACATCAATTTCAGCCACAGCCAGCTGCCTGTGCTGGTCACATGGAAATGTAATCATTCATATATGCTTTACAGGCTTTGAGATAATACTCAAATTATTTATTTTGACTTATCTTTTCACGATCACGCAAGTAAATAAAACAAGGTTACCTTTTCATGTACGTGTAGTTTAACTGCTACTCGAGCCCAAATTAGTAGAGTTTATCGTACAGATTAATGGAACCCTTACGGGACCTCACCGGCTGCATTCTGATTTAGAGCACAGGCCTGTGACGTCTCTCCCGGCCCTGTAGTGAGTATATATATATATATATATATATATATATATATCACTGTGGTAAGACTCACACACGTGCGTTGGAAACTGCGTTAATTATCAGTAATCAGGGATACCAAACTCGCTCCCCAATATGGTAATGACACTTACTGGAAGTACTTAATGTTGGACTGGGCATATTGCAAACATATAAGCCTGTATAACGGAATTTCACGTAAAAATGTGCCACAGGAGTCAAGTACCAACCAGGCAACACACAACGTTGAAACACCGTGTGAGTGTAAAATTTCTCTTCCTTTTGTTCACCAACCTTACGGTATGAGCTGCTAGATATAGAAAAGAAAAACAAACATAACATTGAGCTGAATACTTTTCTTAATGATCCAGAATGATGCCTGAAACATAAACCACGTAAACAATTAGCGTAACCGATCGGGTTGATAAACATACGTGGCGTAACCGAATGATCGGTTAGGCGAGGCGGAAAAGACGTAACCGATTTCTGGGTTTCGCAGGCAGACCAAATTTCGCTGCCTGTAAATGATGCCGACTCAGCTGATGTGAATTAAAATGGCACGTTTCTGTATAAACTTTTGACTTTATGTTAGCACATGCAGACCAACCCTGAAGGTCTGAAAGACAATGCTGACTCACAGAGCTCTATTTGTATATTTTTGTAATGTTGTTTGCATGATTTTTTTAGCTGTGGTCAAAGATCATGTTCAGCATGTGCAGGAAGGAGGCTTGTTTTTTACTTCCTTTAAACCTGTGCATTAAAACTTTTTCAGCATGTGAACAAAACTTCCTTTATGCACTCCTTGTATTATGCACAATAATGGGTGTTCTGCGTTACATGCATGTACAAGATGCAAAAATACATGTACATAACCAAAGCTTCCATCATTTTTGTGGTTTAGAGTTCTGTGGTTTTAAACTTTATTAAATCATAGGCCTGTGATTCTTCACAATAAAATTAACTTCAGTGCATGACTCACATGACACAGGATATTGTTCTATATGTGGCAAGAGATGAAAAACAGTCTTTGATATGTGTTTTTAAGGGTTAATGTAATGGAGTATTTGAAATAACTTTTTTCCCAAATAATGAAGACAAGGAAAAGGCACACAATGAAAACAAAGAACTTCTTCATGCATGTACATGCAAAGTCAACTCAGTTCTTACATCTTGATGAAAATATGAAAAGTCATGAAGGTTATAAAAGATTCACAGTTGTAAAAACTTTGTATGGTATTTTTGCAGAAAAACTTCTCACAGTTTTTGAATTAAGCGCTTTCATGAAATGGGAAGATGTACTTGCGCTTTAATATTAAGCTAATTTACACTTTAAAAATCTTGTCTTATACATGTACGAATGGAGAGGGTCCACATGGCCTATTGGTATCTTGTGTCTGATACATGCATGAGTGGAGAGGGCCCACATGGCCTATTGGTATCTTGTGTCTGATACATGTGTGAGTGGAGAGGGCCCACATGGCCTATTGGTATCTTGTGTCTGATATATGCATGAGTGGAGAGGGCCCACATGGCCTATTGGTATCTTGTGTCTGATACATGTGTGAGTGGAGAGGGTCCACATGGCCTATTGGTATCTTGTGTCTGATACATGCATGAGTGGAGAGGGCCCACATGGCCTATTGGTATCTTGTGTCTGATACATGTATGAGTGGAGGGGGCCCACATGGCCTATTGGTATCTTGTGTCTGATACATGCATGAGTGGAGAGGGCCCACATGGCCTATTGGTATCTTGTGTCTGATACATGTATGAGTGGAGAGGGTCCACATGGCCTATTGGTATCTTGTGTCTGATACATGCATGAGTGGAGAGGGCCCACATGGCCTATTGGTATCTTGTGTCTGATACATGTATGAGTGGAGAGGGCCCACATGGCCTATTGGTATCTTGTGTCTGATACATGCATGAGTGGAGAGGGCCCACATGGCCTGGTAGTTAACATGGAGATGTAAGTGCAGCAGGAGGACTTAAAAAGTTCACCAAAGCATCACTCTGTATGTTCAGTACATGCTGGCTTCCTATCTGGTCATACGTTGGAAAGTCTGGTATCATCCTGCAGATGATCATAGGTTTTCTGTGAAATTATTCTTGAGTACAACATAAGACACTAGTTAAATAAATAAACAAATATGAGTGGAGGATATACTTTACATGTACTTACAAATAGATGCCTTGATTTTGTCCTTTATTTGACATCCATGTGTTCTTCATCCTCCAATGTTTTGTGTTTTTCTGTCACAGATACGGCACCTCTTGTCCATGTTCAAGCAATTCATTCGTGACTTCGGCAACCGCACAGAGAAAATCATCAAGTTCGTAGACACAAACGGGGTAAGGTGTTGTGAAGCTGTTGCAACATGTATTGTTCTAAGGCTGTGGTTACCTACGCCATGGTTACTGTTCACGGGTTGTGTACAGTGACAGTAAGCTACCGCTGGCGCTTGTATGGTCATTGGTACAGTCGGTTAAACTTACGTTGAATACCAGCGTTGTCTTTCATTAGTATGCCGTACATATATCTCTGTACATCACTCATGTGGGAAAGGTCTCAGGACCTGGCCAATTTATGTTGGTGGTTACCATGGGCGCATCGCATCTCTCCACCTGTAAAACTGACAGCCATTGTATGTTGGTGAAAAATTTTTGAGTGTGTGTGAGTAACCTTTTGTATTTACATGTCGGAAGCTCTTATTTCTTATTGTTGGGAAGATATCATTGGTAAGAAAATGTCTATTGCAACTTCATGATCTTAAATTCACATTAGGAACATCTGACGATTTGACATTCATTTGTTTAAGTTGTAATCTTCACAGCCACTATGAATTGTTGATAGATACATAACCTGCACATCTACTTTTCTGCCTGCGCTGTATTTAAGTTTGTGTACATTTTGTAGGAGAAGATGGTGTCTACCTTACCATACGCTGATGAAATGAGGGGCATAGCCAATGCCACTGGCCTACCACTGGGCAAGTTTTCTCCTTGTAGCTCGTCTTAAAATCGCACCTACCTTTATTTTGTTGTCATTATATAGATTTCACAGAATGATCTTCATTAAAATCATTCCTGGAATAATCTTCTCATTCTTTGGGACTTTAATACTGTAGTGGAATTTAAGAAAGCAGGATTTAAAAAATAAATTTGATGTAGGGAAGTTGCATATATTCATGTTTTATGAATTTTCACAAAAGATTTGATAAGATCGTTATCTGAGGCCTTAATGGTTAATTTAAGAAATCAATATTTGCCAGTATCAAAGTTCAGTTGATATATTCTGGTATATAGTCTCTGTGGTCCACTTTTGATATTTCAGATAATTTCTACTTGCATGACACTGGAGCTGGATTCTCAGGTTTTCGTGAGACTTAATACCAGAATAAGTGACCTGAACTTTGGTGCTATCACTTGAGACGAGTCTCATGAGACTTATCCCAGTCCAAAAATTCTAGGACTCTCCAGTCTCACGAAACCTAAGAATCCAGCTCCAGTGTCATGCAAGTAGAAATTATCTGAGATATCAAAAGTGGACCACTGAGACTATATACCAGAATATATCAACTGAACTTTGGTACCATAATTTGAGACAAGAGCCTCATGAGACTTTCTGTCCCATGTGACACTCAACTGGGACTCTGTCTCATATGACACTCAACTGGGACTCTGTCTCATATGACACACAACTGGGACTCTCTGTCTCATATGGCACTTAACTGGGACTCTGTCCCATATGACAGTCAATTGTTTGGTACTTGTGTCAACTGCTGGTTCCTCCCTCATCATAATAAATATTCATCTTCCCATTCACTGACAATCTGTTCTTGGAGAACTTTAATTTCGTATAAGAATCTTGAATCTCATGTACAAGTCATACTGGATAACAGCCCTGGAACTGTTATGAAATTGGATCCAAATAGTAGCAGCATCTCTGAGTTCAAGGGAAAGAATCCTGATTGGTTAATTCATTTAACAAGCTTAGCTCAGCACGTTAAATATCAAACAGGATTAAAGTGATTGGATGGTGTCGCACTTCATAGGTGCCTGCATACTTGAGGAGAAGACATCATAAGAAACGAAAGCACATAAGAGAAATACAACAGTTGAACCACTACAATAGTTTTATTGCTTTCCACAGCCAGTCATGGGAAGATTACGTTATACTCTAGCTTGTCTAATATGTTATTTATTACCTATATGTAGCAGATATATATATTCATTTGTAGAACGTGTGTTTATCACTATAAAAAGTCACCAGTTCTCTCCTTTAAAATTGTGGTGTTCTGACTTGATGTAATTTTGTTTTTCAGGTGAGGTTGTGTTCTACAATGTTTTCTATGAGTTGTTTACTTTCTGCACCTCCATTGTGGCCCAGGATTCCTCAGGTAGGTGACTTGGGATATAAGTGTTAATACAGAATGTGAATATATCAGTTGTTTAGCCTAATTCTTCAACCTTTTCAACTGCCTTAATCAGCAACCAATATTTTGAAACATTCTGAGAGATATATGGGGTGTAGAGAAATAATTTGTGCAGTGTTATGAAGAATGCATCTTAAGTGACACAAACAGATCAATTAGCATCATTTTCATAATAAGGTGATTTAATAGTTGAAAGGTTTGGAGATTTACATTACTTTCTGTGCTGTAACTGTGGCCCGTGTTCATCAGGTGGGTGACTTAAGACATGAGGGCTGTAAAATATGTTCTACAAGAGGTCTAGTTTTTGCACCTGAACTGTGGTTCAGGTTTAGCCTGGGTTGTGAATCCAAATGTGCAGTATTGTGTAGTCATAATGTGACGGTAGTGTAGATGAAGTTAAAAGAGATCATACCAGCTTTTAATAACTGTTCATTTATTTGAATGTGTCTGTGAGCAGTGACTTCATACATGTACGTATTTATTACAGAAACAAATATTATATATATTATATCTATACATGCACATGTTGATGTTCATATTTGTTTATAATGTCCTATTGTAAAGTCCTGAAAGTAGATGTAAAATATATGGATATAAAGTCAGTATTAATTAAGATGTACATAAAGATGTAGGTTTTTATGTTTGTTTTTTATGTTTTTTTTATTTATGTTTGTACATGTGTTTGTATTTTTATATGCCCAATGTAAAGTAGATGTAAAATGTAAATATAGGACATTTTACAGTCTTTACTTAAATGCAGGTAATTCTGCTGTACATGTGTGGGTTGCTTTGTTTGTTCTATTCTCAGCATAAAATGCCAGACAAATAAATAAATTATTCGGTTCTGTTATGACACTGTTTAAACAGGAAAACTCTTTCATGCCAGGAACTTGGATTTTGGATTGTTTTTGGGGTGAGTATAATATTTCCAGCATTCATGCACAAATTATCCTTCTCTTTAATTTAATATAAGCATATAATATTTATAAACTTTACCGGTAACGTGAAGAATTTTGCACTTTGTGGCTATTTGGCTGAGGACCCAAAAAGTGCTGTTAGATATATTCTGTATGTACACATGTTTGAACATGTGCATGTTTATTGAGTGATAGGATAATACATTTCAACTTAATTGTGAAGTTGGGCTGACTGACTCTTGGTACATGTCTCATGAAATTGGGCTGACCAGTTTTACGATGTCTCACGATTTTAGGCTGACTGGGATTACCATGTCTCATGAATTTGGACAGACAGGCTATACCATGACTCGTGAATTTGGGCTTACTAGTTTTACCATGTCTCATGATTTTAGGCTGACTGGGATTACCATGTCTCATGAATTTGGATTGACAAGCTATACCATGACTCGTGAATTTGGGCTGACTAGTTTTACCATGTCTCATGAATTTGGGTTGACTAGTTATAGCATGTCTCATGAATACGGGCTGAACATTTTGAGATGTGTTTTCAAATGCCACATCACAGGTGTATGGTTCCATATTTGAAACCGATAATAAACTTTTGACAATGATAAATGACATAGCTTTCTATAATGATAAATGCTGTAGCTTTTTATAATAAGTGTTATAACATCCTGAGATGATATTTGTACATTTTACTAGTGTCGTTTTTTATTATTTGAATAAATGCATCATTTTACCTACGTATGTTTAGTCACTCAGTGGTTGTTTTAACTTCTTATTTACCTCTACATGTAGCTGGGACGTGAAAACTGATAGCTGGACCATCACAGAGGCTCTTCGGCACACCATTGTCAATATCGACTTTAGACGTAACAACAAAACCGTCTTCAAGTCGGTGCACTTTGCCGGTTACCTTGGTGTCTTGACAGGAGTGAAACCAGTAATTTTTAAGGCTCAGTATAAAGATTTAGAAAAAACACGCCTCTTTTTGCACCTTTACACCTCTGCTGTACCTCTAGCGCTACTATGGAACACCTCTGACAAACTTCTGCTGTACATGTACCTTTGCTGTTGTAATTCAATAGTGAACCTCTGACACACTTCTGTTGTACCTCTAGAACACCTCAGACAAACTTCTACTGTACATGTACCATTGCTGCTGTAAGTCAGTAGTGCACCTCTGACACACTTCTTTTGTACCTCTGGAACACCTGTGACAAACTTCTACTGTACATGTACCTTTGCTGCTGTAAGTCAATAGTGCACCTCTAACACTTCTTTTGTACCTCTGGAACACCTGTGACAAACTTCTACTGTACATGTATCTTTGCTGCTGGAAGTCAATAGTGCACCTCTGACACACTTCTTTTGTACCTCTGGAACACCTGTGACAAACTTCTACTGCACATGTATCTTTGCTGCTGTAAGTCAATAGTGCACCTCTGACGCGCTTCTGTTGTACCTCTGGAACACCTCTGACAAACTTCTACTGTACATGTACATGTACCTCTAGAGCACCTCTGACACATGTTGTGCCTCTCAAACACGCTTCTGCTGTACCTCTAATGCCCCTCTGACAACAGTGCAATGACTCGGGAGCCTCTCCCCAATGCGGTCACTGTGAGTTCCATCTGAGAAGGTCTGCAAGTGATATATTCTTGAGTACAGCATAAATAACCAATCTGATGATAACTAAATCTAGTGCACCTCAAACACATCTACTATACACCTGAAGCACTTCTGCTGTACCTCTAGCACACCTCTGCTGCACCTCTAGTGCAATTCTGACACACTTCCGCTGTACCTCTAGTGCACATGTCACACTCTGCTGCTGTTCCTGTAGCACACCTCTCACACAAGTCTAATCCATCCTTGGCACACCTGTGATACATCTCCGACACCTTGTGTGACACACCCCTGACTTACACACCTAAGACTCACTTGGAACACACCTCTTTAATAGAGTCCTGTACATAAAGAAATATTCATAGATACATGTATCTGTTGGTCAAATGTTTAGGATACACATAGCTTTTTGCCAGTTGCAGGTTGGTTGAAGACACTCTGTACTTTTAATCTCTAGTTCTGTAATGAATGTGAGTATGTAAAAGGTTTTCAGTTAACATGGTTAAGAGTGTTAATTGTGTTTCACGTACTCTTGTGTTCTGCACACTGTGTGTGAAGTTTCACACACTGTCCTCTGCACAATATTACAGATGGATTTATACCTACATTGTACTTCAGTGAACTGTAAGACATTTAAAAACGAGGCATCATTTATTTGATTGCCATTCTGGATATGCAGTGAGTAACAGACAGAAAATCTTGGAAAATCAATGAAGGTTTATTTAATAAAATAATTTGGTTTGAAACTGTTTGATTTAGCTAATATGATGGGCATGTATGTTTTGTATGAAATATTAGTGCACATACAGTACATACATGTAGTGTTTACACATTTAATTGTAGGGTGTCTTCACCCTGACCATGAATGAAAGGTTCAACATAGATGGTGGATTCATGGGTATGTTTGACTTCAAGAGTATATTCAGCAAATTGACCACTTCGGTGGCCCCGTGGTTATAGAGCATACACCTTGAAGTTGGGGGATCTGGAATAAAAAACCTGATTCGGGCCATACCAAAGACTTCCAAATTGGTACTAATTGCTGCCTTGCTTGGTGCTTAGTTAGGCTTAGAGAGGTTAGAGCAAGGGAACAGGAATGGTTGGCACAGTGTCAGTGTAATTATGATAATGTGACTGAGTGGGTGTCATGTCTGGTATCATATGACACATGAAGTAAAAAAAAAAATGAAGGACAAAGCTCCTTCATCTGATGTTGCAAAACCAAGATGTAAGAGTTCAATGAAAGCAAAATCATGTATGTTAAGACTATTGAAAGCAAAACGGTGTTAGCAATTTCAACTAATTCAACTTTAATTATTTCTAATGCCTGAGAACGCACCTAGCTGTTTCTGCTCAAATTTCACAGATATTGTTTTGCCATGTACATGTAGCCGTCTATGAGCATGAAAACATCTATTTTTTCATTTCGTGTCTATGTCTATAGGTGTCATAGAGTGGATACTGGGTGACCACAGCGGTCAGTGGATGGGTTTCCTGACCAGACAAACCCTGGAGAATTCTCACAGCTTTGAGGAAGCCAAGAAAAACCTGACCAACACAAAAATGTTAGCTCCAGCTTATTTCATCCTAGGTGGAACTAAACCAGGGGAGGTGAGAGATTGAACGTTATTATATAATTTATTTATTTATTTGATCGGTGTATTACTGCCTTACTCAAGAATATTTCACTCATATGAGTGGGTAAACCCATGACCATCTACAGATTGCTGACAGACCCACCATGTACGACTGGTGAGGAAGCCAGCTTGAGCTGAGGGTCATATTCTAGATGTATTGCACTCTTTTTTATTACATCTGTACAATATATGTGTTTTCATTTGTAAGGTTATATCCTTAAAATCAGTTAAAAAGTCATAGCAACTATGTTGTTGTGCTGAGCTTAGATACCTGTGGTTCAGTTCTGTTGATAGGTCTCTGTGTTTTAGTTGTGTTTTTGTGTTGTAGGGCTATGTCATAACATGTACCCGGGAGTCTGCTGTAAATGTCTGATGTATGAACAGCTCTATGTGGTACATTCTTCAGACTGTGACCACTGTTTTGTATTGTAGGGCTGTGTCATAACACATGCCCGGGAGTCTGCTGTAAATGTCTGATGTATGAACAGCTCTATGTGGTACATTCTTCAGACTGTGACCACTGTTTTGTGTTGTAGGGCTGTGTTATAACACGTGCCCGGGAGTCTGCTGTAAATGTCTGGTGTATGAACAGCTCTGTGTGGTACATTCTTCAGACTGTGACCACTGTTTTGTGTTGTAGGGCTGTGTTATAACACATGCCCAAGAGTCTGCTGTAGATGTCTGGTGTATGAACAGCTCTGTGGTACATTCTGGAGACTAACTGTGATCACTGTTTTGTGTTGTAGGGGTGTGTTATAACACGTGCCCGGGAGTCTGCTGTAGATGTCTGGTGTATGAACAGCTCTATGTGGTACATTCTGCAGACTGTGACCACTGTTTTGTGTTGTAGGGCTGTGTTATAGGGCTGTGTTATAACACGTGCCCGGGAGTCTGCTGTAGATGTCTGGTGTATGAACAGCTCTGTGTGGTACATTCTTCAGACTGTGACCATTGTTTTGTGTTGTAGGGCTGTGTCATAACATGTGCCCGGGAGTCTGCTGTAAATGTCTGGTGTATGAACAGCTCTATGTGGTACATTCTGCAGACTGTGACCACTGTTTTGTGTTGTAGGGGTGTGTTATAACACGTGCCCGGGAGTCTGCTGTAGATGTCTGGTGTATGAACAGCTCTATGTGGTACATTCTGGAGGCTAACTGTGATCACTGTTTTGTGTTGTAGGGCTGTGTTATAACATGTGCCCGGGAGTCTGCTGTAGATGTCTGGTGTATGAACAGCTCTATGTGGTACATTCTGGAGGCTAACTGTGACCACTGTTTTGTGTTGTAGGGCTGTGTCATAACACATGCCCAGGAGTCTGCTGTAGATGTCTGATGTATGAACAGCTCTATGTGGTACATTCTTCAGACTATGACCACTGTTTTGTGTTGTAGGGCTGTGTCATAACATGTGCCCGGGAGTCTGCTGTAAATGTCTGATGTATGAACAGCTCTGTGTGGTACATTCTTCAGACTGTGACCACTGTTTTGTGTTGTAGGGCTGTGTCATAACATGTGCCCGGGAGTCTGCTGTAAATGTCTGATGTATGAACAGCTCTGTGTGGTACATTCTTCAGACTGTGACCACTGTTTTGTGTTGTAGGGCTGTGTCATAACACATGCCCAAGAGTCTGCTGTAGATGTCTGGTGTATGAACAGCTCTGTGGTACATTCTGGAGGCTAACTGTGACCACTGTTTTGTGTTGTAGGGCTGTGTTATAACACATGCCCGGGAGTCTGCTGTAAATGTCTGATGTATGAACAGCTCTATGTGGTACATTCTTCAGACTATGACCACTGTTTTGTGTTGTAGGGCTGTGTCGTAACACGTGCCCGGGAGTCTGCTGTAGATGTCTGGTGTATGAACAACTCTGTGGTACATTCTGGAGGCTAACTGTGACCACTGTTTTGTGTTGTAGGGCTGTGTTATAACACGTGCCTGGGAGTCTGCTGTAGATGTCTGGTGTATGAACAGCTCTATGTGGTACATTCTGCAGACTATGACCACTGTTTTGTGTTGCAGGGCTGTGTCATAACACGTGCCCGGGAGTCTGCTGTAGATGTCTGGTGTATGAACAACTCTGTGGTACATTCTGGAGACTAACTGTGACCACTGTTTTGTGTTTGTAGGGCTGTGTCATAACACGTGCCCGGGAGTCTGCTGTAGATGTCTGGTGTATGAACAACTCTGTGGTACATTCTGGAGGCTAACTGTGACCACTGTTTTGTGTTGTAGGGCTGTGTTATAACACATGCCCGGGAGTCTGCTGTAGATGTCTGGTGTATGAACAGCTCTATGTGGTACATTCTGAAGGCTAACTGTGATCTTCTGTGTTGTAGGGGTGTGTTATAACACGTGCCTGGGAGTCTGCTGTATGAACAGCTCTGTGTGGTACATTCTTCAGACTGTGACCACTTTTGTGTTGTAGGGGTGTGTTATAACATGTGCCCGGGAGTCTGCTGTAGATGTCTGGTGTATGAACAGCTCTATGTGGTACATTCTGAAGGCTAACTGTGATCTTCTGTGTTGTAGGGGTGTGTTATAACACGTGCCTGGGAGTCTGCTGTATGAACAGCTCTGTGTGGTACATTCTTCAGACTGTGACCACTTTTGTGTTGTAGGGGTGTGTTATAACACGTGCCCGGGAGTCTGCTGTAGATGTCTGGTGTATGAACAGCTCTATGTGGTACATTCTGCAGACTATGACCACTGTTTTGTGTTTGTAGGGCTGTGTTATAACACGTGCCCGGGAGTCTGCTGTAGATGTCTGGTGTATGAACAGCTCTGTGTGGTACATTCTTCAGACTGTGACCACTGTTTTGTGTTGTAGGGCTGTGTTATAACACGTGCCCGGGAGTCTGCTGTAGATGTCTGGTGTATGAACAGCTCTATGTGGTACATTCTGGAGACTAACTCTGACCACTGTTTTGTATTGTAGGGCTGTGTTATAACACGTGCCTGGGAGTCTGGTGTATGAACAGCTCTGTGTGGTACATTCTTCAGACTGTGACCACTTTTGTGTTGTAGGGCTGTGTTATAACACGTGCCTGGGAGTCTGCTGTAGATGTCTGGTGTATGAACAGCTCTATGTGGTACATTCTGGAGACTAACTCTGACCACTGTTTTGTATTGTAGGGCTGTGTTATAACACGTGCCTGGGAGTCTGGTGTATGAACAGCTCTGTGTGGTACATTCTTCAGACTGTGACCACTGTTTTGTGTTGTAGGGCTGTGTTATAACACATGCCCGGGAGTCTGCTGTAGATGTCTGGTGTATGAACAGCTCTATGTGGTACATTCTGAAGGCTAACTCTGACCACTGTTTTGTATTGTAGGGCTGTGTTATAACACGTGCCTGGGAGTCTGCTGTATGAACAGCTCTGTGTGGTACATTCTTCAGACTCTGACCACTGTTTTGTATTGTAGGGCTGTGTTATAACACGTGCCTGGGAGTCTGCTGTATGAACAGCTCTGTGTGGTACATTCTTCAGACTGTGACCACTTTTGTGTTGTAGGGCTGTGTTATAACACGTGCCCGGGAGTCTGCTGTAGATGTCTGGTGTATGAACAGCTCTATGTGGTACATTCTGGAGACTAACTATGATCACTGGCAGAAGCCTCTATTCCTGGATGACCGACGCACACCAGCACACAAGTGTATGAACACTCTCACTCAGAAGGTAAATGTCTACCAGTCAACCATAATAATGTGTCATACAGTACATGCCAAGGTAGATTTTTTCTCCACACAACCCAGATATTAGACCAACTGATCAGCCCGTAGTTTGCTTTTGGAGTGGTAGTGAAATGCTAGAATCCTGCTTGGAGTGTGCCATGGAAAACCCCCACATGTACATCTGATTTCACAAAGCCATTTGGCCAGACTTAAGTCAAAAATTGAAATATGATCCAGCTTATTTTTCAGCTTTACAAATTTAAATTTTGTCCACTTCATCATTATTAGTTTAAGACAAAAGTGTCCACATTCCTACTTCAAGAACTAAAAACTACACATTGTATTAAGGAGGTTTTAAATTTTGAAATGGCTTTGAGGAATTGGCCACTGGTGGTATCTCCATACCATAAAGGGAGACTCTGATCAAGGGGCCATGGAGACAATACATGTACCTGATCAATGGCACTCACATGGCCGTTTACTCAATCCAGCCTTGCTGAAGATCACTTCTCATCTCTCATCAGTGTGGTGTGCATATGTGTATGAGGAAGTGCCAAAACCTGGGGCATGGGTGCTCTGATTTCGTCCACTTATAAAACTGACAATCATTGTATGATTGGAAAATTCTTGGATATGGAGTTTTCAGATCCATAAATAAATATTTATTTATTTATTTGATTGATTGGGGTTTTATGCCATGGTTGTGGGTTTCCCACGGGCTCTGCCTGGTTTCCTCCCACCATAATGCTGGCTGCCGTTTTATAAGTGAAATATTATGGAGTTCGGCTTAAAACGCCAATCAAATAAATAAATAAATGGAGCTGGACCGTATTACAAAGGTTCATAATGATGTGGCATTATCGATGTGGCATGTGTTGCCAAAGGTCAGAGGTTTACTCCAGGCACTGCAGTTTCCTCTGGCCATATAACTGACCAGTTTTGTATATTACATGTGAGACAAATTCTTGAGTGTGGCATTCAAATCAATCTGCAACAATGAAATAAATCAATGAATGTCAAATGCTTTTGTAATACTGAGTACAGAGGAAGTTGATTGACAGCTACGATGGACTGTATGTTGCTGTCAAAGTGTGTATTTATTGCATTCTGTAATCACAGAAAAATGGTGTTTCTTTGTAGAAGGTTTCTGTGGCTGGAATATTTGATGTGTTGTCCTCAAAACCAGTTCTAAACAAGGTGAGTATGTAATCATAATTAGGCCGTGTTTTCTTATGTAGGAAGTACTAAACAAAGGTATTTCCAAAGTCTTATATTCATTTGATACATGCAGGGATTACAATGTGGTGTATGCTCTGTAAATGTGGTATATTCTTTATTTCAGCTGACCACATACACTGCTCTAATGCAGGTGGACTCAGGACATTTAGAGACTTGGATCCAGGCTTGTGAGGAACCATGCTTCCCATGGTGATCATGACATCCAGCTCACCTTCATAGGTGACCTGTGACCTGTAGATGATAACCTACATGTATGACTTGAAGCTAAGGATGAGACTAAGATCATAATCTCTGGATGAAGGAGGAATACCTCTGTAGAATGTTGAACGGGATTTATGGATGATGATCAGTGAAGAATGGTGATCTTCAAATGATTAACACATGTGAACGATGAACTCCTGTGTAAATATGTTAGGCCAGTTATTTCCAACCAGACATCTTCGTGAATCCTGTCCTGTGAAAACTGGCCTCTGACCTGTGAATACTGATCCCTGACTTGTCAGTTATTACATATAGCTCTAACCTGTGAATACTGATCCCTGACCTGTCAGTTAGCTCATATACCTCTAACCTGTGTATACTGATACCTGACCTGTGAATTGTGACCTCTGACTTGTGTATACTGATCCCTGACCTGTGAATTATGACCTCTGTTTTGTGTATACTGATCCCTGACCTGTGAATTATGACCTCTGTTTTGTGTATACTGATACCTGACCTGTGAATTATGACCTCTAACTTGTGTATACTGATCCCTGACCTGTGAATTGTGACCTCTAACTTGTGTATACTGATCCCTGACCTGTGAATTATGACCTCTGTTTTGTGTATACTGATCCCTGACCTGTGAATTATGACCTCTGTTTTGTGTATACTGATACCTGACCTGTGAATTATGACCTCTAACTTGTGTATACTGATCCCTGAAGACGACTTTATCTTCAAAACCTGAATAACAGACATGAGATTTGTCCTCTTTTTGGGGGAAATTCCTCTTCATTTATACAAGAAATGCAAGATACAAGTGCTCAGAATTGAATTCAGAAGTGCTGAAAAGTTCACAATTTTGAGTATGATGTATGGTTTCCTCTTTTTCATGCCTGATATGATGATCTAACACTTGTAAACCAGCATGACTGTAAGGTTAATACTGGTCTTATGTGAATAATAATGTGAGTGTGTTCTCAATGTTTCTGTCCAGCTACGTCAACCTTTTACCATTTCCATATTTTTGAGTAACAACAACTTCAGAAGCGTTGTTTGATGAGTATTTAGTGCAAACCAACAATTTTCTACCATCTCCAGATGAAGGGGAGCTATAAATTGACTGTTGTAAGTGAATATTGTATGCAAGTGCTATTTTTCTGTGATTGTTATAGGTACCTTATTAAAATGCCATGACTTTGTAAATTGAATGAAAATGTTAAAGATAAAGCCATAGTGCTGTGGCATGATGTATGATTTCGAGTATATTTTTGAATTGTTTGCATGAGACGAGAAATAAAATCCTTGTCTTTTGTTGATTGGATCCAATAAATGTTGCAAGAATGTATTAAATAACATGTCAGGCTGCTGAACATGCAGTATGTACACATACAGAACGTTCTCAGTAATTACAAAGACATTGAAAGTAAGCTGGTCGATCACGGATCTCTCCCCAAAAGCGCTCACAGTGGGTGATATGGGCATGCCAACTGGAGTATAGGTCTACCATCACCTTTAACATAAAGCCAGCCTTTCCCAACAGCTTGTAAAAGGCAATTGACGATGTCATTTTTCCGTGTACACGCTTGTTTATAAAGTTAAAAAAAAAATAAAAAAAATATCGATACTGGAAAATCAACCTAGCGAATATATCTCTTTGCCATTTCTTTACCCAAAACACTCAGCACGTAGTTTTCCCAGTTGTGTTCCACAAATTATACTATACGATGTTTAAAGTCGATGGTTGTGTGGCATTATTGACAGAGGAACATTCAAGAAAACCATGTATTAGGCATAATATCCGCAGGATGGTCTTGAATATACCGACAGCCGGACTTCCTCCACGCTCGTGTTTGGGGGCCCTTATAAGAATGGAATATGGATGATTGGCGTTTGAGCCGACTTGTTGGCATAATTTACATTTATGACTCACGACCTGTACATTTTGGTGGGAACATGCCATTAATCTGACAACTGAGTCTTAACCAGGAAGGGAAGGAACGGCGGTGGGGGTGGCTACATCCTTTTTAGAGTAATTCGAAAAAGATGTATTTGTAACATATTACCACGGGTATTTGAAGAAAAGATCAGTCATGCATGTATTTTCATGTATATGTAAATATCATTTAATTAGCTAAACCGGGCTTTATACTTGGTCGAAGCCCGCTGTTACGTATCAGACGACCTTGAGAAAATGTCTATCTCTGAGGAGTACGTATTGCTGTGAAAGGTATGGCTAATATGACACAATTTTAGCTCAGAAAACGTGAAGTGGTTTGATCAAGCTGAAAAGGTGAAAAGCCAGATTTTCCCAGTTCCATAAGAGAATACAAACCATGTAGATTTCATCTGGCACGTGCATGTGTGGGACACTCGAGGCTCTGGAAAGTCATTTTCAGACGCAAGGCCATACATTTTGTCTAAAGTAAAGAGAATTGCCAAATTCTCATGGTTATTTATCTACTAATCACTCTAAAGGTATGTTTAAAATGTACGAATGATGCACAATATGACATCGTATCATTAATTATATAACCAGGTATTTCAAAATATATCATTGGGAAACCTCGTTCAGTTCATTCCGACTTCAGTTAAACCGAACCGGCCCTGATAGCACAGTTAGTAGAGCGTCCGCTTCATGAGCGGTAGATACAGGATTAATCCTGGGTCACACCTAAGACCTTAAAAGAGGAAGTTGTAACTTCCTCGCTTGTCGTTCAGCATGAAGGGCATAGTACGACTGGTTAACCGGTATCAGTATAATGGCTCGGGTGGGGCATTTTACTTGCCTTCGGTAAGTAAGATGAAGCAGCACTAAATAAAAGATGAAGCAGCACTAGATAAAAGAACGGCGGAAATCCGACCTGAAAAAGGGTTAAGTACGACTTTAATCGCCAAGCATTCACTCACTCACTGAGTTAAAGTGAAGTATTTTGACAAAATATGCAAAGCGTGTATGGGTATATCGAAAATCAAGGTACGGACAGAAGCCCCGCGGACAAAACACCCGGCGGGCATAAGCCCGTCGATCAGTATTAAGTGTATATGGTAAATGACAACGATTGTTTGCTTGTTCAAAATAGAAAGTTTCCAGTACAACGTTAAGATCACTGATTCCTTTTATTTATCATGTACATCCAGGTATGGCATATAATATAGAAAAAAATACACGGTAACCTATAAAAATATATTTTTTATTCTTTTTAAGAGTATTCAAACATTTTCCTTTGAACTATAATACTATGAATTATATCGGGTGGGCGTATTTTTGTTTTAAATAAGAAGAAAAGGAAAACTCACAGAAAAGATCTCGAGGCCCAGAGATGATAATTAAGAGATAGTATTGTTGAAACACTCCTGTATGTGACACTATCATTGGATGATTATCTCGGGTCTCCAAATAACCAGCCAACCACTTGCCCGCAGGTATCGCGATTTAGAGTGGCAATCCGAATTGGCTTATTATATCAGAGCCCGAGATCTTTTTCTGGGGATTTCTTTTTTTTTTTTTGCCTCATTAAAAAAAAAAGAAAAACTCCCACCCGATCTCTTATCTGGGAGATTTTTCTGTTTTTCCGTTTTCTGAAAGAGAATAACCCCCACACCGCTTTTTCTGGGAGTTTTTTCTTTACGGCAACCGCAAGGTGATTCTGTGAATGGTAGTAAGCTATAACCTGTATGTCATGCTGGAATATCTCGGCCAAACCAATTGCGTATAGTGGTACATTATGTCCGCGGGGTTTCTGTCCGCGGGACTTTAGTCCTGGATTGGCATGCAGAATGATCCCTACAGTTACTGGCTTTAGCCATTATTACCAGATAACAAGTTCATAACAAAAAGCATTATTAAAATATTATGGAAATTCACAGCTAGTATATATTTTGCTGATAATATATTTTAAGCAACTTTCCCCAAGATCGACAGCCCTACGGGTACATATAACCAGGTATTAATTTTCACAGTGGCAATTAAAGCTTAAATTCGCGGGACTTGATCAGCAGAAGTCCTCAACACCTTACGGCTCTGGCCACATCAAGAGTCCCAAGAAAGGACATGAACTCGTGACATCGGTATTGTTCATCAGATTCCAAGCCATGATTTCCTCGAATTTGGACAAACATCCATAACATATTACAGTAATCAGCACCGATTGCACTCCGACACCGCTCGGTATAAAATCTCCGGCTTGCTACATTATGGTGACTGGTTCGCCTGGTGGTTAAACCAAATAAAATTAGGGCAACTAATAATCGGTTAACATATTTAACGAAGTGTTCGCCATAAAAATAAACATCTTATTTGAAACTTGTAAAATCCTCTCTTGACCAGCGTATGCTTCATCTGGATGGTAAGTTCAAGTTTCATCAAGTCTATGGAAAATATGAGAGGGGTGGCGACCTCTCAGTGAAAATATCTCATCATCAAAGCGCTGTTAATCTAACATGGAGACTCCCCTATGGCCTCTAAATGCCTGGCGGTCACAGTATCAATGTATCTAGTAAAATCACTAAAGGTTATAAAATCTTGTTACTTTGTTATTAACGGATTTCTGTCCAAAAAAAATTATAATACTGCATTTGACGTTTGCAAAGTTTCTTAGTATTTTCATTGCAGTAAACTAAAAAGAAACATACACCTCATGTAAAATTCTAGTACTGAGTATGAGACTACATGTACTTTTGGCTGTCACCCCCAACTTTCAGTTCACCCTCACTACATGTTGCAGTGATAAAAGTGGCCTCAAAAGTGAAACGGAAGGCAGATTTAATAGGTGATTATTCGCTGGCCACTTCACATACTCATCGAAGAGTCCGAATGTTGACTGCGTCAAACGCAGGACTTGAAGGCCTATACTACATTGTGCGCCGAAATACAGGCATGAAGTTACACACGTGTACTTAGCCCTTCTACATGGTGGAACTGTTTATAAATTTATTTATTTATTTACTTATTATTTTTTTGTACTTGGCATTCTAAGACTGAGTCAATCCCTGCCTCTTACAACCGTTCACTGATACACAAAGTGCAGCTTGTCATTTTGTGAGAGTATTTCCTTGCAGCAGGTAGGTCGTAACACAGGTATCTGAAGCCGGTTGTTCAGAAGCGGATTAAAAGTTAATGGCGGTATTCGCCAGTCCACTTTTGAACAACCGGTCCCTGTTTGTCGTTACCTTATATCAAAGCGCTAGACCCGCCACCTCCCAGACACATCACAGACACCGTGTCAGCTAGTACTTCGTACGTCGCAGTTGGCAGAACGCCTATCCTATAAAGTGCCAACCATGAAGGCACCATGACTGCGGAGTAACGAAGCATGAGAGTATTGGAGTTGTCCCGGACAGAGAGCGAGAAAATGGTGTCGCCCTGTCAGTCCTATATCATTCTGACTGATACGAACTACCGTACCTTCTCGCAATGTAAGGCATGATACCCTGCGAGGGCTGTTGTCTTAATTAGTAAATTCTCTGTGGAGGGTGGGGTATTACCGGCAGCCGACAGTAGTCCACATCAGTCGCCGTAGTACACACTCCCGTCACACCTCAGTGAGCCTCGCCAGCTTGGCAAGGCAGGGAGAAACACTGCCAAGAATAACTTTAAAATCGGATTTAGGCAAACCTAAAACAATCAGTATTATCGTGCACACCTGCCACTTGTAAACCATACAAGAAATCTATTTCACTGGAGCGTTGGACGTTCTCATTAGCCCTACATCTTTTATCAGCATTATAATATTGGGAGTCGGGACTGTATTACAGAGGAAACACACCCTTCCGCGTTACTGTCCCAGTTAACAGCTATATGCCTATAGGCGAAAATAAGCAATTAATTTATGGAATATATACCGAGGTATTCTTTATCAGTCAATAATATTGACATGTGGAAGCTCAGAATTGACGCAAAATACTGCCGTCCTTAAAAGTGAAATGCCATAGCAATAGTCAATCTTACTGGAACACTTGCCCTAAACTGACTGTGGATGGATTGAATACATATGCAGTGTCGCGAGGTTACCGTTCATCACCGTAAGGACTCACGGATGGCGGACAAACATCACTGGGAGCAAGCTGACTGCATCTGTTGAATCCTTAAAATAGTTGCGACAAGAAACCAAAGTTTACAGTAAAAACGACCTTCGACGATGAGACAACACACTGCCCGTGGTGTCAATATGCAGCAGTACGCGTATTTTTGAAGATTACGGTTTAGTAGTACTAAGATAAACGTTCAGGCCAACAAGACATGCGAATGAGAACTTCAGATTGAAGGCAATGAAGAAGCACCGAGGATCGCCATCACCAGGATTAATAAACCAACTCGTCTGCAAATGAATCAACCTACATGTAAGTTCCCTGAAAGTTGCCAACAAGAATTTTTTGGTTTCATATTGGACGTAATCACATTCAGGTTAAAGAAAATCGTCCATGTTGTTCGTTGGTAAAAATGCAGGATACGGAAACACAGATAGTGCCGCTATAATGATCGCTCTTTGTGACGTCATTGAATGTTGCGTCTTCTGCCATTGTAATGCAGTTCAACGTTATTGCGATAGTGACGTAAGAAGAATCCCTATAGCAACGTCAGGACATCTTTCAAGCTATTCACGCCATTGCTTGCCCACGTTGACGCCGCTGACTTCTGTTTTTTTCTCTGTGTAGAGGAGGTGTAACAAGGACTCCCAACCAACGTGGTAAGTATTTTGTTTCATACATACAGTTATTTGGAAGGACTCATGTTTTGTTTTTCACCAACACTGATGCGGTTAGAATCCCTTTCTGCGATTTACGAGAAATGGAAATTTTGTGTAGACCTTAGCCTTATAGCCTTTGTTGTCATTTCTACACTTCTTATCGTAAGCTCTTGGGATTATTTAAAAGCTGCTTATATTATATTGTATTAACTACATTTTTCTTTCTTTAAGAAAAGACCCGGTTGCGTAGATTTATCACGGCAATTTTTCAACCATACATCAACAAATACTATTAGCAGGAAAACTTGAACGCATTCTGACCATAGTGCGAAGGAGAGGAGGGGGGGGTGGGGGGGGGGGGGGGAGGAGGTGTGAAGCTGCTTACTATATGTCATCATTTACATGAACAGTTAGAGCAAAACCCTAATGAGTTACATAGGCAAATTGACAAGGCATCTGATTTCATGAGTTACGTGTGACTATATGTCAACAACCACACTGTTGTCGCTGCATACTCTATTTTCATGGAAGAAAACATAACATAATGGTGCCAAAATCAGATCAAAAAGCGTGAAAATATGATCTTTGATATTTTTTCGATTTTTTATTTCAAGAGAAAAGAGCATTTGAAAATACACCTGTACCGGTATGGTGGGTACTTGGGACCAAGTTTTCTATACATGTATATCGTCTTTGCCTAATAATGTTCTAAATAGCGATGTGATGCATGTCTAATAAATTTATTTTAATGTAAATTTGTTGTTTGTATCCAAACACATGCTTTTAATCTGAATTACAATAATATTTATCAATATATTAGAATATAAATTCCAGGTTGAACACCTTTGTTATCCGAAGAGACCAAATTCTAGTGAAAATATATTTATTTAAACATGTGTTACATTTCATTTATTACATTATTATGCAAATGGGTGTACCATATATACCAAGAGGTGGCCCCAAATTCCCACCACACACAAATTATTTCCAAGTGTTTTGTTCTCTGTCCGAAAATCGAAAAAATAATGCAGACCGTATTTAGAACTAATTTTTCGCACTCTTTCATCGGAATTTTATGTATTTTTTATGTTTTCTCCACCTTTAATCTTCTTGCTGTTGTCTTCTATATTATGTCACTATGGCTTGCCCGGAACTTATCTATATACGTGTATATTATGTATATAATAGCCAAAGTATTTGCGGCACGGTCAATCGAGCGGTTACATTGTAATGTAAGTCTATACCCAGATCGCTCTGTGTTATAGTATAAAACTCATAAAACTGAGTCTTGCATAATGAATAACCTAACTGACAAAACAAACCCCAGAAGTCATCACCTTTGCATTACTATACTCTCAAAAACTTGGTTTATCTATTGTAGGGTTCGATCTCAACAAGGAGGTGCAGGGAGCCTACTACGGTTAAATATTCCGAAAGAGGAAAGATAATCTAAATTTTTGAGTTAAATTTCTATAAAACTTTGAAAAAGGGTCTCAAGATGGATTCCGAGACCCAGTCGCCGATAATAGACGAGTCCCTGACAAAGGATATCTCTTCGACACAGGGTGACTCTCCGACAAAGGATGAAACTCCAGAGAGCGATTTGGATTACTTCTCGCGTCCAGAGAACTACACTGGCACTAGCAACTTTCAGACTATCCAGAGAGTAATTGTCTCCAAAGAGCCGAAAACGACATCAAAAGACCAAGATGACGATGACGGCAAACCAACAGGTAACATGGCCTTCCTGTGCCAGCGATACCGGGAGATATACCCTACAGATGAGGAACTCCAGCAAATGCGGGAGGAGAAGAGAAAGCGAGAATTGTCGGCGACCGAAGATGATAGCGCCATGATTCTGAAAGTCGGCTCCTCCGAAGCACGGCAATCCTCCCCTGATGACCGATGGGAGAACGCTCAAACTAGCAACAGGAGCACCCGTTTGGAGGTGTTTGGGGTGAACCTCAGCATTACTCCAGGGTCCGAGCCCAGTGGGCCCCGGTCCGCGACATTGGAATCTGGCGGCCCACAAACAGCGCCGTCTTCGGGACTGACGACGAGCTCTTCGTCAACCATGAACCAGATTTCAAAGAAAAGCGTGTGCAAGTCCCGATTGCGCTTCGGCTCCGTCACCCAGGAGGTGAAATCTAAATTGGTAAGTCTTCTATTAGTATGTACTCATACTGGCGACCTCTATGGTCGAGGTGGTTAGCGAACCAAGAGTCCCTCATCAATGCGGTAAGTTCAAATCCAGCTCTTGCCGGCTTCCTCTCCGGTCGTACATGGGAAGGTCTTCCAGCAACCTGCGGATGATTGTGGGTTTCCCTGGGACTCTGTCCGGTTTCCTCCAACCATATTGCTGGCTGCCGGCGTATACGTGAAACATTCTTGAGTTAAGAAATAAAACGTAGTTTGTCACGCTCAAATCACCAAGATATTTCACAGCAGGCGGGAGTTGTCCACTGTTTGAGAACTCTGAATTTCTATTCTAACATACCATTATGAAATAATTGAGCCATTAGGGGAAAAATAATACCGAAAACAACTGTATATGTAACGGTCTAGGCTGTTTTGTTATAATTCTGGGCAAGTCCATTCCAGTGGAATGGGTGGTAAATACATCATCCAGTCAGAGGGAGGCACGCGACAGTTATTGACCAATAAATGCACATTTCCCGCCAGCGCTTCTCCATGTCAGTTCAAGCTCGAGACTGGAACATAATAGTTTTGCGACGACAGAGGAATGATGATTTTAAGTTAAACTAATAAAAAAAAAACTGTCAGAAGTGAACGATTAATTTCGTGGAGAAACTTGTAGATTCAGTTGAAACTTAAATGGAAGGTGCTTCCTGAGATGGTAGCGTTGCCGAGAATTTCATGACCATGTAGATCCAATTTCGGCAGACTCAGGCCTACTTGTTCAGCTCGGGTCACACCGGCCAGGCACGCTGTCACAGAGGCATCCGACGATTGGGGGAAAACAACGATTGAGTGTAAAACACTGCTCAAAGAGCGGCGTTGTTCTTCATGCGACTTCTAGCTGTTTGTAACTCGTTCCAGTGGCCAGTTACGAACATTATCTCCTGTATTCTAACATCAGCGTGGTTCAGAGTAGTGGCTGCAGTTGTGCGGAGACAGTGAATAATTCTCCTCTCAACTTAACTGCCTGACCAATTATATCTAAACTTATTTTGCCTTTGTCCTCGGAAAATGTCAGCTGTCAAATTTTAAAGAAACAGACGTTCAGACAGCACAACTCAGCCTCTTTACTTTATTACCGAAATGGACCCGTCCCAGCGTCCATGACGACGGCAACTGTGTACAGATTGTCACTTTGAGTACACTTTACTCACCGTTGCATTTAGTGTTAAAGGCTTTGGAGCTGTGTTAAAATATGGCGACAAACACTAATCAAATAAAATCTCCTTACAGCGCATGTGCCGCTCTCTATGTTTGCTTCACATCACTACCACCAGTAGACAAGTTTGACCTTTGGAGCCCGTGTGACGCACGTAGGCTTGGCCTCACCACGAAAATCCATGTGTGAAACTATAGTCAGCAATAATCAGGAGTTAGTTAGAATCATGTTATGATTTCGATATACTTTAGATAAGAAAAATGGATTTGTATCAAGTATTATCAGAAACAAATGTTGAACCAAAGCGTTTGTGACATCGCTTCCTGCCTCATCACCATGATGACAGTGATCTCGGCGTTGTTCAAGATTTCTGTACGAAGTTTACTAGTTGTAGTGATTTAAAGAATCGAACTCCTGAATTTTATTTACCGTTTTATTGCTGAATACTGATTAAGTATTTACACGCTAGAACTCCAGTGGCGAGACTAAGCCTAATCAAGCATTCTTGCGTCACAGTCTCCCAAGGTCAAACTTGTCAAACTTGGTACAGAAGTCGCAGTGATAGAAGCGAGTGTGTAGTGGTGCAGGCGCTGTGCGGAGTATGATGTATACTTTTAATGCATCTGTAATATGCGGTTCGTTTCTCTTTGGTCACCCAGGGTGTCAGCATCAAACCATAGTGTAAATGTCAAAGTGTAATATCGGTGTTTATGTACCGTGGCTGATGGCGTCCATTTTGAATGCGACCTTTGCGAGCCCGAGGAAGACGCTCTGGGCACGGGTCCACACCTTCCGTGTCCTCTGTAAGGTCGCAAAGACCACGTTTTAATTAATTATGGATACATGTATTTATTTTCGGGTCTCCTGTAATGATCATTTACACAGAGGTTATGAGAACAGGCGCAAGACGTATGTGGCCATGCTCTCAGGCCTTTCGTTAAGAATGAAGGAATGATTATGACTTAAGACGACTTCTACAATATTTCAGCTGTGTCGTGGCGATGCCCTCTGTAAGTGAACAACCCCTATTAACCGGAAGAATGTAAAAAAATCTGACTGAGAGACCGAGCGACCAATAGACACACGTATCGTTTTGTTTCCTCCTCCAATCAGAAGACAGTATCTGTGATAATTCACAGAATGTATCTAGTACATCTCTGTGCTAATTTCATCTCTTGCATTCATAACGGCTGTATTCAAAATGTCTTGTAAAATAGTAATAGAATTTTTCCGTTTGTGATTAATCTGTGTTCCCTGATCTTTTTGTAATATATCTTTCTACTTCCTAGTATTCTTGCAATTTTTTTAAGAAAGCCAATGATATTTAGGGCCAATTGTATTTTTCTACGATACAGATTGTCTCACACATATCGTTTGTAGCAGCTAATCACATCAGTTTCTATTCTGCTCTCTTTAGCTTACTGTGTTTAGAAAACGGTATTTTCCGGAACCCGAGGATATTGTTTCCACTGTTTTGGGGTGGTAGGATGGGGTGGGGCTGGTGGTAAAGGTCAGTTACATGTATAAAGTCAGTACGCACAAACTATACAGATTCCCTCTGCTGTTCCACCAAACCTGTGCGTTGTCGGTTAAAGCATTCAGGCTGTTCATAATCAGGCAGGTGATTATATTATGTTTCCTTTGGCTGTAGAATAACGCTTGTTGTGTTGTGCCTATGTGTTCCTGTTGTCGACCAACCTTTAATGAGTTGGGAGCCTGGTATCTTTTCATCTTTTCGCCTTTGTTCTGGGTCGTTCCCAAGGATACTAATGTGGTATTCTTGTTTTGTATCAGGCCAGCTTGTAAACAGAAATTGGTGCGAACCTGCTGTTCGCTTTAAACGATCTGTCTGGCACACTTCCGTGCTCACGTGACGAGCTTTTCAATGGACGGCGTGCTGAAATTTATGATAAGCGGTGGCGGCAAGTCTTTATTTAAAGACCTTTAACCTACAATCCTAGTGATATCACCCCAATCGTACAGCCAGCGTGACAAATCAATGTAAAACACACGAGTGTATATTTAAAATCAAATATATAATTAGACGCATATCTCTTCATTCTTTCTCTTTTTCTTTTTCCTTGTTTCTCATGTTTTCCTATTTTTTCCCTTTTGCATTAATGCTTTTTAATTTTCCGGGAAACTAAAAAACACGTACTTTATATACTGTTTAGTCAACATATAAACCATGTTCATATACATGGCCAGAACAATTCAATTTTAAGACGAGAAAAAACTTCTTTCCTAAACTTATTCCTAACGGCCTGGTTGACATATATATGTCTTCCTGGGTGTTTAAAGGTTTCATTGGACCCTATTTCTTAAACATGAAAGAAATGTTAAACACCTTTCGGAACGTTATGGTCGTATTACGTTTAGAATGTGTTTATTGGTTTGAATGTCTGCCTAACCCCGCATAATGGCTCAGCATTCTCTGATAGCGTGAACATATTTATGAATCTAACTGATCATTACTTTCAAATCAGAACGTTTAATTGTTGTGTACACAGTACCGTACAGAGTACCATAAATCAGCGGAAGGTTAACCTGCTTGAAGTCGATAGGGGAGAAATCCGGCTATATGCGGCGGATTGATTTACGGCTGGTTTTTATACCCGGCCATTGCAGTGTTCACGTTTGCTTATAGATTTGCGAACAGAGAAGGTCTAAATGCCTCTCCAGAAGCCCCACGCAGTGTTTGCCTTCGGGGATTACGCCAGCTGGAGGTTGTTACCTTTTCTAAAGTGCTCAGTATACGACATGGAGCCAAATGATTCTGTATTACAACAGCAGGATTCCGATCACCTAGACTCACTTACAATGGCGGATTTTAACAGAGAGAGAGCCTCCAGGCCAACGCTTTTTGAAGCTGCCAGGAAAACGTTGCCTTTTCTGGCACTAAGTTCCGTGGGGGCAGCCAGAGATTCTTTAGCAAAGAGTAAGAGTCAGTTGAAAGAGAAACTGATTCGGGGCAGCACCCGTGGTAGTCTGTTTGGTCGCGCACACTTTACTGTAGGTGTGGCATGTGATACCCTGGGGGAAGAGTCTGGACTTGTCAGGAAGACAGTACACCGCCGCTGGAGGAACATCGCGGAAAGTCAAGTGTCTCTACCCTCAAAAGCCACACCAACTGGTTTCCGGCTTTCACAGCTACGGAAAATCCTCCAAATAGAGAGACAGGCCAAAGTAAAGTCGCGGTGTTTTTGTTGTTGTGGTTATATGTGCCATGCGAAGATGGTGACTGAGTTTCGCGCGTTTAGTGCTAATACTAAATTAACACCTTATTTTCAGAGTTGTTATATGCATGTATAAATGCAGTCCAAGCATGGCTTAAATACCTCTGTGCATTTGCAAAACGTGTGAAACAGTTATTGGTTTTGTAACTGTTCAGCTAAAGTCACAATGCATAGCTGCTACAAGTTGTCTTCAACGAATCTATAACGAAGCATTAGGTTGATATGGTTTTGGCATTGGCACACTTGTGGAACGATTGTATAAAGAGTTCTAGTAGGCTTGTTACATGAATAATCATAGATCGCAGCAATAACTATAGCCTTTGAAATCTTGGTGAAACCAGGCATAAGTTTACTCTTGTTGAACCAGAGGCGTCCCACAGAGACGCCTCTGTCATTGCCATGAAGATACACACTGGCATCAAGTTAACTGTTTTGTATTCTTAGTATTCGAGCAGAGGACATCCCTGGCTTTTAACACAGCGTCATAATTCAATATTCCCATATACTTATACATGGTGGTAAACCATGAGCTTATGGTTTCCCAGGGTCTCTTAATGCTGGTGGACTTATCTTCGCCCAAAGACGAGGACATCACATCCAATCGGCACTTAAGACTTGGACACCAGATATATTTATTAGTTCTGGTTAACATCAGACTATTCACACGCTAACTTTTTAATATAGAAAGTGGCGTTCCAGTTACTTGATGTCTGGGCTTACTGCGTTTAGCAGGTTATATAGGTCGCATGTTCAAATCCAAGCTGTGCTTATGTGACTGTGACCTTAGGTCAAAAAGTTTGGCAGGTTTCTGGCTAAAAGTCATTTGTTTACTCTCAGCGCGCAGGTTTCTTCTACCGATAAACTTGCCCACCGTACTATAAGTAAGAAATTCTTGAACACCACTCCAATAAGTAAACAAGCAACTAAATAAATAAATGAACTTAACAAATTACTCACCAGACTAAGCGTTGATTACGGAAGGTTTTAACAGGATATATATTTGTCCTGTTGCATAATTCTTATTGTGACAGATTGTGTAGAATGATATTTGCTGTGTTCTAGGCTCGGGAGAGGTTCCGTCATGCCGCACACTTGGTGAGGATAGCCTGCAGACTAGTGGCAGCGCTCATGCAAAAGCAAGTATCTTTATCTTCATCTTCAGGCATCTCAAAAAGATAACGTTACAGATTGTCAGTTATAATGTGAAAAGAATAATCAATAAAGCGATACTCGGCTTTAAATCAGGAAATTTTGTTAGGTAGCATACGTGTACAAAGTCCAACGATTAAATTTACTTCGTCTCCAACTGACTTCATTGGTCACAAGGGGGCTCCGTGGCCGAGGTGGTTAGCGTGCCAGCGCGTAAGCTGACATCCAGCTAAGGCTGGCGTCCTCCCCGACCACGTAGCAATGTCTACCAGAAACCTGATGATGGTCATGTTTTCCCTGTGCTCTGTCCGGTTTCCTCCCACCATAATGCTGGCCACCGTCATATAAGTGAAATATTCTTGAGTACGGCGTAAAACATCCATCATATAAATAAATCACTAATCACACAATTTCTGATGTTATGCAGAGACAAATCAGGCGATGACTCCGCACCTACCTTCGCCGCCATTGCTAAGGAATATAGCTACGAGAATCTAAAAAATTCTGGTCTCAGTTTTGATCCGACTTATTTCAAGGCTAAAGTCGAGGTAAGTCTTCAATATTTTGTTTTCCATTTATTCATATATATATGTTTTTGGACCCAAATTCACAGGGTTGATGGTATGAATTATATATCGATAAGTTAGAGGTGAACGTGTATAGTCATACTTGACATGTTAATAAGATTATATTCTACAAAATTCAAACTGGAAAGAGGGCCGAACCAAGCGGTCTGACTATGTCTAACTGCTTGGTTTATTTGTGTGATTGTTGTTTTAAAAAGTACTCAAAAATATTTCATTTTTGGCGCTCAGTGTTATGGGTAGAGGAAACTGCAGTGCCAGGGGCATAACACCAACCTTTCAAACTTTTCCACGTGTGACGCATAAATATGCACACCATGTGAGTGATCTTCAACGTGATCTTTCAACGTTAGACTTCGCAGTCGGCCACACGAGCGTCATCGATTGCTTATTGTGACCAAGTACAACACAAGCAACGAGAACGTTTGTGTGTGTGTGTGGTGTTTGGGGGGGGGGGGGGGGGTGATGTTAACTGTATAGACTGTATCTAAACCACTCACCAGCCAGTTGAATACCCACTACTGCCTTGATCGCCATTATCCGCAGTTACCGATATCCCATCGAAACACATGTGCATGTAGTAATTAGATAATATCAATGTTGTTGTTTCACAACACCCGGTTTGGTCCACTTATAATATTGACCCCCTCTCATGAAAATAAAATATTGTTCAGCACAGCGTTCTGAACCTTGGATTCAATGTGTAAATATAGAAATGAATGTACTGTTCAATCTGTATTATACAAAGTTTTAATATGTTGATTAACGATGGAATTTTGTGTGAAGAATGTTAACTTTTAGAATCTTCGTTAAACAGCAGACGTCAGCGGTCGTGGCCGAGTGGTTGATGGCGCATGTGTTTCAGTCGCGTAGATACACAGCGCATGGGTTCATTCCAGTCCTTGGACAGGGAATTTATACATGCCCCTATTCATTATTTGCGCGGTCTGACTTTCGTTGAAGACCTTCTGCCAATATAGTATGCATATCTGTGCGTCTCACTCGGGAAAGTTCAGCAGTAACTTGCCAAAGGTGGGTGGTTTAAGCCAGAAACTGCTGTTCCCCTCACCAATGGTAAAAGTGGAAAATTCTTAACTATTGCGTTAAGCAACAATCAGATAAATTAAACATTAGATGACCGTTGATTGGGCGTTACTGACATGAAACCGTTGCTTGTGTCTTTATAGATAAACTTGAGCAGTGAGGTGAAGAACATCTTAAGTTTGCCTTCAGAGGCTCGCACCCCGGAGCAGATACAAACGGTAGGTATCTTAGAGGACCGGGGTGGAGGTGGGGGTGGGGGTGGGGGTCATATTAGCGTGGTACTAGTATCTACCAATTTCCCAACATTTTCTCGGCGAAGTTCATTCGAATGGAAAGAAAGCTAACCATGAGGTTAAGTTCGTCAACCAGGCAACTAGAGCTACATGTATGCGTACAAATACGTTCATTTATGCTATAGATTTTTTTAAAGGAGTTAAATGCCTTCAGATTTTTAAAATTTTATGGAAGCATTTGTGGACTGTTCTACGCTACTTTTTCTGTATATTCATAAACATGCGAAATCTTGGTAGTCATATGTCCTGAATAAAGTCCTTGAATAATCGGCTATTGGAGGAAAAATATACAGCATATTTTTGAATGGCTTAAACCGAAATGTTGCGACCATCCTCCGCTACAGTGTCTATAGTTGTCAAGCTTAAGCTTGGTTCTTATACACCCGGCTGGAGAAGCAGGTTCGAGTGTTTTGGTCGCGTTGATTCAGCGGCGCTGATAAAGAAACACAATCTAACGGGTTCTGTGAGAAACAGGTCTACTTGAGTACAATCGTTATGGCAAAAATAACCGGGCTAATTAGTCTATTTCTGCCTGGAGATTACTGAGTTCTCCATAACTTGCTATTACGGGTGAATATATCAGCTCCCTTAATCTGACTAGGTATATCATTTTACCGTTGCTGGTTATGTAGGCCTATAGATTACGAAGTTCTCTTTGCCTTTCAGATCTGATACATGTACGTATCAGATTCGTTGATCTAACTAGACATATTAATATACCGTTGCCTAGGGTCGAGTAATTTGCTACTATTTAAACATTTACATGAATAGTTAAAATAAAACCCTAACTGGGGTGTTGACAAGAGGACCCATTTCACAAGGTTCGTGTGACTATTTGCCAATTTTCACACTGTCGTCACTGTTCTGGTTTTGCACTATATGCTGTAAGTCTTGTAGTATATGGTTAAATTACCAAACTCTCTTGCCGTTTCAGTTTGGCATGTCAGTTTCGTTGATCCAGGTACATATATCATTTTGCCATTGCAGGCCATGTATGGATTACGAAGTTTACGATCTTTCGCCGAGTATCCGCTCCACATGCAGGAAAAGCTGTGTAAAGTAGCCTGGTTTGCTACGTAAGTCACCTAATTATCACCCAAGTCCAAACACTGTATTTATTGGTTATTATGTTGATATTTATTAGCCATCGAGCACAAGGAGGCTGAGGGTAACTTTCAAATTTCAAATTTACATTTGCATATTCAAGATGGCATATAAAATTTATAACATCAATAAAAACAGGAAGAAAAACTGGTTTTACAAGTATGTGAAGAAAAACTATATTGTAAAATATCCTTAACGTACTGTGGACAGCGAAGACTTTTTATCTAAATTTTCTGCTGACCAATTGTGAACAAAAACTACACATGATTAGTATATAAAGAACAGGCACGCGTTAATGGGATACAGGCAGAAGTCCGAAGTGGGACGTAATACGTCATTTCAGTGACGTTGAAGCGTGAAGAGCGTGACGTCACTGTGGGTAGGTCAATCACGTCACAGATGAAACCGCAGCATACAACATGTTGCGTTGCGCAACAAAAGACTTGTGATGTCGAACTCCTAAGTCACATAAGCGCCACCTGATGTGAGAGGAAAATCTGCTGGTACCCCATTGTAACGAATTTACACAGTAACATTAATGTGTACGTTGCATATGTCACCTTTATGTGCCTACACTTTACATTGCACATGTGTACAGTACGGTAGACATCTGCTTCTAAGAGTGCTTTTCACAACCATACACTTGGTTTGGATAGAGTCGATTTGTCCCATAAAAATTCGCAATATATCATGTTTACAAAGGCCAGAATAAAATAAAGCCATATTAGCTTTCAATATCAACAGAATATAATGTTTTATTCTATTTGTAGGGTTACACCGAAAAGGAAAATCATCCGACAAGGTCATTTAGCGGAGAATTTTTATTTCATTCTATCAGGCCAAGGTGAGTATTAAAGTTAAATCTCAAATTTTAATGCGACAGTAAATTATTCAACCATTCCCAAATATGCAGTTTGTATGCAGTATTTAGTGGAGCTGTCACGGGAACCTTTTTTTTCCCCTTAGAAAGTTCACCCCTGTACTTCTCTCCTTTTTAGCGGTGGTAACTATCCTGGTGAAAGACCCGAATACTGGAGAGTCCGTGACCCGGACCGCGACCATCATGAGGAGAGGCATGAGTTTTGGGGTAAGGCAATGTGGACATTAAGGTTTGTATGGACTTTGGGGCAAGGCAATGTAGATATTAAGGCTTGTGTGAACTTCTGGGTAAGGCAATGTGGACATTAAGGGTTGTGCCAGCTTTTAGGTAAGGCAAAGTGGACATTAAGGGTTGTGTGAACTTTTGGGTAAGGTAATGGGAACATTAAGGTTTGTGTGAACTTTTAGATAAGACAATGTGGACATGAATGTTTGTGTGAACTTTTGTGTAAGGCAATGTGGACATGAAGGTTTGCATGAACTTGAGCTAAGGTAATTAATGTGGATATTAAGATTTGCATGAGCGTTATGTTAATGGCAATGTGCGTATTAAGGTTTTCATGAGCTTTGAGATATGGCAATGTGGTTATTAAGGTTTGCATTAATTTAGAGTTGTGACAATGTGCTTATTAAGATTTGCATGAGCTTTAAGATATGGCAATGTACATATTAAGGTTGGCATAAGTTTTGAGTTATGGCAATGTGGTTTTCAGATTTGCATGAGTTTTTGGTTATGACAGTGTGGATATTAATATTTGCGTGAGCTTTGGGCTTTGGCAATGTGGATATTAAGGTTTGCTTTAGCTTTGGGCTATGGTAGTGTAGATATTAAGGTTTGCGTGAGCTTTGGGCTTTGGCAATGTGGATATTAAGGTTTGCTTTAGCTTTGGGTTATGACAGTGTAGATATTAAGGTTTGCGTGAGCTTTGGGCTTTGGCAATGTGGATATTAAGGTTTGCTTTAGCTTTGGGTTATGGTAGTGTAGATATTACGGTTTGCGTGAACTTTGAGTTATGGCACTGAGGATTTAAACTATGTAGGTGAACATGATTGGAGTCTTCAGGTAAAGCAAAGGAATTGATACACTGATGTTTGGAACACCACAGTGTATTCAGTTCAGTGGGATTTTTCTTGAGGCATGGCTGCATTGTTTTAGTAAAGCGATGAGTTTTAAGCGCATGGTTAAAACAGAGCAAAACATTTTCAATATCGAGGAATGCATTCTACTGCTTGGTTTTCTTTGCACAAGGGTATCGAAATGTATCTGTTCTGAAGGACTCAGTCATTGAATTGAAATGTTTTTGACAAAATTTGGCTGAGTGCTAGGTGCATTAAGAAGGCTGGTTTTACCTCTGTGTTTACTTATTTATTTATTTGATTGGTGTTTTACGCCGTACTCAAGAATATTTCACTTATACGACGGTGGACACCATTATGGTAGAAAGAAACTGGGCAGAAACCCACGGCCATCCGCAGGCTGCTGACAGACCTTTCCTCGGACGACGGGAGAGGACTTGAACTCACAGCGATCATGGGTCATTGTGCCGTGGTGGTGTGCTATCCCCCCTCTACCGCGGAGCGCCACCATCCCCCACTCTCTCGTCTGTGTTTAATACGGCGTTTCAAATGCATATGCTCGTTGAAAAAAATTATTTCATACGCACAACAAGAGCTAATTTTCCCGCTGGTGTCTTGACAAAATAACACTGGGTAGTTTATGCTATAATAGATCCCCAAGGTTAAATCTTCACGCTCACCGAGTGCTTTCAATAGTATTGCTGACTAACCATGCGAAAATCGACCATTGCGATCGGCGGAGTTAAATTGTACCGATTATACAGTCTATCTAGTGAACGTACCAGATTCGTGTTTCCATTCCTAAAAGCGCTTTTCATTTTTGGCTTACATACGCCCAGATACACAGAGTGAACACATGGTAAGCGTGCATTCAGTTTACGACAGCTGTGACAGGAGGGTGTCTCTGGATATAAAAGCAACAAAGTTTTACGCTACGTCCACACGGTGCGAGCGTCGTGCGATTGTCGTGTCAAATAGTGGATTGAAAATAGGACATGCGCTATGTCATGCAATTGTATCATTCAACAAGTCGCATCATGTGAACACGGCTTGCGACGTTTCTTCATCATTTGTATTTACATCAATTAAGCATTTAGTCTGATGAAGTTTATGTATTTCTGGATGAACGGTTTATTCACCCAGGAACTGGCCCTGCTGCATCACTCTCGCCGGACAGCCACAGTGACCACCCAGGAGAATGTCCAGCTACTGACCATCGGCAGAGACGACTTCTTCGACATCTTTATGAGTGGTCAGGGACCGGGTGAAATACCCGACCACATCAAATTTGTCGGGTAAGGGTCCAAATGTTTAAATAGGATACGGTAAATTAGTGTATTTAATTTCTACCGGCAATTAAACATCTTTATGACTGTTCAAGTGTCATTTGAAATTCCCGACTGCATCAAATTTGACAGCTAAAGAGCCGTTTCCACCAGAACCGCTGCATTTCCCTCCGCGTCTCCCATGGCGTTTGACAGATGGTGAAGTGTTCCCACCACATTCGGTTCTGACCAGAAATCACAGCGCGGGAAAAACAAATTTGTACTAACTACTTCAATTATCGACATGGAAGATTCTTTTGTAATTCTGATTCGCCATATCAAATAGCAGTGTATTTTCTCACCAAAATTATTCTCCCTTTTACGTCCATCTTTCACTTTGTGATGTTTCCAGATACACTGAATAAAAAATGTATATGTACCCATACCCAATACAGGACAATTTGTACTGGCCAATCAAATCAAAAGACGCAACCGGAAACGCATTGAAATCAGTCGAAGGAGTGGGAAGACGCTGCGGCTATTTGCAATGCGATTTCCGCTATGATTTTAGTGTAGGCGGTTGGACTTATTTGTGTTAGAAGTGATCTACTGCGGGTTCCGTACCGGGGAACCGTGGCTGGAATCGCTGCGATTATTGAACTCGGTGGAAACAGCCCTTAAGAGTGGGAATATTCAAATGGTGGGCAGTCAGCAGTACAGCGCTAATTTAGCGTTGAGTAATGGAGTTAATGGGTTTGTTCCGCTCAACACACGTTGTCCTGCCAGGTGCATTGTGTATATAATTTTAACATGATGTTGTCTCCACAGCCAACTGGAGTTTATGAAGCACTGGCCCCTTGAGCGTTTACTTGATCACCCAGAACAATGTCTACTACATTTCTTCAAGTAAGTACACCCAGTCAACGGAGTTAATGCAATCGTCCATCCACGGAATTAATGGCATCATCCATCCATCTCAGTACATTAAAATACTATCAGAAAGATAAGGGCATCAAAATGCAATTATCCACCTCAGTGAATTAAAATACTAGTAGAAAGACACGAGCATCACAATACAATTAGCCACCTCAAAATACATGAAACATAAACCACTTCAAGGTATCAAAAATGCAACCAACCACCTCAGTGCATTAAATTACTGTCATCAAATGCTATCAGCCACCTCAGTGCGTTAAAATACTATTACCTACCTTAAGGCATCAAAATGCAACGACTCACCTCAGTGCATTAAAATACTATCAGAAACCTCAGTGTACAAAATACAATCAGGCAACTCAAAATAAATGTACAATAAACCACCTCAGTGCATGAAAATACAATCAGGAATCTCTAAATACATCTACCACAAAACACCCCAGAGCATGAAAATACAATCAGGCACCTCAAAATGCATATATCATCAACCACGTCAAAACATCAAAATACAATAAGCAGCTCAGTGCACCAGATACAACAATAAAATCGGGAACCTCAAAATACATGTACCATATACTACATCAGCACATCAAAAAACAATCAGACAAATCAGTGTACAACAATACAACCAGGAACCATCAAAACACGGTCACCTATGGCCATCAACCAGGCACTTCAGAGCATAGAGATTCAGATTCTGTCCTCGCAAACAGCAATGGGTTTACTACTCGTTAGTCCAGTTGTATGTTTTGTGAGGTCAGGTGTCGATTTAGGTTAGTCTTCGATTAGCAGACATTTGTGTAAAGTGTCAAAATATAACCAAATACCTCTTCCATGTCTGCTCACAAAAATACAACCAGATACCTCTGTGAACCAAAATACCGTCAGGTCCCTCAGTGAATTGCATCCATTATTTTACTTATCTGCTTAGTGTTTAAAATCGCAGTCAAGAATATTTCACGCATACGCTGATGGTGCGGTGTATGTGTGCCGTGTGGAAACCACCGCTCTTGCGAAGTACGCGTCAAGCCCAGGATTTAAAGCTGCTTTGGGACTAGCGAGAACTGGATTCGAGTCTGCGACCTAATAGAGCATGAGCCAACCGGTCGTGGTGAGAACGAGATACCAGCTTAATGATCCAGCGAGGCGCCATATGTTGAAATATCACATGTGGTTTAATTCAGTAACTAAACAGAGGAGGGTTTCCTCCAGGGTTGAAAATGGTGACCCACGTGTCCACAATGGCAACCGAAAGTTCGGCTGCGGCTTTAAGTTAGAAGGATTACCAGAGAGCGGTGGATTCTCCGTGCAAGGTTGTCTGCACATAATACATTTGACCGCCATCTTATGGTGGAAAATGGTCTTCAGGACATCGTAAACTTCCAATCAAATAAATAAATACATTATAAGCAAAATATGACAGACTGAGGAATCGTGCACCCGGCATTACAAACAGTCGATACATTATTTTGGTAAAGATTTACAAACATTTCTTTCAAAACGGTTTGAATCGCCAACGGACTTGTTATGTATCCTTTCTTCCCTGAGGTGTTGCCTATGTGGTATATGTTTTTTAGTATAAAACAAATATGTTTGAAACGCCATGTGACATCGATACGTATTTTATATTGTTAATATCCCCTCGTGGCCACTGGCTGTGGGAAATCCTCTATAAATAAATAAAGCATTAAATTAAAATTACATATAGCTAATATATTGGCTACTTTTCTGCATATATTTTAGACGCAGCGCTGTAATTGTGAAGGACAGCCTCCACTCGGACTGGCTGTACATTGTCAAATCGGTAAGATTATATTTACACTGGTGAAGAAACAACCTTCTCGAGTGATAAAATAGCTAAATAGAATATAAATATACACATTTTCCCAACCTGTTTCGTGGTTTTGCACGTTTAGCGTCTTTTCAGCTATTCGTGAGATACAAAATGAGGGTGTCACACTCATGGTAACCCATAACTTCAGCGAATGACCTCCGTAGCCGAGGTGGTTAGCGTGCCAGCGGAACAGGAGCCTCTCACCAGTACGGTCGCTGTGAGTTCAAGTCCATCTCATGCTGGTTTCCTCTCTGGCCATACGTGGGAAGGTCTGCAAGAAACGTGTAGATGGTCGTAAGTTTCCGCCTACTATAATGATGGTTGCCGTAGTATGAGTGAAATATTCTTGAGTGCGGCGTAAAAGACCAACCAAACATATAAATAAATTTATCAGGCTTGTGGCACAGTATCTAAATAAAAAAGAATCTCTTAAATCATCGAAAAATGTCTTTCATTACTAATGTGATTTTATTTTATTTGTGTATTTGTGTAGTAAAGTTTGGGACTTGCCATTGAATTGTTTATGTTTATGTGTAGTCCTGTGTAGAACTATTTATCGTATATGAATTGTTGAAATATGCGTCTTCTGACTAGAAAATTTTATAGTTCATGTATTCGTCGGATCCATAGTCACTGTTGGAATTATTGCCTTGATATAGACATGTTTATGTTGTTAAACAAGCTGGAATACCGCCCATGTAGACGTGTATTAGCTATTTGACAAGTTTCAGCAGATATGGTGGGCCGTCACGAGTGGGTTAGGGCGCTTACTTTTTGTAATCACAACGATCTTTGCACGAGGTTCAAACCCTGCTTTGGACAACGGATTTTCTTTATTTCCGCGTCCTCACTGTTTTTACGGCTTTGGTGACAGTAAGCGGTCAGTGATGACGCGTGAGTGGGTCATCACATTGCGCATTCTGACGTTCGATGAAGACAACTTGTCTTCCAACAATATGGTATCCATATCAGCACAACACATACGAGAATGTTCGTCACCAACAGCCAAAGGTCGGTGGTTACCCTCGGGCTCTCCGGTTTCCATCACCCATATGCATGTAACTAACCATTATGGTATAAGTAAGAATAATGTGTAGTGTTGTGTTAGGCAACAGTCCAAAAACTAAATGTATTGCAAGTATATCCACTATTTTGTTCACAGGGATCATGTCAAGTGATCAAAACTCTGAAAGGCGTCACTCCCAAATTGGGTATTAGGAAACTTGACAGGGGAAGTGGCAAACACCGTTTGCCAAAACTTGGTACTTCCGAGCAGGGTAAGGAGCGAATGTAGAAAGTAAGAGCTAGATAAACTGACGAATCTGATGAATGGAAATGAGGAAATCTCAATATTGTGGTTACTCCGATTCGTCATTGCCATGGATACTGTGAATAAACGGACCAATCAATCTAAAACACAGCGCCAAGCTTGATGCACATTCGTTGGCTAGGGAGTTCAAAGCACATCTCCTTAGCCAATCAATTGTATTGTTGTATTTAACAAAGCCCTCACTTTTGGCTGCCATTCTTTCAAAGGGTACTGTTGCGACAATATCTAATTTCTTCTCTTTTACTGCTTCTTGACTGACGTTCAGCGTAAAACAATGGTTTAAATCAAACCAAGAACGGTTGTTAGTTCAGGAGATTCTCCATGCGCCAACAAAATGAGCAGAGCAGATTAATCTAATGACATAAGTGTTCATTTCCACACAGAAATCAGCAAACATGAACGCCGCTCTGACAGCGAGAAATGTTCTCCGTCTCCGCTCCCCTCAACACTTTTGTAAGAAGGGAGTGATATTGATTTAGGTGTGTGTGTTTGTAAGTCTGTCTGTCTGTCCTTCCGCCTGCCCGCACCAGGCTTTGTTTTCCTTTCAATATCTTCTTCTAACATTGTCCGATGTTGATACATATTGTGTGCACATTCAGTTTGTTACTCTTGAAATCAAGCTCGAAAACAAGTATGATCCGTGGATTAGCTTTCATATTTAGCCTTTAGTTTCTAAGATTTTTTAGTTTTTAGCTGATATGCGTTCTCACACAGAGAGAGTAGGATGCATATAATTTTTAGGAGGATGTGGAATGGGTGGTTTTTACTTCATACAATCCAGTAAACCGAAGTCACTTTCACGCGAAACTCCTAAGACAAAATGCCAATTTGTTCAGAAGATAAACAAAAAGGACCTAGTATGGTAAGGCGTGGAATCGCCCCAGTGCAACAAACTGTTCACCTCAAGTAGTGAAACTGACTATATCTGTGAGTGACAGCTGCTGACACACTCGTAAGGCTACGTCTTTTTTCAGTTTTGTTTTTTTCTTCTTTTCCTGCTTTATGGCAACCATGCGGCTTGCAAAAGTCCAATACATTCACTGAAGCGATGTATAGGTCATAAAATCGAAACAAAAAAAACATGGCCGGCTTCAGTAACACTAAAATATCTTTTTTTCCCATTAGACACTGTAGAGTTATGAAAATCACAACAAATGTAGTTTTCTAAAAAAATTCTTGAACACACAGTTATGCAGCAATCAATTTAATAAATATATAACAAATGTAAATTTCAGCCTTATACTTCCGCTACACATAACATGTTAATGTTAATGATAGCTAGTGGACAACATGTGCTAACATCCAGGATTCACGTATGCAGTTGCCATAATTATCAAATATTTCGTAATACCATAGCTTATCCATTCTATTTCATAGTAACACCTATTTAATGCAAAATGGCCTCTGTCCTTACTCACACAAAGTATGTTTGCGAAAAAAAAAGATGAGCCACAAAGATTCGAACTCTTTCCCGATATGCAACCTGTGACAGGAATGGAATGGCATAAATACAGATTTTGAACTTGCTAAAATATAAGAAAACTGACCACATTATAAAGTTTATGTTTTACATATGAAGACAAACGTTAACCAGAACGAAACTTTGACACCACTTAAAAATACACACATAAAGGTTTCAGTAAAAATAGTTTTCTGGTTAACATTGATCTTCATACTGTAAATTAAAAACAAACTGCCTCGTTTGAACGATAAAATGGCATTTTTGATCCAGAGTGTAACTTTTAGGGTTATTACTAAGCAACCATCTCTTTGGTGACATTATAACTTTTATGAGTGCTTCGACCAAGTTTTATACTTCTTATTCTGAAATTTACAGAATTGTGCTGGGATTGTGAAATTTACACTTCCTTATCGTACCTTTCTGGGGCCGATTCTCCGCCTTATCATATCAGGCCCTTTGTTTCACACGAAAATTCTTGGGCAAAATTGCAATCTGTTCACGGGGGTATACTGTATACATCTGATTCGTCTGAGTGACTCAGCCCACTGTTTATCTGTCTCTATTTCTTGCACAGAGGCACGCGTGGACACGGGATTTAAGCCGATTTCACCCCCTATTGACTTATCTGACACACTACAAAGGGCCGTTCTTCAGTTCAAGGAACTCTTATTTAAAGTAAGTATTTGCCAGCGCGGCGCCATGACCCAGGAGCCTCCCACCACTGTGGTTGCTGCGAGTTCAAGTTCACATGCTGGTTTACTCTCCGGTCATGGGTGGGAAAGTCTTCAGCAGCCAGCGGATGGTCGTGGGTTTTCCCCTGGGATTTGCCCGGTTTCCTCTCACCATAATACTGACCGCCGTCGTATAAGTGAAACATTCTTAAGTCCAGCCTAAAACACCAATCAAATAAATAGATATATAAAGAAAAATAAGTATTTTGTTTCTTTGTGACCACTCTTACTTTTTTCCTGAAATGACTTTGTCAAATTATAATAGCGTAAAGCAATGCATTTTACGTTGTCTTTATAAACTTCGTAAATGAAGCAGAATCACATACACCTGGGGCAGGGAATTGGAGGAGTGCCCAGCCCTCACTGTTTGTGGTTCTTGGTGATACTAAGCGGTCAACGTTCGTTGAAGACCACCATACTGTATGCATAGTTTCTCTGTAACATGCAAGAGGTCAAGGGTTTTCTGCAGAAATCCGGTCCTCCCCCCAACACACCCACAAAAAACTGACCAGCATCGCTTAAATGAAGACTTTGTATCAACAATCGGATAAATCAAATATTACCAAAACATTCACATATTCGTACGCAACAATATCCCGTTTAAATTTCAGCTACAATGTGTAGACATTGCATTAGGATCCTGTGGTACGTTTCACAAAGCGCACGTAACCTTACGTGCACGTAACTTCCGTGGCGACCAATATTATAGGTATTTCGTCGCCATAGTAGTTTTGTGAACGCAGGGTTACGTGCGCTTTGTGAAACGGGGTCCAGGGCTCTTGATGTTGGTAGAACTTATGGCAAACAAGGCTTCTTAATTCAGGCACATAATTTCGCTTTCGACGTTTTCTATCAGTTTGATCTGATCTACATTATAGTTTCCTTATTCGTTTGCAGAAATCCATGGGATCGAATGACCCGGTTTTGCCTTGGGTTCAGAAAATAAGAAGAGACAGTAATGCCAAAAATATGCTAAGTTTGCTAAAACCAACGAGTGAAGAGGAGAGGACTGAAGAAAAACCACAAGAAAAAGTAGTGCAGACAGCTTGTACATCACCACCAAAAACGTCAGGACCAGGATTTTCTAAGAGCAAGTTTGACAAGTTCAAAGCAGACACAGAAGCTTTACTTGTGAGTTCTTGTATGTGTTTATTTGTTCAGTATTGCTTAGTGTATGGAAGCCCATTGAAGCCATCAGTCATCGTTTGTGCCATCGTTTTATCGTTCCATCGCCCGACGATGGAACGAAGGAATGGCACGATACTACATATACGCAGCGATGGCATGATAGTGCGAAGCGATGACACGATACTGTGAAGGGATGGAACGATTCTAGCATCGTGTCATCGCTTTCCAGTACCGTTCCATCCCTTAACAGTATCGTTCTGATAGTCTCTTCGTTCCATCCTTCTATCCTTTTATCGCTTTATAATAGTCACAGTTTCGCACCACCGTTTCATCGCTTCATCGCTTCATCTTTCGTCCCATAGCACTGTCAAACAGTGCATTGTGGTCCAATTTTCCCCTCCCGGTATTGATACTATATGCAACAACAACAACAGTTCCTCGTCCCAGCTATTCCTTCCAGCCATTCGAAATACCATATACTTGAAAAAAAACCTGTTTGCTGACTTTCTTGTCGTAATGCGGGTGGAAACACATAATGAAGCCATAACACGATACAGCGAGGCAAAGTGACGATGGAAGCATCGCAGTATCGTGTCATTCCATCGCTTCCTATCATGGTGTCATCACGTTGTACTGTCATGCCATCGCTACTGGCGTTGGAACGATTGTGAGACGGCACGATGATGGCCTTAATCGGCTTCCATATTACTGGCTTATACTCGCTGTGCAATAAACAAAATGTCCAATTGTATTACACAAGGAAAATTACAATGAATATCAATGATGTGCTGACACGAAGAAACATAACAGATTGCAATAGAATAGAATACGCCGTCCATCTAGAGACGACTTTCACTTTAAAATATAATCTGTTAAATTGACAGTAATCTGATGTTTTGAGTGATGCTAGTATAGATCATTTTATGGAATCCACAATATCCCGTTATAATAACAAAAGTGTAGTGATGGAATAATACAATAAGCATGCCACATATAATGTAATAGTTCGGAGCAATAACATAAGCTATGCTAGCATCACTCAGAAAACATAGGATTCTCGTAATTCAGCAAAAAGGTTTTAGAGTGTATTCAAAAATAAATGTTTCAAAAAACATAGGATTCTCGTAATTCAGCATAAAGGTTTTAGAGTGTATTCAAAAAAAAAAAATATTCAGGAATCAAAAAGTAATATTGGCAAAGATAAACGAACATTTATTTCCATATACTCTTTACAGTTTCCTCACACCATAATGTTGGGGCCCGTCATATAAGTGAAAGTGCATAGGTTTATAAATCATATATGTGGGGTGTAAAATCACAATCAAATAAATAAATAAATAAATGGATTTCTAAATATTTTTTCTTTTAATTCAGAAAAAGAAAGTCTTTGACCCTCAGACACGGGCAAAGGAAAGATTAGCTTTTAAGCCCCCGAAGCTGAAAAGGCCGAAGAAACCTAAGAAACAGGTTGTGCCACCTCCAGCAAAACCCCCGCCTGTGTACGTTCAGGTGGAGTCCCTTAACCCCAGAGATGTCTTCGTGAGTTATATACCCTTTCATACTTAGTAGTTACTTTTTAAAGATCCAGGTGTATCCTGCGTTCACAGTACTACAGTAATTATTTAGAACGAAATCTGCATTTTTTCAGCCGAAAAAAATTGTGCAATTGGAAATTGCCCGACGTTCAGCCTTAACTTTGCAACGTAGAAAGGCAATCTTGTATTCTAAAAAAGAATAGAATAAAAAGATAAGCATGATGCTGGTATATCGATGGTACTCAGTGGTTTTACTGTTGATAGTTAAACTCTCCACTAATGTTGTTATTAGTGACAGTGTTTCTGATGAGGTTCTAACCATGTTCACGTTATGTCAGGTTCCTACTGTGACCCGCACGGGCCAGTTCACTGCACGTCGACTAAAATGTAATTTCCAGACACAGCCAATGACCTCATACGCCTGAGTCAGTCGTTATCTAGTCATTCAAAGGGGGCACACATTGAACTTGACCCCGATGCGTCGCCTAGAAAGATGTACATCATAAATGTTCTTCAATGTGTAACACATTCCTGTTGTTCACTTACAGGGATTAGAAACAATACAGTTCGATAATGAGTTGGCAAAGACGAATACCTCGGTCAGTCTGGTGAGTATCGGTGAGACATTGCAATAATGTTGGGTTCGTGACATTTCAACTTTCTCTTTAGGTATTGCGTATTGACAGGGGACTCGATGTTTAAATACCTGGATCGGTCCATAGAGTAGTGAGACATTGCAATAATGTTGGATTTCTGTCATATCAACTTTCTTTTTGGGTATTTACGTATTGACATTGGTCTTGACTTTTAAATACCTGGGCCAGTCTATTGAATATTTAGACATTGCAATAAATGTTGAGTTTGTGTCTAATCAACTTTCTCTGTAGGCATTACTTATTGGGACTTGTGTTTTCCTAGACCAAAAGTTATCAACTTTCTACATGTAGATGTAGTTATAATGAAGTTAATCCGAAAATTGTTAGTTTAAAGCTGAAAAATAAAGAAAAGGAAGGAAATAGTGACCAAAGAAAGTGGTTTCCCCCGTCCCCATTCCCCCCACCCCACCAACTTAAAAATGCTAAGTAGTACCACGGGAGTCCATCAAAGAAGCAATCCCGTGCAGCCGTTCCTATGTTCCAGGTTAGCCGCGGGGCGGAGTGCATCATGTTGTCTAAGGAATTTTTCACGAAGCACGCAAACGAGGCTGTGAAGCAGATGCTGAGGAAGCACGTGCGCCCCTACCCAGAAGAGAATACATTCCAGGAGAACCTGCAAACAAAGGAGGATTGGAACCTGTACAAAAGCACTCTGATTGAGGACATCATCGTCTGTCAGAAGAAGAAGAAGGAGCTCGTTTACCTGTCCTGCGCATAAACCAATAGGATCCTTATTTTGAAGCATTAACACTCATCATTTATTACTCTGTGCTTCAATAAACATTAATGTACACGTAAAACATTTTGCACTGAATATCAGCTTGAAAAACAAACAAAGCAACATTCTGAAGGTTATTTTAAGACAAGTATTTAATATAAATAAATTATTCTTGGAACTAATTTTGAGCCAAAATTAGAAAAACAAATCTGAAGTTGAACATTTTTCTTCATCACTTTACGCCTGAATGGACATTGATGTAACACGTACAGACATTTTCTACTGAACTTCAATTGAAAAAAAACTCCAAGCTTACTGAAGATGATTTTAAAACTTTGATACAAAAAAATTATTCTTGGAATTAGTTTTGTGCCAAGATTAGCCAAAAAATGTACTTGATGTTGAGACATTAACCTTTACCTCACTTTATGCTTTACGCCTGGATTGACATTAACACAACACGTACACGGACATTTTGGATAGAATTTCAACTGAAAAAAGTCAACAAATCTAACGTGATTGTAATATAATTTGGAATAATTTTTGTGCCAAAATAAGAAAAAAACTTCTACATATATTGACTTGTTAACTGAAGAATATAACTGAAATAAATCTTATTTTACATAACCTTTCTCTTCCTTATTTCCCTTTCATTATCTTACCGACAAGGAATCTGCTGTCTGATTCTATCATTTGCTGTAAAACTGTGTTCCGTCACATCTACGGATTTTCACAGAGGCCTTAAAATAAACATCAACCGACAGACGGTTAATGTCTGTGTTTTTATTTTCCTATACCTAAATTACGCGTCAACCGACAGACGGTTAACGTCTGTGTTTATATTTTCCGGTGCCTAAGTTATGCAACAACCGACAGACGGTTAACGTCTGTGTTTACATTTTCCTATGCCTAAATTATGTTCTAACCGACCGGCGGTTAACGTCTGTGAACCTAGTTATGTCTTACCAGGCCGCTAATATGCATCTGTACCAACAGAAAACCGATAGGCCTACCACTATTTATGCCTGACAGGCCTGTGATATGCATCCGCCGAGAACGGTTACCTATATTTATACCCTAATAGGCCTGTAATATGCAACTACCGACAGCGGATACTTACATTTATACCCTGCTAGGTCTGAGATATGCATCTGCCGAGAACGGATACATATATATTTATGCCTGACAGGCCTGTGATATGCATTCACCGACAACAGATACCCATATTTATACCCTAATAGGCCTGTTATATGCAGCTACCGACAGCGGGTGCCTATAAATTTATGCCCTGATAGGCCTGTAATATGCATCTACTAACAACGGATGCCTATATTTATGTCCTGGTAGGCCCATGATATGTACCTACCACAAAAATCAAAGATAAACTTTCTCATGTAACTGTTTTTTCCAGTCGGAGCGCCTTATTTTGATAGTCCACAGTCGAACGAAGGGAGAAAACTCTTATTGCATTCAGGAGATCAATGTAAGGGTATTAAATTACTTCCCTTACATCTCTATGCTCGAACCATGGGTCATGACTGCACAAAAGCCAAGTTCTAAATCGAGAGTACCGTATGCTAAATCCGTTCATATGTACCGTGTGAGGGAGATATTGTCGAGTTAAATCAGGAGATACGTTCTGGATTGAGGCAGTTTCCTGTGGGATTCACACCACGTCGTGTGAGGGAGATATTGTCAAGTTAAATCAGGAGATACGTTCTGGATTGAAGCAGTTTCCTGTAGGATTCACACCCCGTCGTGTGAGGGAGATATTGTCGAGTTAAATCAGGAGATACGTTCTGGATTGAGGCAGTTTCCTGTAGGATTCACACCCCGTCGTGTGAGGGAGATATTGCCGAGTTAAATCAGGAGATACGTTCTGGATTGAGACAGTTTCCTGTGGGATTCACACCCCGTCGTGTGAGGGAGATATTGCCGAGTTAAATCAGGAGATACGTTCTGGATTGAGACAGTTTCCTGTAGGATTCACACCCCGTCGTGTGAGGGAGATATTGCCGAGTTAAATCAGGAGATACGTTCTGGATTGAAGCAGTTTCCTGTAGGATTCACACCCCGTCGTGTGAGGGAGATATTGTCGAGTTAAATCAGGAGATACGTTCTGGATTGAAGCAGTTTCCTGTAGGATTCACACCCCGTCGTGTGAGGGAGATATTGCCGAGTTAAATCAGGAGATACGTTCTGGATTGAGACAGTTTCCTGTGGGATTCACACCCCGTCGTGTGAGGGAGATATTGTCGAGTTAAATCAGGAGATACGTTCTGGATTGAAGCAGTTTCCTGTAGGATTCACACCCCGTCGTGTGAGGGAGATATTGTCGAGTTAAATCAGGAGATACGTTCTGGATTGAAGCAGTTTCCTGTGGGATTCACACCCCGTCGTGTGAGGGAGATATTGCCGAGTTAAATAAGGAGATACGTTCTGGATTGAGGCAGTTTCCTGTGGGATTCACACCCTGTCGTGTGAGGGAGATATTGCCGAGTTAAATCAGGAGATACGTTCTGGATTGAGGCAGTTTCCTGTGGGATTCCCACCCCGTCATGTGAGGGAAAATAATTATGAGATAAACAAGTATTTAGGCCTACAATCTCCAAAACAGAACATGTATTAACTACCAAAAACTAAAGGTTACACGTGCTCAATTCAGGCAATCGGGTCCAAGATTTGCCTCCGAACTAAAGAGTGAAGGAGCACTGACTGGGTACTACTACTATACAGACATTTTAGGCTGTTGGTGAACTATAAATTTCTGCATTTTAATTTTGCACCTAGTGGAAATATATCAGAATTTTGTCTGTTTTAGATAGACCCGAAAACTGCTTGCCAGTGTTACTTTGTTACCAAGGTAAAAAAATGCCATGGCTCCACTTCCAGCTCAAAAACAAGGTTGTCATGTTAGGTTGATTTTTTTGTTATGTATTAGATAAAAAAAAGCTTCATGTGGTGAAATGGCATTGTACCACCCGAAAGTTACGGGATATATAATTTTGAGGTTGACAAATTTACTACATAAATAGTGAGGAAAATCAATGCTCTCGTGTAACCTTAACATTTTGATGCAAAATGTATTTGTGGGAAGATGCCAGTTAAAGTGCTTTCAGTTGAGACCGCATTCCCTCAGTTAAATACCCCAGTCTTGGTCACGCTTAGATGCATGTTCCATACTTAAAATTCATTTCATCTAAGGCATACCCTATCTATGACATCCAATCAGCGACGATTCTGTATCAGTTTAAACAATTGACAGCAGGTGTTTAGGAGGAAGTGTCAGTTTTGTTCTTACGTTCCAGATTTATCTTTTTTCTTCCGCTCCACATTTATCTTGTGTTTAACAAAGACCGAGGTACAAAGGATGTAGTTGAGCCTGAAGGCTACCTGTGAGCCGAAGCTCAATTGGGTTTGGCGACTGCCATTGTATCAGACTTCTCATGAGAGTCGGGGCACTGGCCTAGCAGTGAGGTAAACATTACCGGCTTCAGACTGGGAAGACTTGATAGGAATCCCAAAGTTACGCTTATGTAGGATCGCGCATTAATATAGGGTCTTCGGAGACTGACGGGACTAGTGATCAGACGGCCCAAGCCGCCGGCCGCTTGTCAGACTTTCCGGGAAGGAGAGCGGAACCTTGTTACCTCATCACTTAATTAGCCAGATGAGGTGAAAAAAGAAGAGCAAAAAGCTAACGGGATTAAATCGACTGCTCGCCTTGAGGATGCCGAAATGACCGCTAAATCAACACGTGTCGACTCGACCTCCCACAAGCGCTTTCCTCGGCATAAATCAAATAAACGACCCGCGGGATATGGTTTCAGCCTCTATCCTTGGATCGACTAGTTTATTAAGTTTACACTTGACGATGGGCGATATTTTAATTAGCTGGTTCACCTCAGAGATCTTAAATTACAGCGCTGATGTTCAAACCTCGTAGAGTGGAATAAGCCGTTTAATCAATAGGCTACAAGTGGTACGTTACACGTAAGGGTAGAGCCCTCCAGCACAGGGGCTTGGAACCAGTTGGAATACCGTGTAGGGATAAAGAACAACAAAGGGAGAGAGGAAGAGGGGAGAGGGGGTGCGGAAGGTTGATCGTCTTCACTCGCACAGCCTTCAAACAAAATACGAAGTAAAATTAATTTGTACACCACACTCATTCGTGTCCATGTACATGTGAGTGTCTGCAAACGTGTGGCAGTATTTAGGTAGTCAGTCAGTCAGTCAGTCAGTCAGTTTGCCTCATGTACATGTATTTTCCTATCTTCCTTCCATACACAGGTTTATGCATATTGCTTTTGTCCCGATTAATCGGACTCTCTCACCACTCGTGAAGGTTTCTCTCCTTAGTAACCACGTCCGGATTAAAGATCGCTCTTACTCACTTCAACGGAGATTCAGTTTATAAACCATTAGAGCCCCCCTACCCGGGGAAAAAAACCCGCAAAGGAATAGTTTAATATTTTCACTCAGCTTAAACCCGTTGGGTCATTTAACCATATCCTTGTTCTATCTTCCAATTATTGGTCGTTCTCCAGTTAGCGTTGTGAAGATGACGACAGATATATACTTAGGCCTATTACAAAAAAGCTACCCGAAAAAGTAAGTGTCGAGATTGAGCCGTCATTCCCGCTACTGTATCTCATTTAACACTGACAGAGTGATTTGTCGCTGACTGGTGAAGTTTTCCGCAAGGGTCACATAAGCAGTATTATCATCCTCATTATTTTCTTAAAATGGCGAACAAGTTCAAAGCTAAACGTGCTCCGCTCAAAATGAACATGTATAGGCAAAAATCAAGAAATGTGCACGAAACAAGATATATAACAAACACCTTCGTGTCTGAAGAAGGTATCTTTATGCCCGAAAGGCTGTAAAATGCCTGAGTATAAATGGAGAGCATTAAAACATGTAACAATCTTTCCATATTGAAAACATTAACAGTTTTAAAAGAGTTTGGAGGCCTTCACCTATACTTGTTTTTTTCTTCGTAGCCGGTCGGATCCTGACGAATGAGTTCCCGAGCTGATTTCCAGTTTTTTTCAGTCGACTGTTGCATAAGTCAGGGTGTTCGTTAGGTACCTGGTGAAGGGCTGTGGTTTAGTTCATGCACTCCGATTCACTCTTTCTTACATAACACTTTTTGGTGACTGCGTTGGTTGGTGTTTGGCGTTGTTACTAACAATGTTTTCAGCCTGATCGCACTGAATGCTATGAGAAGCGGATGCACTGTAGCACATTGCATGTCGGCAGATAGTCTTCGGGTAGCCACATTCCCATTTAGTACAAAAACCTGGAATGCTAAATGAGCTGCTGATTAGATTGGACAATTAACGGCCGCTATTTGCTAGCGCTTTTTTCAATGTCAGAGTGCAAGCCAGTAGTCATTTAAAATGTAAATTTTGTTCAGAAACGGATATCGTTTCTAGCCTGGGTTTCTCACCAAAGCTGGTAGAGCAGCACATTAAACAATTGTTCTCCCTCTATCACTCATATCACCCCAAAAATCATCCAGTGTCTGACAACATTCTATGTTAACATCTCAACGTTAAAAACTAAAGCATTGGTGATATCTTCACAGATTAAAACCTCACAAGAGAGGGAAGACAATCGAACTCTTGAAGAACATATTAAGTAATAATACCGCACTATTGTCCCAAGGAAGATAACCCATTCGGTCGGAGCGACGATAGAATCGTCTTTTTATTAACATCATATTATGACATTTGTATCACTATTAACATTTACTGTAGTGTTACTGTCGGTATCCACTTTATTACATGCGTGCTTTGCTTTAAATAACCATCTTTGTCTGTATGAGTGTCAGTGTAATATTTCTAAACACAACACAACAATTCTTTATTTACTGCTCTGCAGGGTCATAGCGAATGTTGGATGTGGCTGGAGTGGAACAGTAGAGTGCGGGGGACGATGAACTATATCAGAATAAAGGACTGACATCGTCACCATACTTCAGCGGAGTTATTTATTCGGAGTCAAAATATCACGGAAACTGAGTGGGAATTGCTTTTTAAATGCCTTAATCTATCATAAAAGAGTGTTGGACAACGTTGTACAAAATTGCATGTCTCTTTGATTGATAACCTAAATCCAGAATTTATTTACAGAGAGAAGGGCATATTTCACATATTAATGCAAACCCCGCCGCAATTTATCAACCGTTTTTTTTGCGGCTTGCAGTGTAGACCTCGTAATCCATGCAAGCAAACCATGTCTCTAACGTGGCAGACAAGTGGCGAGGGTGGACATAGGTATATGGAGGCTTTCTTTGTAGAGAATACAATCGGCAAGGAGGTTAACGGAATTGGACAGAAGAACATAGAATGTTAAGCAACTTGATTGGATAATCGCTCCGACCGTAGGAAAATGCTATACGCAAAATCGTTGGTGCGATTAGAAATTAAGAATTAAATAAATAAACCACTTGAACAGCAATGGAAAAAAGTCTTATCCTTAAGAAATCTTATTTTAAATCTAGAGTACAAAATGTTTAACCAGTTCCAGACTGAAGCGGGAACTGCCATGGGTTTTCGCGAAGACGCAAAATATGTCGGTCGGGTGTGTAAATTCGATCATTGGTTGCAGACATTTGCATTTCTCGTTTTAGGTTAATGTACCGCCGTACAGACTGTCAAATGATCGTGGACAACAGGCACGGTATTCGGGGACCTCATCGGCTCATATGTGGCCAGGGCTACACCTAGGCTCATCACTCGCTGACCACCGCTCCATCGCAGCCACGTGTACCAACGATCCGTCCTAGTCTCCACTTGCCATTACCGTTATCGGCACGAAAGTGCGGAGGACATAAAAAAAGAGGTGAATTATGGGCCCAGTAGACTTGAATAAATCCCTGATCCCTTCCACTGTGTAAATGAGCGTGAAAGTAGAAGGTGTACTTCTCCTGTGTTTTTTATAGGCCAATGTATACAAGTGTAAGTTTCTTTTCACACTTTATGTTATCGCGTCCATAGACTCGAGAGATTGGATATGGCCACACGTAACCTCAATTTCATTGCTTTCTTCTCTATGAAAGGAACACTGCACGTATCCAAAACACTGACTTCTTTCAATCTTGATAACGGGGTTAGTACCTATTCCGAAACGTAGCTCTCTGAATAAATACAAGTTACTATCTATGTATTCGTTTTGTTATCCAAAACATTGGCATTCGACAGCAGAGGAAATTGACTGACGTCAGAGCAAACGCCGTCGTATGGTTTATAATGATAGCAAACCTTATTTATAAGATATAATACACAACCAATCTCTCAAAGTCTACCAATGGCAGAATAGACTACTGACTTTACTAGATGTCGCCTGGTGTTCTGCTGAACAGATATGTTTCCATTCCATGTTGATGCAGCCAGTGCTCAAAGTCAGAAAATTCGGGCGAGAGGAGGTGTATTCTTTTTGGGTACCGTCCGACTTTATCCATTCACGAACGTGAAATTTAACAAAATAAATTTTAAACAACCCTGTCGCCTGTTTACAGTATCTCATTAGTCATTCGACTAATATCAGTCTAGCATGATTATCCATATGCCTTCATAGGTTATTTATCTTCAAGTCTGCTCACTTGGAACGGAAATATCGATGAGTGATTATGACGCCTTTGGAGACTCAATTTCAGGTAAGACGTTACTGTGTTTATTGAACCAGGGACTTCACGGTTCCAACACGAAGGCGATGTACACCAACAGGTTGTGCAACTACACCGCAAAACTACATGTACAGTCAAAGGTTAAGGCAGTATGGGAGTAGTGGTATGATTTTCCTTCTCTGATGTGTTATTTTGTAACAATCTAAATTCCTCTGTTTGATAATTACATATTCTAAATATCAAAATCTACCAATGAATCAGTGTGTTGGGTAACAGGACATACCGTAAATAGTGGTCAGACCATTAACCTATTTACTGACACAGTCAGTGTCTACAGAACCTGTCTCCTGTTAACCAAACGTACGATCATTACTGAATGGGTGAATGGGTGGACCAGCGTTATCAGTCCCTTGGAGAACCACGTAATCTTCACGAGATCTCTCCGGATCAAAAACATTGTAGTTCATATCCAGGTTTGAACGCCACAGATGTTAAGTGCAATGGAGAGTAAACACCTTCACAAGGACGAGAAGGCGAGCTATTTCTAGTTCAAGCTAACATTTAGATACTGGCTCTGGGAGGTTCCTCACCAATTATATATTCTGGAATCACAGATGAGGCATTGTTTGATTAGCAATATTTTGGTGTTCTGTTGACGATAACAGGAACATCGAAACTGACGATACAAGTAAAATCATCACTGGCCATACAAGAAACATCACCACTGACGACACAGATTATCGGTAAAGTCCACAAAGACAACATGACGGTACATTTCAGAAAGTATATGGTCGTCAGAATTTACCCAAGCGACTTTTGCTTTCTTGCTGTATGTACATGTATAAAAGATGTTGGCCTGAGAATAAAAACTGCAAACGTGGTACACGAGACTGTCTGACTTTTGAAATTGGTGACCTGTCTGACCCTATCATAAATAGATCGTGATTTTCAAAGAACTTTGGCTGATTTCCAAAATCAAAAGCTCGTTACCAATCACTCCGTCCTCCTGACCAGCTTCGCCACAACACCCAAAGATATCACTATGGTCGCGTTATAACTCATGTGGAATTTGTACAATGCTTCTGGACACTTACTGCTCGGTAGTGTAGCCTTACCGGTGGGTAATTTGTAGGACATGTCTAATAAGTATAATAATCAGTATCCTCGACTGTGTGGGCAACTTCCGCTTATTCACATCTTGTGATTTTACACGTCTGTGAGCACAGACACGAGTCATTAAGACTTCCTGTGTTCACACTCAGAGTCGTTAATTTTAGTGTATTCTCTCTTAAACATGTAGGAAGTTACAGCTTTAACATTTACTAACCAGTTATCTTTCTACAGGTTAGTGTGGGCCTTACTTAAATACCGTTACCCTGAGAACAATCACAAGAGATAAAGAACGGTGTGTGTGTCTCTCTCAGATGGACAAAGACGCACGCAGAATTTTAAATCTACATGGTAGATAATTGCCTTCAAATTGTACTACCGGCCCGGATAGCACTGTTGGTAGAGCGTCCGTTTCTGGACCGGTAGATCCAGGATCAATCCTTGATCGAGTCACACCTAAGACTTTAAAAGAGGAAGTTGTAACTTCCTCGCTTGGCGTTCAGCATGAAGGGGATAGTGCAACGACTGGCTGACCCGTATCAGTATAATGGCTCGGGCGGGGCAGCTTACTTGCCTTCGGTAAGACACTCAGTGAAGCAGCACTAGATAAAAGAGCGGTGGAAATCCGTCCTGCTACAAGGAGGCACATTACATGTACATGCACCCGAAGGATTCCTTCGTCGTCATATGACTGAAAAATTGTTGAGTACGACGTTAAATCCCAAGCACTCACTCACTCAAATGGTACTTTTTTCATCCCAGTGTTGATACATTTCATATTCACAGTGGATAAGGCATAGAGGTGTAGGTAAATGGAGGCTGGTTCTTTTGATTTCTCTGTTCCAGAGACGAGTATTTGAAGAGAGAGTACTACTCAGCTCATATGGTCAATCATTTTGTTCTATGTTCCATGAATAAAGAGAAATTGTCAACATTTTAATAATGCTAAAATTATACAGCATTTTAAATGATGTCAAATTTGAGACCCAGCGTTTTAAAAATGTTGCGCGGCTTAAAAGTTTATGTCACAATGGAAGATTTGTAACATTTGTAATGCGGAATACAACATAAGCATATTTCTTTACGTGAATACCATCAGAAGCGAATGGTGCGCCAATCCCGGTTTCTTCCATTTCTACATTGATACTATCGTCTAAATGAAACGTGTTGGGGTAAAGCGTCAAAACAACAGTAGAATACAGACCTTTCTACAAACAGGCAGACAGGAAGGCAGACTTGGCGTGAATTGGGCTTAAACTCACGGCGACCGCATTTGTGAGAAGCTTCTGTGTCACTGTTCTGCGCTACCACGCTAACTACTAGGCCAGTGAACTAATGCTTCAAGTACACGTAGACCTTTTCAGAACTGGTGCAGTGGATCTATCAGCAAACATAATTATTGAGTCAACAATTTGTAACCCGCATTTTAATGAATCAGTTCTGTGACCGTTCAGTTCTGTAACTCCGCGCGCAGTAATACACAACGACGCCTCATCACTCTCTCTCTGTGGCTTTAATCACTTGTTTTGTAAGACAATGATCTATTTGTCGGAAGCTAGAAAATGAATGTCATCCATTTTCCTTCCGTTTCACATTACTGGATTGATCATCTCGTCATAGCATAATTTCTCATTTTCCACTGTGGTTACATCGACTCGTGTTAGAATATTAAGTAACCGTGCCACAAGAAGTAAATAACAAAATGAAAAAAAATGTTCCCCAAATCATTTGACCGTATGGTGTTCGCTGAGTCACAAACACAGTTTTCTTAACACAGCTATATGTATAGAGGCGCTCTAATTGTACATATACCACTATAGTAACATACTATTCCCTGAACTTTCGTCCAGCAGTAGAATGAGTATTTATTTGAAGATCGATGTTTCTCATACGTCATTTAAGAAGATGAACTGTGGGTAAATAGCCCTCTCCCACGGGGAATCCCTCTAACAGCCAGCCTCCAGCCACGACCGTCTGACACACACAGTCATCACTTTGACTTAACCCACGCAGAGGGAAGCTGGGATGACCACACCCGTAACCCCCAAAGGAAGCCATATTGACATATCTTGGAACAGTTCCCAGTGGGTTAAAATAAATCATAGTGTTAATGACCACGTGTTAATGACGTGCATTGTACTTAGCGCCTTTTCTTAGTGCTTGTATTAGTAGCTGGTGTGAACGGTCAGCGACACTGAGCTTACCTGACGTAATATATTCGAGCGTTTGCTGGAGTTATTCGAACATCAGCACTTGATTTAAAACACTAGAAGTAATCACAATTCAACAATATATGTCTCTAAGAAGAGATGGTGCGCCAATGAAAGCAACGAGGCTTTCTCCCCTTTAATGTCAGTCTGTACTAAGCTGTCTAAATTCACATCCGGATGTGCGGTTACATTACAGCTCATGTGTATAACGATTCTAGGTCGCAAGTACAAAACGTGAGACGTATTATAGGGAAGGGCAAAAGGTTAGGAACGCAGGAATTTCCCAACTGCTCACTGCATGTCAATAGTCAGAAACCTGTCTTTGTAGCTTTGCATAGTGTTGTTAATGTTTCTTTTAGAAATCAACTGTTACAATATGTTTTCCGATTTGATTTATTTTTTTTATTTGACTGGTGTTTTATGCCGTACTGAAGAATATTTCACTTATATGACGACGGCCAGCATTATGGTGGGAGGATTTCCGATTTTAAGCTAAATTTTGAAACAAGAACTTTCACACAGCCAAATTAATATAACTACAGTCAAACATACTGTCTCGTTAACACATTTTACGCCTGTTTTTGTCAAGGTACTATAAAGATTTAAACCTTTGCACTGATTGCAAAAAAGGATGAAAGAAATCTTAAGGCGTGTACAAGAATACATCCAAGAAAATTGACGCCCGTAAAATAAAACCTTTGTGTCGTTCCGGGGTACTGAGAGATTGCGTGGAGACTCAAAAACACGTAAATCGACTTAATAACAAGAACAAAAAACAGACTGAACAATATTAGAATTTTTCCACATCTGTATTTATCATGTGATCACGTGGGACAATCAAATGACGCGAAGCGTCATTACCTGAGGCCTGAAGTTCAGGTCTTTAGAGGAGCAGAGCGGCATACAAGGCGCCATAAGTATTGGATCAGTCTTGATCGTTGTAGAACGTGACATAATGTATAACTTTGAGAATGTTCGTGACGTGTAATGCAAGCCACCGAAAGGCTTTCATTTGCTCAGCGAAGTTCTGCCATTATTGAAAATGTAACAAACCAATTGCATTTTTTTTCTTTAAAGCGCATTTAATTTTAAGTGTTTAAAAGGTTATATGTAAGCTTAAGTTCTGGACTTTGTCAGCAGTAAAAATCTAATTTATGGGTTTTTTTTGGTTGATGGGACTTTGTAGTACATTACTGGAAACGCACTACTAGAACATCTGAAACCAAACAGTCTTATATCAAAAATCCTTCATTAAGGCCATGTTGTTTATTGACGTTTTTGCTCATCTCACAAGATTTGTGGTCACTGCATCAAAAAAAGGCGACAGTTTAATTCGGTTGAGCCGAGTAAATTAAACACAGGATGTCACCAAAAGAAGGCAAGAAACGTACGGAAAAAGAAGTGTGATAGACAGATCGCTGCGTCACAGAAACAGATGAACAAACTCAGGTATTCCACTTGACTTGGTACTGTCAATAAGTTCGACTTAGGCAGATTCCGATTCTCTACTGACGTTAGGTTTTACCAGAAATGGAGTGTCACAAAGAACATACATGAGGAGACACAAAACGTATTTCATTGGACTCCATACGTGGGTAGTACGTATTTGTTGTAAGATAATGACGGCTGATATTGGTAAGGAATATAGGTTCTCAAAAAATGAGAAAATGGAAACAATTAACAGGCCTCATCGGACAATGCGGAATCGGAAATAAAAGTTCACTCTCCAGTCTCGTGAACATCTACTCCACACACAAGAGTGACGGGATAGTACGTGAAAACAGGCAGAAAGGTAACGCCGATTTTTGATCTTTCGAGCGTTAAAATTAACCTTATTTAGATGCCATAGGACGTGCGAGCTGATGACTTCAATGTAACGACCTACAATTGTTTTAGTTTGAGTCCTACATAAAGAGTTCAGCGGCCTATTTCGGGGTGATTTATTCGGGGTCAAAATATGACGGAAACTGACGGAGAATTGTTTTTTAAATGCCTTAATCTGTCATATAAGAGTGATGGATAACGTTACATAAAATTGCATGTCTGTTTGATTGATGATCTAAATGCAGCATTTATTTACAGAGATAAGGGCATCTTTCACATATTGATTCAAACCACAGCGCAATTTATCAACCTTTTTTGCGTCTTGCAGTATAGATCTCGTAATCCATAAATCCAAACAATGTCTCTAACGTGGCTGTCAGTGGCGCAGATGGATATAAGCGTATGGGAGCTTTGTTTGTAGAGAACACAACAGGCAAGGAGGGTAATGGAGGTGCACAGAAGCATATATAATGGGGAGCACTCTGTTTTGATAATCGCCTCGACCATAAATGATATTTGCCCAAAAAACATAAGTTAAGAATAAAACAAAAAGAACATTTCAACAGCATTGGAAAGCATCGTTTTCCTTAAGAACTTTTAGTTTAATTTTAGAGTGCAGAATTTACTAACCAGTTAAAGCGGGAACTTCCGATGGGTTTTCGCAAAAACGCGAATTACCTTGATTCAATCAATGCGATCAGATTCGATCAATGGTCGCAGACAGTTGCATTTCAGTGGTTGCATTTTAGATAAATGTATCATTACACGAACTGTCGTATGATAGTAAACAACATGCAGGGATCTGTGGTATTGGGCGATCTCATCGGCTCACCTGTGGCCATCACGACTGTTACGATCCCCGCCTTTAATCATTGTATTTTATTTTATTTGTTCTTGAGATTGTCTGGTGGGTGTCTGACTATTTTCAACTGTGTTACTAGTGTAATTCAGTTGAATGTTCTAGAGGCTTCGGTGTTTATGAGTTTAATATCATTGCAGACAGAGTATACATTCTGGAAATATGTATCGGTGTTGTAAACATGTTTACGATCAAATTATCCAGAATTTTCTTTACGTTTGTCTATAAATATGAGCGACGGAGGTGTGAAGCTCGCAGTCATTTACTCAAGTCTGCCTGGGAGCAGTCATATTTACTGTCATCCATTGTGAAAGATTTTTCTGGGTTTGGAGATGTCTACTTTCACGCCATTTGACATTCGTCATTTGTGATGCATTTTATGTGCAGAGCAGTTGATGAGCTTGTGTTTCGCCACTTGCTGTTTTTTGAGACGTTATTTTGGAGTTTGTATTGCTCATTGTCTCCTTGTGCGATTACACACATTTCACCCCAGTTTACCCTGAAACTGACTTTGTGTATATTTTCGAGGAGTGAAAATTACATCGCCAGCTCGGCATCACGGACGCTACTGTCAACGTGTCCGACCCGAGAAGTTATACCTTCACATGCAGTGGGGATTAAACACCGTCAGCGGGGAATTCATCTGAACTGTGGATTCTATCATTACCTGGACTGACTTGCCTTTGGAAGCAGGAATATTCCATTCGAAATTAGACCCTCTCATCAGCAAGAGACTATATACTTTTGTAATTAATTGTATTGTTTTGTATATTATTGTCAGTTATATTATTTTTCTATTTTTTTCAAATATATGTATTGAACTCATTCAAGCGTGTTTCTTTGCTTGATCTTGTGTAAGACCTATCGCTGTTCTAAGAGTTAAACAAACCACTTGTTTCTCATCTTTTCTCTCCGATAGTGGTACCGTTACAAGTACCCTTAGGCTTATCATCGGCTGACCGTCACTCAGTCTAGGCCGCCAACGACCCATCCTCTTCTGCACTTGCAGGTCTTATCAGCACGGAAGTGTGGTCGACTTAGGTGAATTTTGGGTCCAGTAGACCTGAATAAATCCCTGATGGTATTCTTACTGTTTAAATCTGAGTGAAAATGGAAAGCGTAGTTCGCTTGTGCTTCTATAAGCCAATGCATTCAAGTATAAGTTTCTTTCCACATCTTATGTCATCGTGCCCATAGACTCGAGAGATTGCTTATGGAACACACGTAACCTCAATTTCAGTTAATTTTAACGGCTTTTTAAATTCTCTATTAAAGGAACACTACACGTTTCAAAAACATATACGCTGACATTCAACCGCACAGAAAGTTGGACTGATGTCAGAACGAATGCCATCGTATGGTTTATGTAAAGATAACATACATCATTTATAAATATATATACACATGCAATTCTTTCAAAGGCTATCGCTGCCGAAAAGACCAATGACCTTTATTAGAAGTGGAGCATTCCTTTAGGTTCCTTCCCTTAGGTTCCGCCCCTCTTGTTCCACTCTCTAACTTGAAATTTTAAGTATAAAGCCTTGTGCAGGACGTTCATAGAAATAAGCCAAAAACGGAGACATCATTCGAGATAAAACGGTACTGGGTAGATTGTACCACGGATCTCCCGGTTTCAAGCGGAAGGCGATATACACCAGTCAGTTATGGCAACTGCACTGTCGTGTGTACAAAGCGGTTATGGGAATGGTAATATGATTTTCCTTCTATATTGTATTATTTTGAAACAATTTATATTCACAAGGAGTGTTTGGGACCGTCCGTTGGATAACAACATAATCTGAATATCAAAGGCCTCTGATGAATCAGTGTGTAGAGTAATTGAACAGACCGTAACTGGTGGTCAGACCGGTAAGCTATTTACTGACACAGGTACTGTCTGCAGGGCCGATTTCCTCATACCAGACGTGCCATCATTACTGAGTGGGGGATCGGCGTCATCAGCCTCTTCCTAAGGGAACCATCCCATCTCCACGGGATCACTCCGGATCAACAGCATTGCTGTCCGTGTCTGAATCGCATCTATGTTAAGTGTATTGGAGAGTCCATTCAAAGATCACAGACACCATAGCAAGGAGGAGAGAGCCAGTTACAGTTTAAACTAACATTTAGATAATGGCTGTGTGAAGTTCCGGTGCGAAAATATATCCTGGAAGTCCAGATGAGGCATTGTTTGATTAGCAATATTGTGATGTTCTGTTGACTGTTTTAGGAACATCACAACTGACAAACAAAATCATCACTGACTAAATCACCACTGACGATACAGTGTATCGGTAAATTCCAGACAGAAAACATTATGTCACGTACTAGAAAGTATGGTCTTCAGAATTAAACCAAGCAACTTTTGGTTTCTTGCCGCATGTACATGTATAAAGACGTTTGCTTGAGAATAGAAACGGCAAACATGGTATACAACTACAGTCTGACTTTCGAAACTGGTGATCTGTCTGACTCTATCATAAATACAATTATCTTTGGTTGATTTCCAAAGTCAAAACCATGTGTAAACTTATTACCGACCACCCTGTCATCTTGACCAACTTGGCCACAACACCCAGTGATACCAATTATCACAGATGTGACATATGAACTGTGCTTCTAGACACGTATTACTTGGTAGTGCAGACTCATTCCAGTATAATTTGAAGGACACGTATTATAAATACAACAATTATAATCTAGACTGCCTGAAGATCCACATGACGGGATCATTGTCATGTGACTTTATATTAAAAAATATAAATATAAATGGTGCATAGTGGAATGCTATAAATACGGGTAAACACTGCCCATGATGGGCTCTTATATATATATACATTTTATTATACACCATTTATGTTTTTTCAAGAACCGTTTATGACTTTCTAATTGTACTGTGATGTAATACGGTGGTTAGGGATAAACACTACCAATGATTGACTCCTGTATATATAAACATTCCACTATAAACCATTTATATCCATTTATATTTTTTAAAATAAAATGGTTAGTCACTTGATAATGATCCCGGCATGCGGACTGAAAGCTTGTGAAAGCTTTTACATTTACGTAGTGATGCCTTTACTTCATTATTATTTTTGAATCCACGTACAACTATGAGTTTTAAGCAGTACATAAGTCATATATTAGATGTTACACATCTGTGAGCACGGGCAAGAGTCATTAAAACATTCCTACCTCCACGCTCAGAATAGCTAATACTAGTTTGGTGTCACTTGAACATGTAGAAAGTTTCAGCTTTAGCATTTACTACCCAGTTATCTTTCTACAGGTAAACACCAGAGTGTCTACGGTTGCGTAGTGTGCAAATTATCCAGAAAACATCGTCCAAGAGAACATCTCTTTGGCTTCCTGTACATAGGTACGTACATTTATATAACATTCGAGGTGTTCGGATAATTTTGGAAAGTACTAAATTTCTAACACTTTAATAATAGTTAACCTAACATTATATGTGCTAAATGAGTTTAACATTAGAAAGTTATATATATAACATTTTGGTTTTAGGAAAGAATAAATCTTCACCTGTAGCCAGATTCCAACATTCGGTTAAGGCATTGTGGCTTCAACTGTTTAAATAGGTTGCTCCTCCAGCTACGGTGTATTGTAAATGAAGACACGAAATTCTCACAAATAACACCCGTTTGTACACACATATATAAGTATGATTTTATGAAAATAGTGTGTTCTTTATGGCGTGAAGTAACAATTTATTCATGTTTTCTTGGGCACGTTATGTGGGTATGCACGGCAAAGAGAATATTTCTTCATCTGAATCTCCTCCCACATTGCGAATCTTTGACTGGTGTATTAAACTGGATTCAAATGAAATATTAGACAGCACGAGACCAAAAACAATAATCCAGTTGTAAAATATTTATATCGCTTATTGTCTCTTAGTGTGATTACGTACATTTTATCCCATCCCAGTTTACCCTGAAAGTGACTTATATTTCCAAGGAGTGAAACATACATTGACAGCTCGGCATCACGGGCGCTACTGTCAACCTGTCCGACCTGATATGTTACATGTATAACTTCGCAGGTAGTTGAGGAATAAATCATCGATCAGCCTCTACAGCTTGTTACGTATTGGACTGTCATCTGCCGATTGAGGAATATCCTCTTAACTGTGCATTCTATATTTACGTGGTCTGACTTGCCTTTGTATGCCTGAATATCCAATCAGTATATTCCATGTCAGTTGTATTGAATATTCCATGTCAGTTTTATTAAATATTCCATGTCAGTTGTATTATTTGTCTATTCTGTTCAAATATATGTACTGAACTCATTCAAGCATCTTCGCGTTTCTTTGTTTGATCCTGTGTAAGGTCTATCGCTGGTCTGAGAGTTGAACAAACCAGTTGTTTCTCATCTGTACTCTCCGATAGTGGTCACCTTACAATAGCTATAAATTAGGTCAACTAATGCACCAAGCACACATGGATCTTTCAAAAGTAGGTGCAGTGGACCTATCAGCAAATACAATTATTGCGTCCAGAATGTGTAACCCACATCTTACTGTGTGCGGGTGTAAACTTTTCAGCTGTACAGCGATAAAAATATGACAAAACTACAGACATTGGTTGGAATAGTTGAGCGTGTGCAAAATATGCAATTTCTTGAGAGTTTTGATAGCCCAACCCTGGGAAAGACACAGAGACTGTAGTGTAGCCAGCGTTCCTTTGACGCTGTGCGAGGCAGTAGGGATTACGAAATGGTCATGTTATCAAAATATTTTAACCAGATGATCTCACGAAAGTTGTTGAGTGTTTCACCGCATCGACGCATTACCGTTCAGTTATGTTACCCCGCGCGCAGTAACGACAGCGACGCCTCATTACTCTCTGTCTGGCTTTAATCATTGACTTTGTAAGACAATAATATATTCGTCACTGTGTCGGAAACTAGAATATGGAAGTCATCAATTTTACTTCCGGTTGACTTTACTGGTTTGATTATCTCGTAAATAACATAATTTTCTCATTTCTACTGTGCTCACATCGACTAGTTTTAGAACATTAAGTGATTGTACTGTTGAAAATGAGTAACACAGTTTAAAAAAAGAAACTGTTCCACAAAATCGGTGGACGATATGGCGTTCATAAATGTACTCAGATGGTTATTTGATGCATCTACTGGTTTCTTTCTTTTCCGACAAAGACACTTTTACTGAGAGCTATTTAAATACATTTGATGATGCTCACCTCACCAATTTATTTCATTGTTAAAGACGTCAGCAAGAATTCGTGTATAAATCTAATTCGAAACAATATAAATAGAGCAACCCCAAAGCAAGTCTACTGCATCAAGTTTGTGCCTGGTTTATATAGTATATTCGTTTTTGACGATGATGAATGGTCACGAGAGATGCACAGATGGACTGTATGTGCGGGCATGATCATATGGGAATGAAGGAGATAATTTATAGATTTTATATCTACAAAACTCAGATCAGTACCTGTATATGGTTTTCCCGCTCTAGTTCTACATATACAACTATAATATCATACTATTCTTTAAACTTTGGTCCAACAGTAAACTGAGTATTTATTTAAAGCCCGATGTTCCTCATGCGTCACTAGAAGAAGATGGACTGTGTGTACATGGCCCTCTCCCAAGGGGAATCCCTCTCACCGCCAGCCTCCTGTCACGGCCGTCTGACACACGGCTATCACTCTGACTTAACCCACTCACAGGTAAGGTGGGCTGATTGAACCCCTGACCTTTAACGAAGCCATACTAACACACCTTGGACAGTTACCAGTGGGTTAAGATAAATCATGTTTTTAAAATTCAAGGTGTCAATGATGTACATTGTACTTAGCACCTTTTCTTAGTGACACTGCGCTTACCTGATGTAATATAGGAGAGTGTTTGCTGGAGTTAGGCAAGCATCAGCACTTGATTTAAAACACTAGAAGTAATCTGAATCCAATAATATGTGCCTGTAAGAAGATTTGGAGTGCCCATGGAAACAACGAGGCTTTCTCTTCGCTAATGGCAGTCCGTACTCACATTTAAATTCACATCAGGATGTGCGGTTACATGATAGCTCATGTGTACAACGTCACTGGGTCACAACCACACATGCACAAAACGCGCCACGTATAAAAAGGAAGGACCAAGTTGTAGGATCGCAGAGATTTCCCTTTTACCGAAAGCAAGTCAATAGTCAGAGACATGTCTTTGAAGGTATAACTAGTGTTGTTAATGGTTCTGTTAAAAATCAGCCTTGTAGTTGTGATTTTGAACATTTGACGACTGTTACGATATCTTGTCCGAGTTGGTAAGGTGTCAGCTATCAATTCAGTGCAGAAGACCGATGTAAAGGCGAATCGCTTCAGCGATGTGACCATCATTGGACCCCAACAAAGGGAGATAACCTACTCAGCAGACACATTTGACATCGTCTACAGGATTCGAGAATGTATCTGTACCCCAGGTGACCGTTGTTGTCCAATGAAAAGAGGAGTACTTTGTCTGATGCGGGATAAATTTATTTATTTGACTGGTCTTTTAAGATATACTCAAGAATATTTCATTTATATGTCGTCCATTACTATTATTTTGGGGGGATTTTCGATTAGAGGCTTGGTTTTGTCATTAAAAACGGTTCACACTGTCAATATAACGAAGTCAACTTGCTATCGCTGTAACACGGGTTACACGTATTTTTATCAAGGTAATATAAAGATTTAAACCTTTGTATTGATTGCAACAAATGATGAAAGAAACCCTAAGGCGTGTACAACAATATAAAAAAAACCGACACTTGGAAATAAAACATTCGTGCGCTTCCGGGATTGTGAGAGATTGCGCAAAGACCCAAAAGCCGTAAATCGGTCTAATGTCAAGAGGAAAAAAGACAGATTCAACAGTTTTAGCATTTTCCCACATCTGTATTTATCATGTCATTACGTGGGACAATCAAACGTTCGCGTCATTCACTGAGACCTGAAGTTCAGGTCTTTAGAAAAACAGAGCGGTTTACGCGGCGCCATCAGCACTGAATCAACCTTGATCGTTGTAGAACGTGACATCACGTTTAACTTTGACAATGGACAAGAGCGTTAACCAAAACACCAAAGGCTTTCATTGCCGAGGGAAGTTCCTTCGTTATTGAAAATGTCATAAACCAGTTTCCGTTGAAAGACATTCGTTTAATAATCATTCTATTTTTTAAAGCGCGTTGGATCTTACGTGTCTAAAAGGTTATATGTTGTGTTTAAGTTCTGGACTCATCCGTAAAAATCAATTTTATGGCATTCATTTGTTTATGGAACTTTGTATGACATTGTATGACTGCTAGAACATCTTAAACAAAACATTCTACGAGACCATGTTTATTTACTGACGTTTTTGTCACAAAATGCAATATTTCTTAAGAAAGCATCTCGAAAGATTTTTGGGGAACTGCGTCAAAAGTAAGGTATCACTTTAATTCGGTTGAACCGAATAAATTACGAATTAAATAAAATAAATACAGGATGTAGCGTAAATATGGGACATAATGCAGGATATGATGTGAGTGTAGAGTGTCTTTTTTCAGGATCAGAAGTTAGCTGTAGCAATATTACCCTATCATGCCCGTTGTAAAAGTAGAAAATATAGTAAAGATGTGCAGAAAGGTACGGAATAAAAAATGTGACAGACATGTCTTAACTCTGTGTCAGAAGTAAGTATAGAACGTTGCGTTACAGAGGCGGATGAACAAACTGAGGTATTCTGCTTGACTTGTTGCCATGAACAAGTTCAATTTATGAAGATTTCGATCCTCTATTGGCGTTAGTTTTTACCAGGAATAGATCATCGCAAAGAACATACATGAGGAGACACAAAACGCATTTACATTGGACTGCATAGTTGGTTGGAAAGTATGTGCTGTAAGATAATGACGGCTGATATTTTTAAGGAATACAGGTTCTCAAGAAATGAGAAAATGGAAACAACAAACAGGCCTCCTCGGACATTGCGGAATCGGAAATAAAAGTTCACTCTCCAGTCTCGTGAACATCTAGTCCACACACTAGAGTGATGGGTTAGTACGTGAAAACAGACAGAAAGGTAACGTCGATTTTTGATCTTCCGATATTTTAGATTTTATAGGACGGGGGAGATGATGGCTTCAAGGAAATGATCCAAAACTGTTTTACCTCGAATCGTTATCTTGAGGAAATGGCAAATTGTCATTCTGTGAAAGAAATAGTTGTTACTGGCTAACTGTGACATATCCGAGTCCCACTTTCAGTGTACACCAAAATCCAATTGTTTTCACATTTCTCGTAAACCTAATGTAACTTAATGGTGATATAACGTTATTTACGACTAAGAGTTATAGATATAAACCCTTCCAAAACGGGCTCAGTTTGGCGGGGCTGAGTATCGTTCTATGTGACGCCATACCTGGTTTATTTGATCTCTAGCTTGGAAGCAACGGTTGGAATACCTTAACGTGGTTCAGTTTTTTGGCCGCTAAGTCGCAAGCTAAATATACATTCTGAATATATACAGTAAGTGTTTTATATTATATTATTTTTGCTTGTTTCTTTGTTTGAGTTGGATTTCATCGTCACATACGATATATTTCTCTCGCCACTTTCACATTTACTAGCGTTTTATGTACACATTGTCCCTACGAACGAGTTATTGCTCATTGCCAGTACCACAACTTCTGTTACGTGATAATTCCATCAGCAAACGTTTACATTACATGTATGATGTTTACTCCTGTGGATTAATGTCCGTGACACTTCATGGTTATATTACATGTATGACTTCATGCTGTACCCATAAAGTATTTTGGCAACACCATGACAGTGTCTCTTTACAGCAGTCCTATCCCATTGCCGGAACGTAATACCGAAGGCACCAGACAAAACCCAGACTGTGCCCTCATGGTGAGTACGATGGGACGAAGTAAGTCTGATTGGTGAGTCATCTATGGATAAAAGTTGACTTTGCTTAATCTGTTAACTTGTAAAGGGTTAATGTCTGTATTCAGTGTAAAATCTGGTTTCATTCTCACAGGAAAGGCAAATCGCAGTACCGTTCATCCTTTCATACTTGACCAATATGTATAAATTGCTGTGTATCCAAAGTGAGTTTGCACATGCCAGAATATACATGCAATGACATTTTTCTTACTATTTCAATCCCTTATCTTTGCGTTTGTTATTATATTTGACCATTAATAATCACCCTAAACTTATGACTACAGTATTCAAGAACATCCATAAATTTTGCGGAGCATCCGTCAGTATTTTCTAGTTTGACATTTGATGTTTTATTAGCATGTTTTTTCATGTTCACAATATCAAAAAGATGACTTTCGAATTTTGTTTTACGTAGTGAAAGAATTGCAGGAATACAAAAATATTGTCTGCATCTGCCCGTGGTTGCTTTTAAAAAATAGATAATGATATTTCGGCTTTGTCAATATGAATGAATGGTTACTTGGTTAAGGAGGTTTATGAAAGTTGTGTCACGGCGTGTCGAGTTCTTTGTCGGAACAATCTACAGTGAATGACAACTCAATAACGATGTGATCTTTCTGAGATTATGTATCACTTTCAATAGATGCACTTAAGTAGGCCCCCATGCGGTGTCATTTTGTGTAAGTTACTGTTGACCTTCATGCGATGTGGTCTTATAGCTACTGTAGCTAACCATGCAGTGGCGTAAGATATCACGTGGTACACATGGTGTAGCTTTTCACACAGTGTCAACTGGTACGTTTTGTAGGCGCCCGGTACCGTGTATTTTCTCATTACGCCATAAATGTCACGTATTCGTCAGGGAAGTTATGGTGGCTGACACTGAGACACTGGCTTGTTGGCAAGCGTAAATGGGAATTTTGTTATCCCAAAAATGTTGTAACGATAAAACTCCGCTCAGACAAATAAGCAAGGATAAAATGTTAATAGAAGTGAATATTTTGAAGACGAATTATCTGATAATTTTGTGCTTTAATAAGATAATTACACCACCTTACAATTCTCAAAGGTTTGTTTCCTATGTTACTTCAAACGATATTCAGCCTAGGCAAGACTATGGAACCTAAATAAGACTAATTTTGCCGCTCGGAAGATCAAAGTCGGCGTTTCTTCTCTGCCTGGTTGCATGTAACAACCCGCCACTGAGGTGTGTGGATCAGATGTTCACGGGATTGGAATTCCGCTTTGTCCAACAAGCCTGTTTGTTGTTTCCATTCCATCTGTGAATAAGCACTGCCTAACTATGAAGCGCAAAAGTTTTGTATTTTTTAGGAGCTATATGTTTGTTGTTGGTAATGGCCCAAAACATAGTAACTCGAAAAATATCTAGGTTAAACCTAGCAACAATTAATGGTACGGAATTTTATTAAATTCAACCTATTCATGACAGAAGGTACAGTGTAACTGCAGAACCACAGCCACCTCGTCAACCAGAAGAAGATGGGCTGCCTGTTCGTCGCCCTCTGGAATCCCTCTAACAGTCAGCCCACTGTCACGCCCGTCTGACACACACAGCGATCACTCTGACTTCAGCCACGTACAGGGAAGCGGCGATGACTGCACCACTGACTGTTAAGGAAGCCATAGTGAGCAGTGAACAGAACAAGCCACGCACATGGACATGTTTGCTGTATTTTCCTACGGTGGCAACAGGTATTCTAAGATGATATACTAGTAAGCCTCGGTTGTGACACTCACAGAAAGGCATAGGACATTTAATCGTCAAATTCTGCATGTTACTATTCAGGCTGTTAATTTACAGATACAAAAAAATACACATTATCCAAATTTAACTGATACTGTGATAGTGAATTGCTTTCTATATGCAGCACGCTCAAACGAACTCCTTAAGAATTTCTGTGATTTTAATCATGATATCTGCATATGCAGTTGTCAAAGCCTGAGACTTCCTACACGTACATGTAAAACTAAATTATGTGGAAACCTTGATGCCTGTGATAGCAGCACACGTCCAGATACATATGTGCCTCGATATGACACCGGAATTGTGACGTAGGGGCCACCAAATCTTTTGGGGTGTCATGTTAAGAATATATTGGAGTTTGGAGCAAAAACTTAAGTAAACAACATGGTCCTACATCTACCGCACTAATATACCTTGCGATGATTCGCAAAACTTAAGATAAATATTCACCCTGGAACTTCGTACTGGTGTACGGCTGTATACGAATATCTGTTTGGACGCATAGATTTGACATCAATCTGTTTGGTTAGAGCCGTCCTCTCTTGCATTTCCATAAATGTCGTATTGCATTACATATGAACATTTGCCAGCTATCACACTGTCGAAGTTCAGATCATGCTTCCTCTCCGGCAGTACGACCATCTGCGGACGGTCAAGGGTTCCCCCGGGGTCTGTCCGGTTTCCTCTCACCAGTATGCTGGCCGCAGTAATATAAGTGAAATGTTCTTCGTAAAACACCAATCAAATAAATAAATAAATAAATCACAATGTCGTCGCTGCTCTGGTTTTACTCTCAATGCTTTATGTCTTTAATTTTATAAGTATGATTTTTTTAACACTTTGGATCTGGAACGCGTTAGAAAAGATTGATTATCTTTCAATGGACACTGGTTTGTAACATTTTCAATAACGAAGGAACTTGGTTCGGCAATGAAAGCTTTGGTGCCTTGTTTAAGGCGTCGTATACATTATTAAATAACGTCAACATTATGTCACATTCTACAATGATCAAGACTGATCCAATACTAATTTTTGTTTTTGGCCAGGGCTCAGTCAATGACGCGAACGTCATCACGTAAATACAGATGTACAAAATTGATACATTTGTTGAATCTGTCTTTTTCTCTCTTGTCATTAAGTGATTTACATGCCTTGGCTTCTTTAGCAATCTCCTACAATTCCGGAACTACGCGAAAGTATACCTCCAGCGCAAATATTTTTATGAATTCTTGTACATGCCTTATGGTGTCTTATATTCAGTGTTACAATACGATAAAGGTTTATATCTTTAAAAACTTACACTGTCAAAGTACAGACTGTTGTGTACAAGCCTGTATGCTTGGACTATAATGTGTTTGGAAAGCAACACGTTTCAAGCTTAAGGCTTTACTGGTGATAAACTGTGCAGATATTACCGTTATCACAATGCGGTCATGAATGACAGAACACCATCCTTTTTCCAATTTCTTTATGGGTTGTATTAACACATAACAAGAGAAAATGAGAGAGTTTGTCCAGGAGCAAAACAGAAATAAAGTTTTTTCTTCACGATGCACAGATTTTACTCAACATTCACCTGCTCAAGAAATAAGCACCTGGCAACAGCTGAATTTAGATGTTTAAATCCACCGGACGGGTGCGTGTCTAACGTTAGCAGAAGGCCACGTATCACAGCAATAAACAGAACATCACTGATTGCCGATACTGATATTATTTTGTAAAAACTCATCTTTTGTAAAAAAATTAATCATTGCCTCTGGTTCAATTCTGATGCATTAAATCAAGTGCTAATGCTTGTATGACGTCAGTAAACGCCCACCTATATCACGTCAGGTAAGTTCAGTGGTCAATGACTATCTATACCAGCCATTGATTAAGAGAAGGCGTAAAGTCTAACGTACGTCATTAACACCTGGAATCTAAAGCCATACTTTGACTGAACGAACCGTGAACTGTTCACTATGGCTTCTTTGAGGGTCATTGGCGCAGTCCTCGCAGCTTCCCTGTGCGTGGCTTAAGTCAGAGTGATCACTGTGTATGTCAGACGGGCGTGACAGGCGGCTGACTGTTAGAGGGATTCCCCGTGGGGGGAGGGCGACAGTCCATCTTCTTCTGGTGACGTATGAGGGGCCTCGGGCTTAAAATTAATACCCACCGTGGAGATTATTTACTGTAATGCAAAAGTTCAGCGCCAAGGATGGTAGTTTACTTGTTATCCACAAAGGGTGCACAAACAGTCAGTGTGAATTTGGGTTACTGTAAAATAACATATTAGAGAGGGGAAATCAAAAATAGTGAATGTCACTATTCACATAATGGTTTGGCTGTTTAAATCCGTGTAGTAGAAAGAATGAACATGTGACAGAGTAGTTAGTTGACAGAGTGGTATAAAATGTGTCCACCTTAAGACAGGGAAACGCAGGGTTCGATATTGTTGAAAGACAATCCACACAATTGCACGTCATTATTGATTCATTTTTTTGAACTCCGTAGGTAAGAATTTTGAAATCTTTCTTATAAATGAGGATTGTTGTCTTTGCAAACTCCCTGTGCTGTTGAATGGCATGGTCTATGTTTCAGATACGTGTAGTGTTCCTTTGATAGAGGATAATGAACTCGTTAGAATTAGCTGAAGCTGAAGTTACGTGTGCCCCATATCCAATCTCTCGCGTCTTTGGACACGATAACATAAGCTGTGAAGAGAAACTTACACTTGAATACATTGGTTTATAGAAACACAGTCGATGTACGCCTTCTACCTTCACGCTGATTCAGACAGTAAAAATACAATTACAGATTTATTCAAGTCTGTTGGGCCCATAATTCACCTCTGCTAAGTCGCCCGCACTTTCGTGCCGATAACATCTGTGATGGCAAGTGCAGAATAGGGTGGCTCGTTGGTACATGTAGTTCGAACTGAGCGATGGGCAGCCGGTAATAAGCCAATGCGTAGTCCTGGCCACAGATGAGCCGAAGAGATCGCCCAATAACACCGATACGCCCCTGTGTCCACGATACATTAATCCAAATCGCGACTTTCCTGATAGTGTACAAGACAAGATCATAGAAGACAGAGTGAATAAAGCAATAGTGATGAACTGATGAGCCGTTTGCTCATCAATCACCCAAATATGGAAATTAAACTTTTGTAATATATGTCATTTACTGTTTGCTAGACATATGAATGACTCACACTTCGTAATCATCGTCACTATAATTGAATGTGATAGAGTCCCTATGACAGATTGTGATAGAGTCCCTATGACAGATTGTGATAGAGTCCCTATGACAGATTGTAATAGAGTCGCTATGGCAAATTGTGATAGAGTCCCTATGACAAATTGTGATAGAGTCCCTATAACAGATTGTGATAGAATCCCTATGACAGATTGTGATAGAGTCCCTATGGCAAATTGTGATAGAGTCACTATGACAGATTGTGATAGAGTCCCTATAACAGATTGTGATAGAATCCCTATGACAGATTGTGACAGAGTCCCTATGACAGATTGTGATAGAGTCCCTATGACAAATTGTGATAGAGTCCTTATGACAGATTGTGATAGAGTCCCTATGGCAAATTGTGATAGAGTCCCTATAACAGATTGTGATAGAGTCCCTATGACAGATTGTGACAGAGTCCCTGTGACATTGTGACAGAGTCCCTATGACAGATTGTGACAGAGTCCCTATGACAGATTGTGATAGAGTCCCTATGACAAATTGTGATAGAGTCCCTATGGTAAATTGTGATAGAGTCCCTATGACACATTGTGATAGAGTCCTTATGACAGATTGTGATAGAGTCCCTATGGCAAATTGTGATAGAGTCCCTATAACAGATTGTGATAGAGTCCCTATGACAGATTGTGATAGAGTCCCTATGACAAATTGTGATAGAGTCCCTATGGTAAATTGTGATAGAGTCCCTATGACACATTGTGATAGAGTCCTTATGACAGATTGTGATAGAGTCCCTATGGCAAATTGTGATAGAGTCCCTATAACAGATTGTGACAGAGTCCCTGTGACATTGTGACAGAGTCCCTATGACAGATTGTGATAGAGTCGTTATGACAGATTGTGACAGAGTCCCTATGACAGATTGTGATAGAGTCCCTATGACAAATTGGGATGGAGTCCCTGTGATACACTGACACCAGTGATTGAGCCTACAGATCCATTCTACTATTGCTCTGAATCGTTTTGTGAAAAAGCACTGCTAGTACGCGGTCTAAACAGGAAATGGTTAAAATTTTGTATATAAATTTGATCCAAGAGCTTTTATACGAAAAACTCCTATCTCGAATGCTACTAAAATTTATTTATTTATTTGATTGGTGTTTTACGCTGAACTCAAGAATATTTCACTTATACGACGGCGGACAGCATTATGGTGGGTGGAAACCGCGAACAGCCCGAGGGAAACCCACGACCATCCACAGGTTCGAATACTACTAAAAGATTCTATTTTTATTTTATTGTATTCTAACAGCCACAATTGGGATTACACCATTTCTGCCTTGGTCGGAGCTTTTGGCAAAACCGGCAACCCACATGTGTGTGTCCAATTGCGTTATCCTCTCTAAACAGATAAAGCCCCCATAAGCCTATAGCCATCCGCGACACATGTCAGCCACGTTAAAGACATTGTTCAGATTTATGGATTACGAGATCTATACTGCAAGCCGAAAAAAAAAGCTGATGACACATTGTAGCGTGGTTTGCATTGATATGTGATATATGTCCTTATCTCTGTAAATAAATGCTGCATTTTGATCATCAATCAAACAGACATGTAATTTTGTGGAATGGTATGTATCACTTTTATATGATTGATTAAGGCATTTAGAAAACAATTCCAAATCAGTTTTTCGTGATATTTCGATTCCGAACAGATTGCATCGAAATATGTCGCTGGATTGTTTTGACGATGTCAATACTTAGATGTGATATGGTCAATCCTCCCTCTGTCTGTATACTCCACTTCAGCCACATCCAGCATTTCTTATCACACTGCAGAGTTAATGATCCCTAACTGGTCAAACCAATGATCTCGACAGCCAAAGCTCAAATCACTAGCCCTTGACCAACGAGCTTGCGTGTCTAAAGTAAGCCCTCACTGACGCTGTTGCCGCATTAATATGAGTGGGCGTGGCATGCACCGTAGCTTACCTGACGAAGGGCGGTATTTTTATACCAGATTTCGCCCATCCATAATCCTGAAAAGTTTCATCAAAATGAGAAATTTTGTACCATATAAAACAATAGTGATTATTAATTAAATTCATCTAATGGTATATTTGATTGTTGCTTTATGCTATCCTCAATAATTTTGCCAATTTTATTTACGGAGGAAACTGGTGTGCCAGGCAAAAACTACCAGCGCATATACGGCTATTCAAAGAGAAAAAAGAGGAATATCTACAAAATAAAGAAGGCATATATTAAAGTTCCACACGTGTCACAAATGTCAGTGGTGCACAAATCGAACTGTTCCAACCTGATGGCAAAATCAGAAAAACAGTCGCCGAATATAAATGGTGTTTAAGACGTTACTGATTATAGAGAATGCCAAGTGTACAAAAAACTATAGTGTAAGTTCGTCTTCATGCAATTCTTGCCATCTTATAACTTCTGCCCACAATCTTTTTTTCACATCACCAGTACTGTCAATTGCCCAGGAATGCTTGCTTATAATAGTCTGACTGTCCTAAGCTCATTACACTGCCTACATGAAGGTCATATTTAGGTTATCCGTTAGTTCAACTCTTGACATGCCAATGGACTGTGTAATAGGGTATTTAATATTTGACCCTTTTCTAAAAAGATTGAGGCCGGTATCATTCGTGTTTTCGCTATGTGCTGTAACATTTGCACTGTATTACTAATCCGTTTCATGATGTTAATCTCTCACTCTCCTCTTCGCGCCTCTATCCGGTAGTTTTTGACAAAAACATGGGTTATCTGTCATGCAATATTGTTAGAGCATTGCTGTTTACAGTGTTATATTTATTTACCGATTTGATTGGTATTTTTCGCCTTAAATATCTTTCTTTGAACAGCCCACATGTACAATTTTAATGACCATTGGCTTGCACTCTTGCATTAAAAAAAGCTGTAATTAATAGGGGCAATTAATTGGCTGATCCAGTCTGCAGCTCATTTGACATTGCGTGTTCTTATACTAAAATGGAACACTACAAAAGTGTTATGTCGACCTGTAATGTGCTTTAGTGAAAATATTTTCAACAGCCACATGAATCACCACCAATGGAGTTAGCCAGAAGTTTTCTCCTGTACGATCCTCCTGTACGGACAGGTTTGTTGGAGAAAGGAGAAAACCACCGTCCTTCGCGAGGTACCTGACAAAAACTCTGACTTATGCCCCAGTCCAATGAGAAAGAACTCAAACTGAGCTCTGGACCATTTGTTATAATCTGCGTGGCTATGACGAAAAAACCCACTTAGTCGAAGGCCTCCAATCACTGTTACATCTATCAATGTTGCCAATATGGTAACACTGTTACACGTTTCAGTTTGTGTCTTCATATTCAAGCATTTTATAGCCATAGCATGCAATTCGGAGATGAAGGTGTCTTCCTTGGCTTGTCCTTTACCTTATTACATTTGTCAGTCCTATACTATACCATATCTACCCTATACATATTTATTCTGAGCCGCGCATTTCCAACCTCGAACATGGTCGCCATTTTTAGAAAAAAATTAAGAAAATAAAACTGCCCATGTGACACCTGGAGACATTTTCTGTCAGTGTTAAATGAGACACTGTAGCGGGAATGACGGCCCAACCACGACACTTACTTTTTCGGATAGCTGTATTGTAATATGTATATGGCTTTCAATGGTGCGAGTTACAAATTGGATCTGTCCTCATCTTCACCACAATGACTGGAGAACGAATACTTCGACAACCCAGGATTGAGGGACAGGACAAGGATTGGCACAAACGTGAAGCAATGAGATTAAGTTGAGTGAAACCATGAAATTTCCTACTTATTCCCTTTCGTTTTCTAATTTTATCCGAATTTGAATCGCCCTTGAAGTGAGTAAAAAGAGATTTGTTTAATCTGTATATAGTGACTAAGAAAGAAAACACTCCATGAATGATTGGGCGGAAGAGTTCGATTAACCCGGGCAAAATCAAAACTCATAAACCTATGTGCACAAACCTACACGTTTTGGGAATAATACCTTGACTTTTAAATCTAGGTCTGGTCCATAACCTGATGCGAATGCTTACTGGAAGGAGAGGCAAGTCTAAAACACAGACAACTCGTGAAATCTTAGCCCATATTCCTCAGAACACCAGTTATAACTATCAAGAAAGAGTAGTAGATGTTGTAAGTAAATGCATTTGGTCTGGCCCGAGTGTTGTTGTTTATATACCTGACCTTTTGAGTCGATAACGACATTGGCACAGCCTGAAATCATTACTCTGCACATGATTCAGTGATGAATCACTGGATGCTGTGTGTAGCGTATACACCGTCTGAAGGTCCCCATCACTATAATACAATACCAGAAGAGCCTTCCATAACTGATCCATGGATTTCGTTCGGAGTATATCCAACAGTTTGTTATTTAACAGTTTTATTAGCTAATACCCGTACGTGGTAAGGTCTACCAGCAACCTGCCTGGTTTCCTCCCACAATAATGCTGGCCGCCCTTAAGTGAAAAGTGAAATAGTCTTGAGTACGGCGATCGCCAATCAAATAAATAAATAAATTAGCTAATACTGGTAATAAGAAGCAACATTCGGTATATCTGGTAATAGTCCTAATAAGCGAAAGCGAAACTATACATATTCAAGATTTAGTATTAAGTCAGCTGGGAGAGCAAATTTCCAGAGTCAAATTCCCAAACTACACGATAGTAATAACTTCATTTATGCTCAAATCAAAAATGATTATATAGGAAATATTATTTATGTTTACAAATCGAAGTACCTGCATATCACAATTGAGATAAAAACACAATTACCATTAAAATTATTTCAGGAAATGTGAGGAGATCAGCCATTACTGTCAGGGAGTTACCATCGGCAGGCCCGACACCAGAACTATCCACATGTCCGGCTAAGTGAAATGGGCTAAGTTCATACACATACTGACAACAAGAAACCTTTAATACTGATCTCCCAATCGCCTGATAAAAACGCATTTTGAAACAATTCCTTGAATGCTGTCTACATTAAATAGGCCTATTTTATTTGTCTACTTCCATAATACATGTCAGAGCAATGTGTCTAATTTTTATGACGTCCCTGACTCCACTCATTCCGGTTCTTGTGAGGAAATTTGCGGTGACATCGTTGACATTACCTTGCTAGGAAACTGAGGCTAAGAGAAAATATCTATACAACAATGAGTCATAAATACAATATAGCCGTCTTCAAATAGGTATTGAGGCCTTGCAGTAGTAATCTGCTTATGGGGGTTGCGTTATCAATGGTGAGCTAATAGTAATATTGAGTACACAAAAACAGTAAATGTGAAAGTAATGAGCGAAACAAAGAAACAAACACATATAAAAATAAAAACTATTTTTACCGTTTAATTATTGGACGTTTAATTTGGAATTTACTTCATCAACAGATTACGCATTTTAGAAAAAAATGTTAACACAAATATGGATTTTGAAATGCAGCGAAAATCGGGCTCGAAAATGACGTAACCGTGCATTGAGCCTTAAACAATTACTTTCTTCACAGAATGACAATTCGTCATTGGGGTTAAAACAGTTGTGGGTTCTTACCTTTGCGTCATCAATTCCTGCGCCCCATGGAATCTAAATAATCTCAACTTTGCCGCTTGGAAGATCAAAGCAGGCGTTCCTTCTCTGTCTAGTTGCACTGCCCAAGCTGTCACTCTGGTGGGTGGATCAGATGTTCACGAGACTGGATAATGGACTTTCATTTCATATTCCGCTTTGTCGGTTGGTCTTTGCCATTCTGTCAGTTTTATCGAGCCTCTATCCCTTCAAAACATCAGACATCATTGCTTTCAAGCGAATACGCACTACCCAACTACGGAGTGCAAGCGTATGCGTTTGTTTGTTTGTGGACTTTCATGTATGTTCTTCTTGGCCCAGATTGTACCAGACCCATTCAGAAATCACAGGGGTAAAGCCCTAGTGCATCCCTGCGAGACATGGGATTTTACTACACTGAACCTGTCCATGACAGCAAGTAATACACAGCGCTCTGTTCATTTGCTTCTATAATAAAGCCTTCTAAATTTACCTTTGGCGTAGGGTATAGAAATTTCTATCCTCTATATCTGTTTCTATATGACATCTTTAGTATATTGTGTTACTTTTGGGATTTAGCCCGTATTCTAATATAGCACACCAGAAGGCTATCTTCAGGTCCTGAAATAAAAGCAAACTTCTGCCACTCTCTCTCATCAAGGTGATTTACTTTTTACTTTACTTATTTAATAAGACGTTTACGCCGTGCTCATAAATACTTCACATAAACAGTGAACAGGCTCCCCACGTACGACAGGATAGGAAGCCAACATGATCCTGGGTTAATGTGCTAACCACGGTGTCATGGAGGCCCTCATCTACATGAGGTGACCGCCGTAATATTTTACAGTATCTAAGTAACTAAGACAAGTAACAACCGACAAGGGCATGAGTGTTAAGTTTAACTATCTGTCTGTGAAACACACTGACGGATATAGTCATCACAATTAGCGTGTGTCCCGCTGAAAAAATATTTGGGATAAAAATGTCGTTATTACGAGAAAATATTTTTTGCCCTTTTACTAAGTAAACAGTTCTCGTGAAGAATCGCGTCATATGCGGCACTACCGCTAATATAAAACTGTCAGATCAAGCACTGGATTTATTGGTCCATTGTAGAATATCTTCTTTCCCCAAACAGCGTGCTCAAACACAGGTTTCTAAGTTTGTGACCCTTTAAATTAAATAAATCAATTTGTACAGGTCGAAGACCTTGAAACATCATGCATATACTACTAAATATGTGAACAATCTCACGTGGCGGTCGTGACAACAGCACAAGCCCAGCATCAGAATCCTGACGTAGAGGCCACGAATCTTCTGAGATGTTTTGTTAAAAATATATTGGATTTAGAAACAAAAACTACAGAAACATGGTGGTACTGATGTGTATTCTGGTTGGTATTTTCCACAGATAATGTACATGGATACAGATAGACCAGTAACCAACAGAACGCCATTAAATCGATTGTTAATGCCAACAAAGCCAAGAATTAAAAAAATACATGGCATTTTTATTAATGCTTTACATCCAGAATGTCTTTAAAAGATTATCATTCTCTCCAAAGAAACTGGCCTGTGACATTTCAATAACGGAGGAACTTGCGTCGCCAATGAAAGCCTTTGGTGTCTTGTTTAACCCGTCATATACATTGTCAAAGTCATGCATTATGTCACGTTCTACAACGATCAAGATTGATCCAATACGGATGGCGCCTTGTAAACTTCTGTGTTTTTCTTAAAACGTGAACTTCAGACCTCAGTGAATGACGCGAACGTTTGATTGCCCAGCCTAATGGCATGATAAATACAGATGTGGAAAAATGCTAAAATTTGTTGAATCTGTCTTTTTTCTCATGTAATTAAGTCAATGTGCGCGCTAAAAGTTCTCAATCACTCTGCCAACATTCCGGAACGACACGAAAGTTTATTTCCAGGCGTCAGTATTTGAATGAAGTTTTGTAAATGCCTTGTGGTTTCTTTCATCTTGTGTTACAATTAATACAAAGGTTTGGGCCTTGAGAAAAATACCTATGAAGCGTGTTACCGCCATAGCATCTTTCGGTGTAGTTACATTGGCAGTGTGACGTTCTCTTCGCAAGACTAAGTCTGACATCGAGGAAGCATATCGTGACAATCTTCAAAGGAGAAAATAAACATGTTCAAAATCTGAACTACCGTTCTCATTTCTATCACAATCAGCAACAGCACTGGTTTTACCAAAAAGGCAAGTCTCTGCCTATTTACGTGCAGCGAACAATGGAGATGTCAGGAATCCCTTTTGTCCTACACTTTTTCAAACCTCACACTTAGCATATGTGTGTAACACAATTAAAGTCTTTCTGTAGATGTATTACTCAACATTAAGTAACTTGCTACACTTGAATTCTGGTTGTTTAAATCCAGCAGGTTTGTCTGTAACATCAGCAAGCACTAACGATTAATTCCAATGTCACTGGTACTCGATACCGAGGATGCGTCTTTTCTATAAGACGGCATATTCCTCAACATTCACCCATTGAAAATGAAATCATTGCCTCCTATAAGTTTGGTGTCTTAATTTAATGCTGATTCCCGTAGGACGCCTGCAAACCCCCATCTACATCACGTCAGGGAAGCTCAATGCCACTGACCGTCTATACCAACTACTGATTCAGAAGTAAGAAAATGCCCCAAGTATAATGTACGTCATTAATACCTAACAACTAAAACCATAATTTAAGTCAGTAAAGTGAGTAAAGTCAGAGTGACGACTTTGTGCGTCTGACGGACGTGACAGGGGGCTGAACAGAGCAGCGACGACAGTGTGATAGCTGGCAAATGGCCACACGTAACTGGTGAAATACGGCCTCTTGTCAGTTTAACTCAGTCAGGGTTTTATTCTAACTGTTCATGTAAATGCGTAAATAGTAGAAATTTACACGCCCCATAGCACCATCGCTTAAGCAGAATTAGATAAAAAAATATGCAGTGATATTAACTGAAACTTATCAGATGTCATCAGTCTAGAATTACTCAAAATACTGTGTTGTCATCATTTGCATTGGAGAAAATTTTCCTGTTAGACAAATCAGTATGTTATTTTAGTGGTAGAAGTAGAGTGTGAAAACGATACACAGCTAACTAATCATTGTTTTAGATATAAAATATTTAAATTAACTTTTTGGTTTCTTTTAACATTGAGAAAACACAGCATGCGTCACACAACAGGATTGGCGTGATCATGTATAACAGCTATAACAAATCAATCAATGTAAATGTGGGTACGTGAACGTTGACAGAAAGTTATTGCTCTTTTCACCACTATGTTGTTAACCGTAACCTTGGTGAATTAGGTCTAGGTTGTCTATCACGACTCCATTCCGACTAGAATAACAAAACAGTTCGTCACACAACAGCTTTGGCGTATTCTTGAATAGTTGTCATGAATAATCAGTCACTGCAAATGTGGGTACATGCGCCTTTAAATGAAACGTCTGACGCTGTCCACCACTCGGTAACCTTTGTCATTCACATGCCGGTGATATATCACGGGCTGCTCTATGGCGACCACAATATAATCCCAGTTCTCTCTAGTTTGGCTGCGCCTTTAAGTCGGAAAGTTTGTCAGGTACTTACATGGTGATGGATGGTGGTTTACACCCGGCTTTAGCTGGTGTTTTCCACCCATGACTGCGAGCGATGACAGGCGAGGGATGTGTTCTATATTTCAGTTCAATAACCCGTTTTCAGGCATCAATGGTTGGTTATTTAGTTCACTAAGCAGATAGTATGAGCGTGCAGAACTAGTCGGTAAAAACAAGATGCGGGTTTATAGTTAAGGACCTAAATCGGAACAGAAAGAATATGTATGACGAAAACAAGAAAAAGTGTGCATAAGGCAAGAATGGACGTTTTTGGGAAAACAGTTAATTATGTGTGTGTGCTCTGTACACTGTGTGGTCTTCATGAATTCTATCTGACATACTGAACGAACGCTTGAATTAGTAGTTCGGACATTTGCAAATGTATTTTAACAGCAGTCGGGTGTATTTTGGTCTTGTAATAAAGAGAAATTCAGTTCAGTGACAAATGTCATACCGCCAACTGACTTCAGGTGACATTTACTAAAAAAGTTGCACATGTAGTTTGTAACACTTATTGTAGCACGATCACCTGATATTCTAAAACAAATCGATGTTATCACAGTGGAAAATGAGCAATTATGTCATGACGAGATGATCAAACTAATAATGTCAACCGGAAAGAAATTTCATGGCTTTCGTTGTCGAGTTTCCGACACACTGGCGAATAGATTATTGTCTTACAAAACCAATGATAAAAGACAGACAAAGTGTAATGAGGCGTCGTTGTGTACTACTAGGCGCGGAGTTGCAGAGTTGAGCGGTGATTGTGCGATGTGAAGAAATACTAAAGATCTTTGTATGGAATCATCTTGCTAAATATTTTCATGAACTTGATAATCTCACGACACACAAACCCGTCGCACAATATGATATAAAGGCAAGGAACTCCCAGTGGTGAACTATAAAAAACATCAACAAATTATGGCGTAAAACAACAATCAAATAAATAAATAAATAAACAAATTAGCCCTAAGCATTTTGTACAGGCAGATCCAGTGAGCCTGCCTTCAAGATGTCTAGATGTAGTTACAGCATTAGCTCATCACAATATAATTTTATTACTTGAGGTGTTTGCTGAAATGAATTTTGACAAACTAATTGACGAATACCATATTTGCAAATGGACTTGAACGAACGTAAAGCTGCGTTAACGGGAAGAAGGCTTGGTTTCACTATCCTTAGAAACAGTGAAAACGGTCTCTAAGGCCGAAATTGAACCTTTGCCTCTAAGTCGCGCACCAATTTCTTTAAATAGTATTTACTATCTAAGGAAATTTACTTTCAATACTGAGTGTTGTATTGATACAATTGATGTCCAACTCCAAGTTCAGATACACCACAAGGTGGAATATGACTTAAGGTAGCTTCGAAAGGCTTGATTGACTTTACACCATGTAAAGAACCGCACCACTTCCATAAAACGATCGATACATGAACATGATATTTTTTGTAAGGATTTAGTTGCTTCATTTGTATCTACAACTGACTCCTTCTACAAAGATGTCACAACATTGCGTCGAGCGCATTTACCATAATGACGTATCTCTTCACCGTGTGTTATCATGGAAATTGCGCTAGACGCAGTTTGTTCTAAAATATACAGGATGGAGGAACATGTCAAAGCGGTCATGGAATATACCAAAATATTACAACTTGATCTAAGAATCTTGTCGCTAGTGTCTCTGTATTAGACTGTTTTTCTCCCCTGTCATCGCCGAGACAAACGTGATGAGAACTAGATCAACCACAATTCACAAATGTTTTACACAACACCGTTCTTTAAGCAAATCTTCCAAATGATCTTCACTTAAAACATTTTAAAGATTTTCTTCGTCCTAAGAAGTGTGCGTTCCCGTCTGTCTGGGACACACACTCAAAGGTTTCCTAATGATCTCTTATAACCAGGGTTACGCTGTTAATCTTGCACAACGTTGTAAATTGGCGCCCTAAAAGAGTGGAGACGTAGTAAAGGGCACTCGTAGAAAGATAACTGGCCAGTAAATGTTGAAGCTAAAACTTTGTATATGTTCAAGAGAAAAACAAACGAGTGTTAGTTATTCTGAGTGTAAAGCGCGAAATGAATGGTGTCTGTGAACACAGATGTATCTAAAACATAAGTAAGCGGAAGATCTCCAGGCAGTCTAGGATACTGTTCTATAGCACAACCGTGTGGCCAGTTATCCAGTTCTCGTGCTACATTGCTGAGGGCACAGTACAAAGAACACATCTGTTATAACTCTTGGTGTTGTGGCGAAGCTGGTCAAGGGGAGAGAGTCATTGGCAATAGATCTACGCAAGATGCTACCTTTGGAAATCAGGCAACCTGTTTTGATCACGATTTCTGATACGGCCAGATAGGTGGCCAGCTTCAAAAGTCAGAGAGTCCTGGTTTACTGCATCTTAAGCAAACGTTTTTTATTTCAAGGAGCATAAAGGAAAGGGCCAGAAAGTCAACTGGTTAAATTTTGATGGCCAAACTTTCTGAAACGTAGCGTAATCTGACATAAATGGTATGGTCAGTGGTGCCGCTAATGACGTTTTTCGTAGATTGTGATATAACTAGTATCGTCAATGACGTTTTTCGTGGATGGTGATGTAACTTGTATCGTCAATGATATTTTCGTGAAAGGTAATGTAACTGGTATCTTCAATGGTGGTTTCCGGGGATTGTGATGTAACTGGTATTGTCAAGGATATTTTTCGTGGATTGTGATGTTGCTGGCATTGAAATGATATTTTTCGTGGATGGTGATCTAGCTGTTATCGTCAGTGATGTTTTTCGTAAATGGTCAGGTTACGGGTATCGTCAGTGATGTTTTTTTTGGAACGTGATGTAACTTCTATCGTCAAATAGTGGTTTTCATGGAGGCTGATGTAGCGTACCGTCATGTAAATCATGTATCGTTAAGATGATGTACATTTTATTCCGCAATAGTGGTTTTCGTGGATGGTGATCTAACTCCTGTCGCCAATGGTGTTTTTCGTGGATGGTGATGTAACTGCTATCGTCAATGATATTTTTCGTGGATGGTGATGTAACTGCTATCGTCACTGGTGTTTTTCGTGGAGGCTGATCTTCAATGGTGTTTTTTGTGGATGGTGATGTAACTGCTATCGTCAATGATGATGCCACTCATATTGTCAATGACAATATTTCCATTGTCAATTGTCATCGTCAATAGAACATTACAATATTGCTACTTAAATATGAGATTTTTCCAAATAAATTCTTCTAGCGAATAGATGATATTTTAAACTAGAATTAACTACATGTAGCTGCCTCCGTTCAAGCGAAGGTGATCTTTGAACTGATTCTCCAATGCGCTTCGCATGGATGACGTCCACTTCTGGACACGGAAAATAATGGTGATGATCCGGAGTCATAAGGTGGAGATGGGATAGTTCCCACGGGGAGATGCTCATGACGCAGGTCCCTCCAATCAGCAATGATGGCACGTCTGGTAAGAGGAGATCGGCTCTACAGACAGTATCTGTGTCAGCAAATAGCTTACCGGGCTGACCAGTTGTTACGTTATGTCCTGTTGCCCTAAGTCTTATACTAATACACAAACAGTCTGTGTGAATTTGAGTTGCTGTAAAAAAACATAATAGAGAAAGAAAATCATGTCTTTATTCACATGTTGGTTTGACCCTTTGGGTTCGTATGCGTAGAAAGACTGTACGTGCAACAAAGTAGTTGCATGACTGAGTGGTATAAATTGCGTCCGCCTTAAGACCGGGGAACCGGGAACCATAGCTAAGGCTGTGTCTTTAGGGTATTGGCGCCTCAGAGAGCAGGAAAGATAAATATGCAGGAATCGGGAAATGCTTACTACACAGGCTTTGGACACATGACAAAAATATTGTTGAAATACGATCTAGAATTGTACCTTACTGAATCATTCATTTAAAGGCCGGAAGAAAGGGTTTGAAGTCGTATGTTAAGCATCAGGAAACAGGACGGGCCCCAGGGGAACACACCTATCCCCGACAAGTATCTGTTTTCTGACCTTGAGCAGTTGTCGTTGTCGTTAACTGTATTTGAACCTGTGGCTTTTTGTCAAGGACGAGACAACTTCTAGTAACAGTCATTAGTTTATTCGCCCAGCAACAGGCTATGAAAGAATTGTTTGAGTAGCATTTCTTGCAGAAGGGGTTTGTTATCTTTGCAAACTCCGCAATACCATGCTATAGTACTGGTTCTGACTTCAGTCCAACTCCCTGTGCTGTTGAATGGCATGGTCCATGTTTCAGATACGTGTAGTGTTCCTTTGATAGAGGATAATGAACTCGTTAGAATTAGCTGAAATTGAGGTTACGTGTGCTATCCAATCTCTCGCGTCTATGGACACTATAACATAAGCTGTGAAGAGAAACTTACACTTGAATACATTGGCTTATAGAAACACAGGGAGAGTACGTCTATTACTTTCACGCAGATTTACACAATACAAAATACCATCAAGGATTTATTCAAGTCTACTAGGCCCATTATTCACCTCTGCTAAGTTCTTCACGCTTTCCTGCCGATAACGTCTGTGATGGCAAGTGCGGAATAGGATGAGTCGTTGGTATCTTCCATTTGGGCGATGGTCAGCCGGTGATAAGCCCAGGCGTTGTCCTGGCCACAGATGAGCCGATGAAATCGCCCAATAACACCAATACTTCCCTGTTGTCCAAGAGCGTACGGTTGCCCGTGTGACGGTACATTAATCTAAAACGCCACCATTGAAATGCAAGTGTTCGGAGAGTGCACCGGATGAGACCGTAGACGACGGAGTGAATGAAGGAATATTCGTCTGATAAATTCAGGAGCCGTGTGCTGATCAATCTCCCAAATATGAGAATTAATCTTTTGTACGGCATGTCATTTACCATTTGTTAGACATATGAATGACTTACGCTCAGTAATCCCCGTCCCTATGATGTACTGACACTAATGATTGAGCCTACACACCCGTCCAACTGTTACTCTGAATTGACCTTCGTAGTTCGCATCTTTGCGGAATCGCTCCGCCAGTTTGTGCGCTCCAACAAGGAACCGCTCAAAGTTCTGCACTCTGTAAAATTTGAACCAAGAGCTCTTGTACGAAAAACTCTAACGCTACTGATAGGTTGTGTTTATCTCATTGTATCTTAGCAGCCACAATTAGATTTATACGGTTTGTTTATGGTCGGAACTATTGGTAGAACCCGTATCCCACGTGTTTTCGTGTTTACCCTCCTCGCCGATTGTTTTCTCTACAATCAAACCCACCATAAGCGGATAGCCATCTTCACCACATGTCAGCAAGGTGCGGGATATTGTTCGGATTTATGGATTACGAGATATATATTGGATGCTGCAAAAAATCGATGATAAATTGCGTTGTGGTTTCCATTAATATGTGACACATATCCTTATCTCTGGAAATAAATGCTGCATTCAGCAGCAACCATTCAAACAGACATTTATTTTTGTGCAGTGTTATCCATCGTTCTAATATGATTGATTAAAGCATTTAAAAAGCAATTCCCAGCCAGTTTCCTTGATATTTTGACTACGAATAGATTGCATCGCAGCATGTCACTAAACTGTTTTGACGATGTCAGTTCTTATAAAGTTCTGATATAGTACATTATCCCCCCACCCTGTACTACTCCACTACAGCCACATCCAGCATTCCTTTGAACCCTGGAGAGTTAGTGTTCTTTAACTGATCAAGTCAAGGCCTCCGCACTGTGTGCCTGCTGAGCCCTCACTGACTCGTTGGCGCTTCATTATGAAGAGGTGTGTCTTGCACCGCAGCCAGCCAAGCCAAGAGCGGTATCTTCAAGCGCCATTTCGTCCATCTATAATTCTGTCAAGCTTCATCAAAGTGAGAAATATTGTATAGCATAAAACAATAGAGTGATTATTATTTATTTAATGATAAGCGCGATTGTTGCTTAATCCCATCCTCAAGAAATTCAGACTTTTCCAATGGCGGCCAGTTTTATGAGTTATGAAAACTGCGGCGGCAACAACCGATCTGTGGAAATTTCATAACATGGGATGCATGTACTGGTCTTCAACTAGCGTTGGATAGCACAAACGATCACATACTAATTGTCACCAAGACTCCACAAGCACTTAGAGTGGGCGCAAAAAACTAATTCACTGTTCATCTCTGACCTGAATTTGTGCCCGGTAGGCAATAAGCAAACAAATTATTTAATACACCGGTATTAAAACATGCCCTACACAACGAAAAATGAGGATTTATCTACAGTAAAAAGGTTTATTATATAGTGTACAGAGACAGCACTACATTATGTGTTAAAAGTCATACAAGTGTTATAATATGATGTCATTAATAAATTGGTTCCATCACTAGTGTCGATAAAGGGAACCTTGATTTAACCGTAATAAGGATATTAAGACGTTTGCTATTATCGAAGAAATGAAAATCTACTAAATCTAAAAGTACTATTACTTTTTTCTCACAAATGTCAACAACAGGCAAATCGAATCTGTTTCAACCTCATGGAAAAAAATGGAAAAACTAGTCGTATGTATATGGTGTTGAAGGGTTTACCTATTGCAGAGAGTGCCAAATATGCCCTAATCTACAGTGTAAGTTCGTCATCACACTTTACCTTCTTATACACATAACTTTGCGTCAGACTTTTGCCGTCAATCTCTTTTGTCACATTACCAGTATTGCCAATTACAGTGGAATGGTCGCTTATAACAGTCCAACTTTCCTGCCCTCATCGCATTGACTAAACATACGTGTCATTTAGATTATCCCTCAGTTCTACTCTTGACATGTTAAGGGACTACTAGTATGTAATAGACTACCTAATAGTTGGTTGTTCAGAAAAAAAGACTGAACTCTGTACCATTTAATATTGTTCCCGGTATGTGATATGCCATTTGTATTCTATTACTTATCCGCTCGCTGGCGTTATGCAATTGCTGTTCTTTTCTTGTATCTTTTTGGTAGAGTGTAATCAACGATGTACAGTACAGAGAGTGAAACTAGAGCAGCGATGACAGTGTGATAACTGGCAGAAAATGACACAATCACGTGATTATCGGCCATGGAAGAATATTGCTCTTTACAATGCTATAGTTTTGTGTATTTGTTGGACCGATACTTTACGCTGTACTCTATGATATTTCACTCAAATGACGATGGCAAGAATTGTGGTGAGAGAAAACCGAGCGGCGCCTTTGTTGGAATGCTATCTAAAACTACGATTATCCTCACTTATGACAAGTAAGTGAGCTTTTAAGATAGGTTTCCCATGTTTCAGTCTTCAGTGTTATCCAAATGTCAACAGTTTACTATGTCGTCACGAACTTGGTGATTTTGGGCGATTTGAATGTGTTGGTACAATCGACGGTGAGTCACCCATGTTAAAAATGGTGAAAGAACAATTTTGATGACCACTGGTTTGCAATCTTACATTGAAAAAGACGGTAATAAGTAGCGGCAATTAATTGCCCAATCTAATCGGCAGCTCATTTAGGATTGCATGTGTTTATACTAAAAGGGGACACTTTTAGTAGAAAGGAAAGACGAACACCGATCAACGCAGTTAGCAGGAGAAGGAATCGGAGTTCGTGGAGTAAACCACCGAGATTCACTAGGTACCTAACAAACACTGTCGTCAAATCACGGAAAACTGGTGCTGAACTCGGAACCGTATTGTCCAATGGGTTGTGTATTTCTTGTCAGTGTTTTGAGGAAAAAGAAGAAAACATTTTATTACATAACTATTTCAGAGATTTTTGTAAAAAGCATATCGGTTTCACAGGTGCGAGTTACAAATTGGGCCTGTTCTCACCCTCGCCACACTGAGTGGAGAACGGCTAATTTGACAAGCGAGGTTCTGTTGAATAGAGCAAGGAATGTGCTAAATGAGCCAATGAGACGAGAATGAGTGAAACCACTAATCTACCTGGTTATTCCATTCCTTTTGTTCTGATTTTTTTGCAAACTGAGTCACCCTTGAATTGAGTGAGAGAAATTTGTTTAATCTATACGTATAGTAACGAAGAAAGAAAACACTCACACGGACGGATAGCAGGAATAGTCCCAACGAAAGAGATTGAACAAAACCAATATACATAAACCAATGTGTACAATCACACGCGTTTTGAGAATAATTCTTTTACTTTTTTTCTGTATGTCTCTGGATTAACTTGATGCGAATGCTGGTTGGAATGAGACACAAGAATGAAACACATCCTGAGATTGGCGTCCATATAACTTACAAAAAACCAGTTTTACATTTTTTAAGAGTTCTAGATGTTATTAGTGCAGGCATTTGGTTTAATCGGAGCGTCACGAGATTTAGAGGCAACAAGTACGCTGTCAGGGTATGAAACCATCACTCCGTTATCCGTGTGAAGGTGTGGAACACTGGTGTCATATTCAGACATTTTATAGCGCAGAATGCAATTCGCATGCAGATAATATTGCATTTATTACGCTTCATTTATCTTTTTAGACTTCACAATCTTGCCCATCCATTTTCATATTGAGCCGCGCATTTCTAGCCTTTAACACGGTCGCCATGCTAAGCAAAAGAAAAAAAGAAAATAAAACTGCTCATGTAACGACAGGAGACAACTTCACTTGTCAGCGACAAATTATTCTGTCAGTGTTAAATGAGACACAGTGGTGGAATGACAGCTCAATTGCGGCACTCACTTTTTCGGGTACCTTTTTCGTAATAAGTATGTCGCTCTCACAGGTACCAGTTACAAATTAGATCTATTCTCATCTTCACCAGACAAGAACTCTTCACCACAGGAACCAAGGATTGTTGGATAGAACAAGGAGATTAAGTTGAGTGAAACCAATAAACTTCCTAGTTATTCCATTCCGTTTTTTCCTCACGTGTTCCAAATTGAATTACCCTTGAAGTGACTAAGAGAGATTTATTTAATCTGTAAGAAAAGAAAACACTAGAATGGCGGATTTGGCAGAAGAGTTCGATTTACCCGGACCAAACCAACATATATAATTCTTTTGCCTTTTTTCCCCTCTATTTCACTGAATTAAACTCATACGAGTGTTCAGTGGTACCAGCTACAAGAATAAAACAGATCCTGACATCATCAGTCTGCACACATGCTTCTGCGATGAATTTCTCGACGATTTTTGTAATATATGTGATGATCCGTTCACCATAATACCATACAAGAAAGCATTTCATTCATGGCTCATGGATTTTGCCGGGAGATTATTAGCTTTATTCGCAAAATAAGCAGTCAGTATAAAGGTCAAAAGTAATTGTAATGTAAAGACTATATATGTTAAACAGTTGACAGAAACGATAATAATATCGTTTAAATCACTTGAATCCAAGCTATCCATGAATAAATAATATTAAAGTTTACAATTATAAACAAATGGTCGTTAGGTCTATCTAAATGGCCAACTAAAAACGACCTAATAATTCAAGACAGCAAAGAGCCGAATTTAAGTCATACACATCACAGGGCAGTATCTAAGTGTTTAGGTCGTCCTACATTAGAACCATACGACAGTGTACGATGGTCTATAAAACATACCACAAGACAACTTGTGGAGCTGTACACCATGTAGCACGTAAGAACGTATTCCACCGCATGGTACTCAATTATATCAATACTACGGTAAATAAAAATGTAATAAAAAGTGATTGGACAAGATAATACATGCCAAGATTAGGAAATTAAATTGCCAAAAATTGGGTTGATGGTCGAGTGAGTCGAAAAAATAGTAATCTCAGGTTTTAACCACAGTCGGAGCACCGCTTCCTTCGCCTAATGGTGCTCACCATCAGGGCACCGGGTATTTTCTGTCTTCGGCACGATGCTCCGGCTTATGATGATTCTGGGACAGGCCTGCTGAAAGGAGACATCGCCGTGATATTACCAAAAATACTGTAAGGGTACGGTAATACTCAATACGGTACCCTTACAGTATTTTACAGTAGAGATCACATGAAAAAGGGAAGACGATATGTCAAACGATAGCCAGTCATCGCAAAACTGGTATTATCTTTGAAGGACTTAAATGCAGTTTTTTGTAACTTTTTAACTATTTCATCATTTGATTACGTGGTTTAGAAGAAATGTTAAAACAAATATGGATCTTGATGGGTCGAAGATGACGTAATGGTGCAAAGAGCCCGTAACAATTACTTGCTTCACAGAATGACAATTTTGCGAGAAATGGACTCGGGCTAAAACAGTTGTGGGTCGTTACCTTTATGTCATCAGTTCCTGCACCCTATGGAATCTAAATAATCCCAAGTTTGCTGCTCGGAAGATCAAAGTCGGCGTTCCCTCTATGCTTGTGTGGTTGCACGAACCAATCTGTCACTATGAAGTGTCGATCACATGTTCACGAGACTGGATAATGGACTTCTACTTCCCATTCCGCTATGTCTGGGGAGACCTGGTGATTGTTTCCATTCCCTCGGTTTTATCGAACCTATATTCCTCAAAAATACCAGACGTCCTTCTTTTCAAGCAAATACACTACCCAGCTATAGAGTGCAAACGTTTTGCTTTTTCCTGGGCATTTATTTATCTTCTTCTTGACGATCTAAAGCGATTGTATAAGACCCCATCGCAGTCATAGGGGTAAAGTCCCAATGCATGGTTGCTAGATATGTGATTTCAACATATCCAAGGCAGCAAGTAATACACATCACCCTTCTCTCTTACTTTGTATTAAAGGCCTTCTGTATTAACCTTTGGTGCAGTGTGCTTAAAGTTCTATCCTGACATCTTCAGCATATTAGTTTACCATTGGGATGTAGCCCGTATTCTAATGTGATACACTAGTAAGGCTGTCTCCTCATCCTGAAATGAAAGCACAATACCGCCGTTCTCTCATCCAGGTGATTTGATTTACTTTATTTATTTAATTAGAGTTTCAAAAAAATATTTCAAATAAACAAAAGAAATGGACCATCAAATACAAAGCCAACATAAGGTGGACTTGAACTAAACAACAATGGTCAAAGATTTCTGGGTTTTTGTGCTGCACTAGCACGTTAACCGCTAGGCCACGAAGGCATTCATTAAAATGAGATGACGACCGTAGTATTTTACTTCTTTGTTTTACTAAATCAGTAGTTCTCGAGAAGAATCGTGTCATATGCGACACTACTTCTAATATGAAATTGTCTGATGCAGTACTGGATTGATCTGGTCCAACCGAATTCATTTTCTGCCTTTTTTTCTATGAAACGGTGGATTACCGTCTTTCTCCAAGCAGCATGCCCAAACGCAGACACACTAATACTGACATGTCTTTGGTTCGTATATTTCAGAAATATCGTATATGACCCTTTAAACAACAGACCGCCATGAAATCGATTTCTAATGGTGACAAAACCCAGTTAAGCTATACATAGAATTTTAAAAAATATTTTAGATCTAGTGTGCCTTAAAAATGATTATTGAACGAATTTCTTTCAAAGGAAACTGGTTTGTGACATTTTTAGTCACAAAGGAACTTCCCTCGGCAATGAAAGCCTTTGGTACCTTCGTTAACGCGTCTTGTACATTAGCAAAATCATACACTATGTCATCTTCTACAATGATCAACACTGATCCAACACTGATGGCGCCTTGTGAACTGCTCTGTTTTTCTATAGGCCTAAACTTCAGATAGCAGCGAATGACGCGAACGTTTGATTGCCCAGTCTAATAACGTGATAAATAGGCATAGGAAAAAATGCTAAAATTGTTGAACCTGTCTTTCTTCTCTTGTCATTAAGTCGATGTGCGTGCTTTAGGCTTTCAATCACTCCCTCACCATTCCGAAGCAGCACAAAAGTTTTACTTCCAGGCGTCAGTATTTGAATGAATTTTTATAAATGCCTTACGGTTTCTTTCATTCATAGTTACAGTTAATACAAAAGTTTGGACCTTCAGAAAAATACGTATAAAGCGTGTTACCGCCATAGCGTGTTTGACTGTTGTTATATTGGCTGCGTGAAGTTCTCTTGACAAAACTAAGCCTCAAATCGGGGAAGGATATCAAAACAGTCGACAATGAAGGAAATAAACATGCTCAAAGTCTATATTACAAGGCTCATTTCTAACACCATTATTAACAACACTAGTCATACCAAGACAGACAAGCCCTTGGCTATTAATATTTGCATGCGTTGGACAATATAGAGATGTCAGTGTTTGTCCTGTTCTGTGATAGTTCATAGTTTTTGTTTATGTGTGTAACACAATCTAAATCTTTCTAACACAGATATATCACTCAACATTTTCCTTTAAAGAAATAAAAATCGAGCTACACTTGAATTCTGATTATTTACATGTTAAATCAGCAGGCTTGTCTAACGTTAGCAAAAACCAACGACTAAGCTCAATGTCACTGGTTTGCGATACCGAGGATGTGTCATTCTCTATGACGGCATAGATATTACCCAGTTTTTGCCTTCTGAAAATGAAATCATTGCCTCCAATAACTTTAAATGTGTTAAATCAAGTCCTGGTGGTTGTATCACGCCAACAACCCCCACGTCATTTACGCTCAATGTCTGTCTGTACCAGTTACTGATTCAACAGTAGGAAAATGCGCCAAGTACAATGTACGTTATTAATACCTAATAACTAAAGTCAGAATTTAACCTAACCGACTAGGAACTGCTTCAAGGTGTGTCAGTGTGATTTTATTTAAGGCCAGGGGTTCAATTATGCCAGCTTCCCTGTGAATAGCTTAAATCAGAGTGATGACGGTGTGTGTCAGATCCATCCTGACAGTTGACTGCCTGTTAGAGGGATTCCATGTGGGAGAGGACGGCGTACACACAGTCCACCTTTCTCTAGTGACGCATGACGGACGTCGGGCTTGAATATATATTCGCACTGGAGACTATTACCTGTAAGACAAAATTACCTGTGTGACACTTTTTAGATATCATATAGATAAATCAACTTAAGTCTCTTTAGTTATACCTATGGCTGTGTTGAGATAACAGTATGTGTCTTCGAAATATTCTACCTCACATGTTAAACAAATGCTTGAATTAGTACTTCGAAAATCTGCAAAATGTATCTAAATAGCAATCGGTAAAAGGGTGTATTTTGGTATTGTGATAAAAAGAAGCAAACAGGTGGAAAAATGTCAAATGTGATTAGTGACGAACGTCATACTGTCATCTGATTTTAGGTGACGTTCTAAAAAGATGAACATGTACCTCACTTGCAGTACAGTCACCTAATATTCTAAAAGAAATCGATGTTATCACAGTGGAAAATAAGAAATTATGTCATGATGTGATGATCAAACTAATAATGTCAACCGCAAGGAAATTTGATGACTTTCATTTTCTAGTTTCCGACACAGTGACGAATGGATTATTGTCTTACAAACCAATGATGAAGGACGGGCAGAGAGTAATGAGGCGTCGTTGTGATTTTGAGAGCTGAACGGTGATAGGGCGATTGGAGGAAGTATTAAATAACTTTGTGTGGGATCAAGTGGTAAAATATTGTTAAGAACGTGACATTCCCATGATACACAAATCCGTCACACAATATCAAATGAACGCCGACAACTTTACGGTCTCGATGTCTTTTCCCAGGAATGAACTATATAGCGGATCAACAAATTAGTCCTACGCACTGTGTACAGGCACAGCCATTTCGAACAATTTATCTGTTCGTAGCTTTTAACCATATATGTATCATAGCAAAGAGTTTGAAACTTTGCGCACTGATTTGTTTCAATACAAGTTGCAAATTTCGAGATGTCACCATACAGCTGACAAAAGTCACTTACCAATCCCGAAACCATATCTAAAAGATTTTATTTCAAACTGGAAATTTTTATTTGATTACTAATAATACCAAATTCAATAGAATTATGGAATCTGAATAAATTTTGTATCTAAGGCAGGGATTGAACCTCTGCCTCGTGGTTACAAGTCGCACACCAATTTCCTTAAATAGTATTTACTATCTAAGGAAATTTACTTTTAATACTGAGTTTTGTATTGACAAAATTGATAATTTGCGCTTATGTCCAAATCCAAGTTCAGGTATAATACTACAAGTTGAAACTAGATATGAATTAAGGTAGCTTCGTGATGCTTGATCGAGTTTACACCATATAATGGACGGTACTATTTCTGATAAGGATTTCGTGGCTTCATTTGTGATACTCTAAGGACCCAGCCTTCACTGAGAGAAAAGTTTGGATAAACTGAATCAAAAGTCTGAGTAATCTTGACTCAGCTGATCAGGTGATATGACTCAGTTTTCTTTCACTGTAGAAGGCTGTCACATTTACCATTTGCTCACTGTATGTTGTCATGGGAATGGCGCTAGGCGCACGTTGCGACTGCTTCGTAGAACGGGCTAAAATGCTACAATATATATACACAATGGAGGAACATGTCAAAGCTGTTATGGAATATACCAAAATGTTACAACTGGATCTATGAATCGTGTCGCCAGTGTCTCTGTTTCGGGCTGTCGTTTTTCCTTGTCATCGCCGAGACAAATCTGTTGGGGATAATATCAACCACTATTTGACAAACATTCTAGAAAACAGCGTTCCTTTAAATAAAGCTTCAAATAATCTTCACTTGAATGTTTTAAAAGATCGTCTTCGTCGTAACAAGTGTGCTTCTCGCCTGTCTGAGACACACACTTAAAGCTTTCCTAATGATCTCTTGTGGCTGTCCCCAGGGCAGCGCTGTCTAAATGAGACCCACACTAACGATATGCTTCCTAACTAGTATATGTTAGTATATGTCGTATGGTCTATAGCTACACATGGATACGTAAAGGTGGTTCTGCTGAACAAGGTTGTAAATTAGCGGCGTAAATGTTTAGAGACGCACTAAAGAAAGATACTTGTAGAAAGATAACTGGCCAGTAAATGTTGAAGTCGTAACTTTGTACATGTTCAAGAGAAAAACAAACGATTGTTAGTGTGAAGCGCTTAATAAATGGTGTCTGTGAACACATATGTATAATATTTAGGACATAAGTAAGCGGAAGTTCTCCAGACAGTCTAGGATACTGATTGTTATGTGTATGGGACAACCGTGCGGCAATTAACCAGTGGTCAGGCTACACTGCTGAGCAACAGGTGCCTATGGGCACAGTGTTGTGGCAAATCTGGTCAAGGGGAGAGAGTCATCGGCAATAAATCTCCACTGGGCTCTGCCTTTGGAAATCAGGCAAAGTGTTTTGATAATCACGATTTCCGATAGTGCCAGAAAGGTGACCAGTTTGAAAAGTCAGAGAGTCCTAAGTTACCACATTTGTTTCTTAAATCTTAGTCTTTTATTCTAAGTGACATAAAGGATAAGGCCAAAAGTTGATTAGTTAAAGTCTGATGGCTCTCTGACTCTCTGAAACGTAACGTAATCTTTTATAAATTATATGGTCAATGAAGTTTTCCGTAGATGGTGCTGGAAGTGGTATCGTCAATACTGTTTTTCGCGGATGATCATATAATTGCTATCGTTAATGATGTTTTTCGTGGTGGGTGATGTAACTACTATCATTAATGATGTTTTTCGTGGATGATGATGTAAGTGGTATCTTCAATGAGGTTTTCGTGGGAGCTCATATTACTGGTATCGTCAATGGTGTTTTTCATTGAGGGCGATGTTACTGGTATTGTCAATGATGTTTTTCGAGGGGGTGATGTAACTGCTATCTTTAATACTGTTTTTCGGGGATGATGATGTTACTGGTATCGTGATCGATGTTTTTCGTGGAAGGTGATGTAAGTGGTATCGCCAATGATGTATTCGTGGAGGGTGATGTTACCGGTATCGTCAAAAATATTTTTCGTGGAAGGTGATGTAAGTGGTATCGTCAACGACGTCTTTCTTGTAGGGTGATGTAACTGGTATTGTCAATGATAATGTCAATGATGATTTTACTGATGCAGTTGATGGTAATCTTACTGATATCGCCAATGATAATTTTATTGGCATGGCGCCTGGTGATGTAATTTATATCGCCACTGACAATGTTACTTATATGGTCACTTGTGTTGTTTATAACCTCAATTATGATAATATTTGTATCACCAATTGCTCCTGTTATCGTCAGCAGAAGGTTACAATATTGCTAATCGAATACGACATGTTTCTAAATAAATTCACCTAGCGAATAGATGCTGGTTTAAACTACAGTTTAACAGATATATCTCGTAACAGCGAAGGTGTCTATGGCCTTTGAATTGACTCTTCTGTGCACTTCACATGGATGACATTCAGTCCTGGATACGGACAACAATGGTGTTGATCCGGAGTCATCCCGTGGAGACAGGATGGTTCCCCGGGGAGAATCTCATGACGCAGGTCACCTCACTCAGTAATGATGCCACGTCTGGAGCAGATCGGCTCTGTAGACAGTATCTGTGTCGGTAAATAACTTATCTGATTTACCACTAGTTACGTTATGTTACCCTATGTGCTGATTAATCAATATTCAGTGTATGTGGTCTCCCCGCAAAGGGTCCAGAAACAGTTATTGTGTATTTGGCTTGCTGTAAAATAAAATACCAGAGAAGGAAAATCGTGTCACTTTTCATATATTGGTTTGACCCTTTTGGTTCGTTTGGATAGAACGACTCTACATATGACAGAGTAATTGCTTGAATGAGTGGTATAAATTGCGTATGGTTTAAGAACGGAAAACCCTGGGTTCAGTACTTAGTAGGGTCATAGTTCAGGCTCATGATAACCCTTCCGTATTATTGCCTCTGTGAGCACGAACGATAAATATGCAGACTTTGGGATATGCTGACTCCACAGGCCTTAGGGAAATGACTGAGATATTATTGAAAGACGATCGATAATTGTAGTATTATATTATTGATTTATTTATATAAACGCCGTAGATAATGGTTTTGATATCTTATGTGTTAAGCATCAGGTTCGTGAGAATGGAAATAAAATGGACCCACAGGACTACACCTATTCTCGAAAAGTATCTGTTTCTCACATTGAGCAATGGTAGCATCAACGTTTACTGGATTCGAATTTGTGACTTATAGATGTGGTTTATAGAAACACAGGCGAAGTACGCCTTCTACTTTCACGCAGATTTACACAGTGAAAATACCACCAAGGATTTATTTAAGTTCTGCGCACTTTCGTGCCGATAGCATATGTGATGGCAAGTGCAGAATAGGATGGCTCGTTGGTACATGTAGTTCGGATTGAGATGGTCAGCCGGTGATAAGCCCAGGCGTTGTCCTGGCTACGGATGGGCCGATGAAATCGTCCAGTAACACCGGTAAAGTCCTCTTGTCCACGATCATACGACAATCCGTGAGACGGTACATTGATCTAAAACGCGACCATTGAAATGCAGCTGTCTGAAATGCAGACATGCAGAGAACGAGACCGTAAACAACAGAGTGAGTAAAGCGAAACTGAAAAACAGAGGAGTCGTTTGCTCATCAATCTCCCAAGTATGGGAAATAAAGTTTTGTAGGAAATATCATTTAACATTTGTTAGACATATGAATGACTTACGCTCAGCAATCAACGACACTATGATAGATTGTGATGGAGTCCCTATCATAGATTGTGAGTCCTTATCATAGACTGACACCATTGATTTAACCTACGTACCCGTCCTACTCTTACTCGGAATCGATCTTCGTAGTTCGCATCTTTGAGAAAAGGTAGTGGTAAGGTTCCAACCTTTTCTCCCGGTAGGCGTGGCCTATTCATGAATATTAATGAAGCACGTCATTACAGGAAATATGTTTTAGGGTTGGGGTTAAACGTGTTTTGTCATTATTCAGGAAACAGGCCAGGCCTATCTTGAGACAACGATCTGAATCTTACCGCTACGTTGACAAAACCGACAACCTATGCGCGCTTTAAACAGGAACCGTTTAAAATTCTGTACATTGAACCAAGAGCTTTTAAACGATAAACACTTTCCTCCAATGCTACTGAAAGCTTTTATTAATACCACTGTATTTTAACAGCTACAGTTGGGCTTACACAGTTTCTTTCTTTGTTTTGGGCTATTTGCACCCCACCTATTTTGGGCCAGTTCCATTACCCACCTCATCGATTGTTTTCTGTACAATCAAAACCACCATAAGCGGATAGCCATCCGCACAAACTTGTCAACCACGTTAGGGACATTGTTCGGATTTATGGATTACGAGATCTTTGCATCAGTATGCGATATGTGGCCTTGTCTCAGTTAATAAATACTACATTTAGATCATTAATCAAACAGACATGCAATTTTGTGCAACGTTATCCATCATTCTAATATGATTGATCAAGGAATTAAAAAAAAAATCCAAATCAATTTCCGTAATATTCTACAGAGAGAATACATAGCAATACGTCGTTGAACTCTTTTGGCGATCTAAATTCCTTGTTCTTAATATGGTTAATCGTCTCACGGTGTGTATAACCCACTCCAGCCACATTTAATATTTTGTAATGAGTTCGTAACTCCTCACTGATCAAGCCAATGATCTCGAAAGCCTCGTCTCAGAACAATAGTCCCTAACCAAAGACCCCGGCAGCCTAAACTAACTTCTCTCTGGCTCTTTGGCGTTTCAATATGATGGCACGTGTCATGTACCGCAGACTACCTGGCAAAAAGCAGTGTCATTAAACGAGATTTCGTCCATTTATAATCCTGTCAGCCTTCATCATAATGAGAAATATTGTATGGTATAAAACAACAGAGTGATTATTAACTAAATTTATTTAATAATCAACCTGATTGTTGCTTAATCCCCACAACTTCCTGACTGATCCGATGACGGATAGTTTTATGGGTGGACAAAGCGGGGTAAACTAGTGACCTTTTGAAAGCTTCTCACACGTGTCTTTAACCATCGTTAGACTGCACAAACGACAACACCCAAATCAGTTAGAGCAGTTCACAGTCCTACAAGTGTCAAAATATGATGTCAATAAGATATTGGTTCCATCACTGGTACTGATCTGGGTATTCCAAATATTGAACCATAATGATTATGTTAAAACGTGTCCTGTTATCAAGGAAATGAAAACTTGATTTACAGTATTGCTGGATCCTAACGATACATCTGACACCGATGTGGTTCGGAACATCGGCGTAGGAAGGGCATAGTATCACAGGAAGATGTTCACATAATACAGCCAAGAAGGATGTACGATCCGCGTAGGATCGGCGTACGATCCGACCATCATCAGCGTAGGGTTTTGCGACATACTCTAAGATTCTCACCTAAACTCTTCTAACTTATGACAAATGCCGCGTTGTTCAACACCAACCCTGATTGTTCTCTCGGAATAGAAAACAATATTCACAAACGGTCTAATTACCGGTGTGGTTACTAATTCGCACATAATCATGATAATACCCAGATCGAGTTTTGACTGGTTCCCCAAAATTTTCTGTTAATGAAATAATAAAATCTACATGAATAATACACGACTTTTAAGAGCAAAATTTTCTTCGGTGCAAAATTTTCTGTAGGATCCGCCCCATATCCAATCAAGATACGTGTAGGATGGCCGAATGATACACATAGAGTATATCGTTGGGATGTTTTCAGACAAATGTCAGTGATGGGCAAATCGAGCTGTTCAAACCTCATATTAAAACCAAAAAATCTCGCTGTATGTGTTTAAGACCTAAACTAAGTTGGTCATCACAATTTGTCTACATACGTATAACTTTGCATCAGCTTTCTAATTGGTATTTATTTGATTGGCGCTTTGCGATTTACTCTACAATATTTCACTTAAACGACAATGGCAAGAATGGCGGTGAGAGGAAACCGGGCAGAGCCCGAGTGAGAATGTTATCTAAAATTACGACTGTCTTCCCATCCTTATGTCATGTATTTGAGCTTTTAAGATGTGAAGATATTTCCTATGTTTCAGTCTTCAGTGTTATCCAGATGTTAACAGTTTACTATGTTGTCACGAACTAGGTGATGTTGGGCGATTTGAGTGTGTTACTGCCTTCGATGGTGAGTCACCCATGTTAAAAATGAAAAACAAAATCTACAATTCTGATGGCCAGTGGCTTGCAGTCCGACATTGAAAAAGGCCATAATAAATAGCGGCAATTAATTTAGTCCATCCAATTTGCAGCCGATTTAGCATTGCATGTTTTTGTACTAAAAGCTAACAGTAAGAAAAATGTGGCAAGCTGGAGACAAACTGCCGACATGTAGTGCGCTTCAGTTTGTCCGCGTCTAACAATTTCCAGTGTAGTCAGGCTGAAAATACCTTTCAATGGCCATATCAATCACCGATCAACGCAGTTAGCGGGAGAAAGAATCGGAGTTCGTGGAGTAAACCACCGAGATTCACCAGGAATCTACCAAACACTGTCGTCAGATCATGGAAAACTGGCCCCTGAACCATTTAGTTCGAGAGGCTGTGACGAATAACACCTTTCGTCTACGCGTCCAACCATTTTTAGAACTGTTAATGTTATCAGTATGATAACACTGTTGCACGTTCAGTAATTGACATTATTTTTGTTTAGGCGGGGTCCTCCGTGACCGAGAGGGTTTTCACACTGATTTAGGAACGACTAGTTCAACAACTGAGGAATTGTGGAATAGAACAAGGATTGTGCTAAGATGAGACTGAATGAAAACAATAAACTTCCTGGTTACTTCATTCCTATTTGTTTAATGTTTTCCAAAATTAAATCATCCTTGAACTGAGTAAGAGAGATTTGTTCAATCTATGGTAATTAAGATAGATTAAGAACACTCACACGTGGCTGAAATAGTACAAAGAAAAGATATATACATAGACCAATGTGTTCAAAGACACGTAGTTTTGAGAATTAATTAATGAATGAATTCACTTGCCTTTTTTCTCTATACCTTTTATTAAACTCATACGAATGCTGGGTTCAACCAGAAACAAGAATGATACCCATCCTGAGATCGGCATCCATATACCTCATAAAAAACCTGTATTACACTTATTAACAGTTCTAGATATTGTTAGTAAAGGCATTTTGTGCAGTCGGAGAGTCAGTGTGTCTGAGGTTTGGGGGCAATAACTGCACTGTCAGAGAATGAAATCATTACTCTGCGAACACGTGTGAAGATGTACACCAGTTGTAACATATAACAGTAAACATACCGCACAACCCCCTGTGGTGGTATATACCACCTGACACCGAATGATATTAAAGTCTATCACATGATAACAGCATGGTTATCTACAGTACTTGTAGACCACATCGCATTAAGGTCCACAAACTTAGTTGCAGAATGTTTTAAGGCGCATCAAGAGAAGTGCTCGACTACCTATTGAAAGATTTTGACCACTTGTTTGTAGCTGAAGAATTCCACCCACAATGGAAAACTGCTATTATTCATCCCTTGTTTAATGTCCAGATATGCGTGTATGCGGGCCTATAAAGATTAATACTGCATGAAGGCTCGTGACACCTGTACCAAATGACATCGTGTGGGGGCCTACTGTGCATCGTTTGAAAGTGGTACATAATGTTCAGAAAATGGCGTTATGAAATATACATTAACTTGTCGCTCACAGAAAGATCACATTCTTATTGGGTTGTCATCACTGTAGATTGCTCCGACAGGAACCCGGCACACCGTGACACAACTCTTACAAACCTCCTTAACCAATAAACCGATTATTCATGTTGACAGAGCCAAAATGTCATTATCTGTTTTAGAACAGCAATCACAAGCTGTTTTTCTATTCCTTCAGTCCTTTCACTCTGCAATAAAAACACTGGATAGTCATCTTTTTTGATGTTTCCAACATGAATAAAACATGCTAATAAAACAACAACTGTCAAAACGTGAAACATCGAGGGATGCTTCACTGTTTTAATGAATTTATTATTATTTTTTCTGTCGTGAAATTCTAACTTTTTGAATCATTAATAATGTATTAAACCTGAGCGGTTTGTTGATAGCTAACGCAAAGTTAAGTAACTGACTACATGCAGTCAGCAATCGCAAAAGTGCAATCACTCATATTGGTGTATGTGACATTGGAATTGGAGGCCTTCCCACTGCCTGATGTGCAATCACTCATATTGGTGTATGTGACATTGGAATTGAAGGCCTTCCCACTGCCCGATGTGCAGTCACCCGTATTGGTGTATGTAACATTGAAATTGCATGCTTGTGTAAGAAATTTGCCAAAAATAAAACAGCGATTTGCTCTGTGAATTGATTAAACTGTACCAAAAGTGTCGCCAAGTAACTCTGTACACAGACATAAGCCTTTAGAACTACATATGAATGGACGAGTGGACAGAGCCCTCAGGTTCTATATTCGTTGCCGACTCAAGTGGTGTCTTTGGCTTGATCTCCCGGCTACACTGCTATTGTGTTTCCAGAACATGGAAATCCACGGCAAACAGCAAGAAAGGGAGGGAACAAAAGGCCAGTAGAGTGTTTTGTGTTGGAAAAGTCTTTTCCAAACAAACTTTTGCTACATTTCTCCTGTGAATGGTATCACGTCGATGTCCACCTTACGCTCATACTTCATCATCCAGCAGTCCACACAGCTCTCCGTGTAATTATTACATGTTTATTAAGTGGTCAAGGTATCGAACAAACACACGTGCCAACGCAACTATATGTATAATCACTTGATTTGTCAAAAGTAGTTATTCACAATGAGCGAAAATAATACATATGGGTGTCCATGAAAGTATACCACACAAACTGTCTCATCTAGGGCCTTTTCGAACATCTGTCTGATAAAATAAAGTAAAGAAATTAAGAAATATCTAAATCAATGAACATAGCGACAAGTTAAAAAATCAAACAATCAAAAGATAAATAGGTGAGACTCTAAAAGAAGTTGTCCGCTTGAATCGAATGTCAACGCACAACTACAGGTTTGAGTAAAAACTATTTGGTCTAACAGCTGAAAAGTTTTCGGTGCAAGCCGGTCCCTGCAATCAAGAGGCAATTATTGCTGTTGTTGGAAGGATTACGGAGCGATAACATGAAGTGACAGGAGGCAGCCACCATTCATTACCATGGCCCGTGATCTATTACCGCCGCGCTCTGCCCGCCACCGTGATGGACGACCCAGACACAGCGATGAACGCACTCACCAATTCTCACCGGTAACACAGAAATAGTGACAAATCGCTTCTCCAGATTGTCCAAAATTGATAACAGGGAAAATGCGTCAAAGTCGACTAGACCTAAATCTCTTGATACCTACGCTTTGCTGACATCAGAGAATAAACAATGTCATTATAAAGGTATAAACAGATATCCCCAAAACCATATAACAGGTGTCGATTCTACCAGGCAGTTTTGGCCGAAGCCATGCACTGCTTATTATATCACGGTAGGAAGATTTGACTTCAGTTAAAAATCTCTTGCAGGGTTTTAATCAGTTATCTACATGAGGTTATATTGGAACTTCCGGTCTACTCTGCAACAGTAAAGTCCATCAAGCTTACTTTACAGTGTCCTTTAACTACATCTTGAATATCCAAAATTGTTCTGTATTTGATCATTTGTATTAACTCCAATAAGTCAGGGAATTTTCTCAAGTTATATTCATGTGTCCTGTATGTATCTGGAATTATAGTTTCAAAGTTTTAATTATTTGATTGATGCCAAATGACATTTTCCCATGTTTCGACAATATGATTGTACTGCAGGAAATGTGCAGTTAAACCCTTGAAATTCATTCATTCATATGTCGGCTATATAATAATGAATAGTTAAAACAATATTGCTTGCATTAATGGTGGATTAAGCGATCTGTTAGTACCGCTCTGCTGACTGATCCTGAAGAATATAATTCCATATATATGTGTGACGAACACAAGCTTTCTCCAAGCGTCGATGCCAAGGAACTTGAAGTTCTTATCGATCTATTGGACAAGTTCTCTCGGTAACACCGCGACGCTTGTCCTCGGGTACATGCCTGCTCGTAAATATCACCATTAGATAGAAGTGATCACCAGATCACCTCGTAAACCCGCTGTGTTGGTCCAAGGCAAGTTTTCTGCTGACCAGACCTCGTCACCGCAGAACCTAACGCTGGCCAGCTGATGTATTGCTAGCCCCCAGGAACAAGTAATTTGCTAATAGCTCTGGTATAAAATAGTAGGTGGCGTATATGACAGTCAAAGGATATCCATTTATCTCTGTCATTATTCGACAGTGTTGTGCGGGAACGTGTTGCTCACAGACAATTCCACGGAAAGCAATTTGGTCGCCTTTTGCTCTGATACACCAACCATTAAAACGTAATGTACCTCAGGCGTTATCGGATATATAACGCTATTTTATGACGCCATTCTTTCTTTTTTTGTAATTGCCACATGTGTGTTTCACAGGATTAAATGAATGCTGTACACCACCAAGGTACACTCTGATACAATCATCAGTAATGTGGCTGTCACTTTATTTATAAATATGGAGCGTGCCGTGCAGTATTTTAGGTGCCCTTAATGACTCCGTTAGCGAAAGACACTCTCTTAGAAGGGGGAGGTCTATGTCTCGAATCTAGCCCTTGCCTTTTCCTCTTCGCCTTTGGAAGTTAAGAGGTATTAAGGCATCTGGCGAGCGGTTTTCCCTAAAGACTCCGTTTTTCTCCAATAATAAATTTAAACCCAGCTGTTACCACACAAGTGACAAAATGATTATTTTTTGTCGTATCCAAGTAATCAACAATACCCACCAAAGTATAATTTCCTTATTGTGTTTTCAAAGGATAGAAATTTTCATACACTTTTGTAAAGGGTAGTTATTTTCTTACAGTTTGTCAAGGCTATTTTGTTTTTCAATGTTTGTAAAGAATATTTACGAACGGAAACAATGTCAATTTCATTAAATTCATACAAGCGAAAGTTTATTGACGATATTTTGTGAATAAGTTAGCAAGGCGGCAGTCTGACACGCCACAGTTCAGCATGGGCTTATCTCAAGAACACCGCTATCTGTTTCTCGGGCTGAGGAAATATGCGAGTCGTTCGTTGTTTACCATACAAGAACGGCTTCCATGACGGACTCATTTCCTGTCCTTTGTTGAAGATAGAAAGTCATTACAATCCGAACATCAAGACAGAGCTTCTGATGTCTTTTTCTTATTGCAGCATTTACCAAAAAAAAAAAAAAAACCAAACCCCTCCCCCCAAAAAAACCCGACTTTTTTTTATCTTATATTTAAACTCCACGAAAACACAATGCTGCTGGCCATGACATGTGCTGAAAGATTAGGAACACAGGATTTAATGTGGCTCGATTTTAAAGCCCGTCTAATTGTGAAGGACGAATGCTGTTCTCACGGAGCGGATAGTTTGAAAAACATTCCCTCGCCGTTGTGCTCAGCTTGAGCTGTTTTAGGCGAGTTTCAGGTAAAATGTACCAGGTCATTTACTACTTAATATCCCGTTAGACGGGCTAAGCGATATTGATCGTTGTGGAAAACTCGAAATGACCTGTACCTAAGTTGGTGCCTGTGTTAGTGTTTTGGGCTTGTAACTGCTTTCTGTGAGATTACTCTCCGTTACGTTGTCACAATCTGCTCCAATGATTGCAAATGTCCCTAAATAAATCACTGACAGTCACCAAAATTTTGGTTATTTCAAAAAACTTAAACTATGAAGTCAGAATCGATCCGTTAATTACCAAGCGCTTATGGTTGTTCTCTATGTTGTTTAAAAACTACACGGATGTCTTTTTGCTCTGGAGCTACATGTAGGCACTATGCGCTGCCTGTCAGTGGTAAAACCAAACTACACCGTCCGATTATTTATCATAAATAATGCCTTGTCTCGATTTTTGAAGAATGTTGCATACCGTCAATGGGGGACAGTCTTTGTGACGTCGGATACAATTCGGTTTGACAAACGCATATGCGACGTAGACTGTAGACTGGGTGTCTTGTAAAGTATTAGAGATACCTAGTGGAGTAGTGGATTCTACATTCACCAGCGTGGCAGAAGTAAAACTGTCTTTATCACAATATCCATGCATTTGTTTACTTATTTGATTTGTGTTGAACTCACAGCGACCGCATTGGTGAGAGACTACTGGGTCATTATTCTGCGCTAGCGAGCTAACCAACTGAGCCACGGAGACCCCACACAATATTCATGTAAAACGCTAATATAATACGTGGTCATTTGCCATGCATGACTTCTTAAGTAAAATCGAAATGACATAATTAAACACAATTTACCACAGAAAAAACATAGGCCATTTCGTCCAAGAGTTATACTTCAACTTTATTTTATGCTCTGCTGAAATTTGATTCCTGTTGAAATATCGTATGCATGAGGATATATAAAACAGATAATTGAAATTGCCAGTACGTGAAACATCGGATGTTGGAGTATTATGTAAGGGAGTTGTGCTGAGGCATTTTGGAGAAGTCACGCATTAGCAAAATAACATCTAATTAGCCTTCCCAAGCAGTAAAACACTGACCACTAACCTCTGACTGTGCCTAACAGCCTGTAGTAATGCTTCGGTTCTATTTCCGGTTTAGCACGAGACTATCACAGGTTCATGATCGTTGTTCACATAAAAACCACCTCGGCTTGACGGAAATTCATCGGAGTGCGACAAATTGTTCGAAAGAAGAGATTTCCTGGGAAATAATGAAAGAGACTGTAGATCCGACGTTACGAACAAAGTTTGGTCGTGTGAGTGAATTCAAAAAAGAAGTTTAGGGACGAGGTTATCTGCGGGAAGAGATGAGCAACATCGATTCTCAGAAGGGATGTCAAGTGTGTAGTGCGTCAGTTTAGTTTGTCTGGTGGTAAATATGTCGGTTTGGAACAAGTTTCCATCCAAATCTTGTTGGATCTCTCTCACCTCATAGACCAGCTAACCTGATAAGGTCATGCTGTTACGACAGAAAGGGTGCTACTTTGTTGTTATATTTTCGATGAATAGCAAAAATTCATAGGTTGTAACAATAAAAAGGTAGACACATTTTAGTTTGCGCAAGTTAGTGATAATCGTGCATGTTATGATGTCATAAGAAACAATCAAATGCAGCTGTGTATCCTATTAGAAAAAAGAATTGGCAAACGGTGTTGTTAATAAGAAAACCGTTTCCGCAGAACGACGAGAAACTGAGATACATTCAAGGGATTGAGCCACACTTAAAAAGAAGATAACGTAGATCAATGTGCTGACTTTTATTATTTTCTTGTTCACTTCTGTTTATAATTGCTTTTGACATCTTCAGAGCTACATGCTGCCGAAATATAATAGTATATGTGCCCACTTACTCACAGTACGGATTCTACAGCTGCTCCATTTACATTAATTTCTTCAGTGCTTCAAAGATTGAGATTTTTCTTCACTGGTCAAATTATATATTTTTTTATGTGTATTCATTCCTGCTGATGACATAAAAGTTGTATTTGTGTTCCAAATTATATTTTTATATCACTACCTAGTGGTCATCACTAATTTGATGTAATGGTTATATTTGAAATACATGACATGAAATAGAATTTAAGCAAACAGAAAAAGCAGTAAATGCCTTTTGTCAGTTTGCGATGACAAATGGGTTTCAGCAATGCTAGATTTTCTCTCTCCCACGAAGATGTATGGATTTCATACCACCGGACGTCAACAGTTTTGTCTTTGAGAAAGGAAACAAAGTTAGATACAAAATCAATATTTATTACCCAGGCTTCTTTACTTGGTCGCTGTGCTCGTGGGATCTAGGCAAACAGCTTTGTAATCCGTCAGCCGGAATAAGTTAAAAAAGTTAAACATAAATCAGAAGTCTTATATTTTTTAGAAACGTTGAGAATACAGAGAGCATACGCCAAACTGGGTTACGGCAAATCGAAAACGATAGTGTGATAATAGATATGTGGTCAGACATTCGTAACAAGGCTGTGCTACAGAAACAGTGATGTATTCCACGGAACCAGTGACCTATGACGATTTAACCACTGACACATGGCAATTTCATATTTTCACCTTAACCAGCCGTCCGCTTTATAATGTTGGATTCATGCTTTACGTATGAATTACGCTTTTTTCAAAACTTGCAAAGCAAATACCTAAATACATGTTAAATGTTGGTAAAAAAAGCACAAGGCAGTCTGGCAATAGTAAACATTCAAAAAGCCAGTTAAGTTAAATGTTTTTCTAAGCAGTATAAAGATAAAAATAAAAAACAACTTTGTTTTCAGGACAAAGAGCCTCACAGAGAAAAATAAAAATTATACAACTGAAGTAATGAGATAGTCTACTAACGTACAACGTTTATAATTCGTGGTGAAGATGGAATAAGAAGCACGAATTGATATTTTCCTCATTTTCCAGAGTTTTTTCCACTCCCTCACACTCCACCACAGCCTTCATATGGCTGTTTTGAGGGTTTGCGTTTAAAGTTCCTAGACCGCCCAAACTTCAGGTGTGACGCAATCATAGCATGGGGAGAGATAACTAGTAAGATAAGAATGTCCTCAACTGTCAAGACTGCATGAGAGCAGCCAACTGCCCTGGACACAGTCACGTGACATAACATTGAAAGTACTAGATTCCAGGTAGGAAAAGAAATGAGCATACTAAAGCTCTGAACATAAATATTAGCAGTTACAGTGTCGAACCTCTCGCTTGTTACAATGAGTAGCGATTGTTGATAACAACTGTTCCATTCGAAGATGATAAAGGAGAAGTTAAACAGGCTGCAGACTCCGACGATAACTCACTTTGAACATGGCAAATGGCTTACTAGGGACTTTAAGATCAGATCAGTAGAGTGTAGGAGGTAAATGGTACAGATGATTCGTCCATGCGACTGTGACAACGTAGTATTAGTTTGTGAGGATATAACCCGTTATTGACCCACATCCTGATAGTTAACAGATACAAAGGTGAATGCGGAGAAAGAATATCAAACAGGTCACTTTCCCACCAAACTGTCTAGACTGTCTCAGTTCAGATCACTAGCATCTGACAAATGAGGTCTCCCCACAAACCTGACCCTCGTTATTTTTGTGAGCTATTCTTCAGTAAACCACACACTCTATGTACAGAAATACATGTTTTCTTTTCTCTAGTGTTTTGCGCCGCTCTCGTCTGTATGTCAGCGATCATGTTTGAGAGCGCAGAAAGGCAGCACACTTCGCCAAGTAGGCTTACTGGATCTCATTTCCAGTTGGATTTGAACAACTTACCTTACTGACCAATTGATTTAAACAAAACCCCGTTTAGTTATTTAGCATAATTAGGTCATTCCTGGATTTTTGCCATTCTGTAGGCGTTTGGGTAAATAATTTGATGGATCGAGCCAGCCTCACCTTGCGGCCACAGATTAAAGCCGTTTTGAGGGTGAAGATAACATAGCGGCTGTGTGTGATCTCACGAAATGCTCCAGGCTCATCGATTAGCTATAGCCAAACACTCGTACCTTTTTGAGTTTGTCGCCTCAGTGTGGAATTTTTGACCGATTCGTCTGTGTGAGTGTGGTGAGGAAATTGGCAGATTTTAATCAATGGAGGGTTAAAGGGACAGGTTCTGTTGAGTGTTGCACGAGGTAGCGTACTTCACACAACATACTGCATGCTGTTTATTTTTTATGGGGCGGCATTTGAGCTAACGGTCAAGGAAAACCGAATGGATTCAGATGAATTTTCAACGCGGACCTGAAAATCACTGAATATATATGAACATAGTCGCATTCCACTGACAACTGTTTGTCTTTGCGATATCACCTCTCAAATTAGATGTAAAATTATATGTGATTAGGAGTGCTAGTGTCAAAGAAATTGTTGTCGTGATACTTACTTGTGTAGACTCGTACATAATAACAACAGGTTTGTCTTAAGAGCTATATATATGTGTGTGAATATAGTCGCATTCCACTGACAACTGATTCTCTTCACGATATCACCTCTCAGATTCGATGTAAAAGATGTAAAAAGGACGGTGGCTTTAACCAAGTTCTGTGTGCTTTTCTTCACCTAGACACCAGACATCTTCACAAAAATCAAACATTCTTTGAAAAAGCATTGAACATCAGTCCGATGAGTAAAACAGTTAAAAAATCATGGATCAGTGGTTACTAAAATCGATTTGGAACGAATATATACGGATGTCTATATCTGCTTAACTGACGGGTAACATTAAATCTGTATATACTTATTTATTTGATGTTTAACGCTCTGTTCGAGAATTTTTCTCTTCTGAAGGTAATGGCGTTTATATAGTGAGGTATATGGATTGTCTGGCGTAATCTGGAGTTGACCGAGAGATCTCTTTAGAATAATCAATCAGTGCAAGATCTCTAAACAAGTTAGTTAAATTACAATCTGACTAACTAAGACTTAACTTGTCAGGCAAACCCTGGTTTATCCCTATGAGTAATACGTGGAGAATAAATGAAACAGGAAACGTGTTGACTGGAAGTACGTCAAATAAAATAGTCAATGGTCATTAAAATGGTATGGTGTCGTTCTGAGGCTAAAAGATAATATCCCTGGAATACCCACAATCATACAGAAAAGATAGTTGCTGTATTTTCTGTTCTTTCCCAGATATAGTTTGATAGCCATATATGTACTTGATGCCCAAAAGTTTGTAAGAAATGGAGGTAATGGAGTACAAGCAGGTCTACTTTTCAAGGACTCAAGTATCAAAGCGTAGCCATGATCTCATGGTATAGAGCAATCTTCTGTCTACAGCCTACAGCTACAGTCAGTATGGTGAATGAGGTAGGTAACACCCGACGGTAGAGAGGGCTGTCTTACCCTTGGCGCCGGTGACATTTAGTCGAGAGTGGACATCAGTTTTCGTCGCTCCGCGGTGAATACTTCAACCCGGAAGCGACAGGCAAAAGGAGTGTAAAATAATTAAGTTAATAAGCAGTAAAGTTGTGAACCGGCCCATTTGTGTCGGCATTATGTCTCACTTACCCACAAGGGCAGTTCGTTATAGGTAATTTGATGTGGGCACCTGCTGCTTGTGGTAAGAGGTGGACATCCGGCCCCCCTGACCTGCCAGTGTTGTTATATCAGGTGCATTGCGAACAGTGCCACAATGACCAGTGATGCTCAACTACAACTTTAACCTTTGTACCCTTTGTCTTCGCCGTACAATTAGAAATCAGCTTGATGGTTAATACACGAGGGTCCGTTCCTAATTTATTTTGCAAGTCCATACATCTTCATCTTCATTTCTTTTAAAGAAGAAATGAAAAGAGTGTTCTAGGGCGACAGTGCGGAAGATTTCATTGAAAGAATTTATGGCTTACTGATTTGATCAAAGCTGAGCTAATTTTAAATCAAACAGGCCAGCACTGGAGGAATTTTTACGAACGGTTGTCTTCGTGCTGCACATCGTCATTTGCCTTACAATACGAGGCAATGGTCTTTTCTGTTTTTTTTCGGTCTCTGTGTTGCAAACTAACTGAACTGTTTTTGTCTTCATAGTTGAAAAATCTTTTTTCAGGAGTAAACTGAAAAAGAGTGAGCTAATGGTATGTGGGTTATTGAGTGACGGTGATCAATGAATGAAGAATAGTAATGGCCACAAGATTAGAATAGAACACTTTTTGTTTTTAATCACCTAACCGGCTTATAACCACGCCTGCTAAATGTCAGATTTTTCTTATGACTTACATTAAACTGTATCTGAGGAAGAAACTCTCATTTTTGATGTGATGGAAAGTTTCAATCACTGTGAGCGTAATGGCTAGTAGACTCCACAGGAGTCTTTAAGAAGTTAAACGGAAAATCTGACGTGTATTCAAAATAAGAAAAACGGTCTAGTTTTCTGATGAGAAAACGAAAATGTTACAGTGCCACACTGTGGTAACTGCAAGCAATATTTGATGCAAACTGTAAATTGCTACTCATTTGCAAGGTCAGGTTGTTTTTCCTTGCAAACTTGATCATACGATGATAGATTCTTGCACTAAGCCGTATTCACTTTGTATCTCTACATTCCGTGTTATTTATTCAGATAAAACTAACACAAGCACCTAGTTTAGTACAATATGTTTTATTTCATGTGAACGTGTGGTTTTCAATAACATGTCGTTAACAACAAAAATTGATCTCCGTGTTATTTCCTATCTAATTTGTAGCAATATATTTCCCGATGGATAGTTGCCATCAGAACCATTTAAATACAAGACTTTAACATGTATCCTTTTTTTTTGATCTGATTCGCACCGGCTTATTTCTTGATGGACTTTTTGCTTCACCAGTTCTTCAAATGGATGTAGCAATTCTTCAAATACAACACTATATCTCTAGGTGTGCTTAGTCTGTACGGCGTATTTAAAGACTTTGCTTTATGCATTGCTACTCTTTAGTAAGAAGCCTTGACCTCTGTGATGTTTCTGTCAGGCATTTCGGAATAGTTTTTTTGGAATGGAAACGACCTTCAGATAACAAAAAAGAAACATGATACAACATACATATCCACCTAATCAGAGGGTATTACTTGTCTAACATTTAATATACACCTCATTCCAGAATTAGTTAAACCTCAAGCACTCACTCATTCCAGTATTATTGATTTTGACCGCGATTGGATAAATGTAAAGGTCAAATCAGCATAACAATTTGGAGAGACATTGTACAGTGTTATGACTTTAGTTACCTGCCACATAGCATGAGTTATCATTCTATCTGCTATAAACATGAACGTACATCATTGCCTACACAGGTGGTCGGTATCAACACATTAAGTCAACGTTAATTTAAAGGCGAGTGTTAATAATAATGCTGGCCGCCGTCGTATAGGTGAAATATTGATGAGTAAAACAGCACTCAGATAATTAATTAAATTTTACGTAGGCTGAGATTTTAAATGGCATCTAACATTTAAATTCAACATTTAAAGTTTAATACCACTTTCAATTTTTAACACATTCCGGAAACTAAACTCAGTGAATGAAAGAAAACAAGAACATGCGTTTATTATTTATATAAAGGTGAAACATCATGATTTATTTTTGATATAAAGGTGAAACATCATGAGGATTTCCTTCACTAATAAAACTTATATCACCCTGGATTCTGTAGGATTCTGGATATATATATATATATATATATATATATATATATATATATATATATATATTATATATATATATATATATATATATATATATATATATATATATGTATATATATATATATATATATATATATATATATATATATATATATATATATATATATATATATCTGAATAATGAAAAGGAAACATTTTTATTAACAGACACACCACCGACGTCGAAAAACTTGTACTGTTACTTTAGACATCATATACATAAAGATGACATTTCCAGGTGTCTACTGACAGATATCTGACTTTGAATGAACAATCGATTGTTCAATTTTATCCTGAGTTTTCGTTCGACCATCAACTCACTCAAGACGCTGTATTTAGAAATCTTGATGTTTTTCAAGTCCCCTGTTGTCCAGATGACGGAAGCGAACTTATAATGTCAGACAAGGTATTGTGTTGTAATTATTCGGTCTTCCATGTAACATAAGTTCTGCAGTACAGACCGTTTGTTAATTACAAATACTTTGTAAAATATTATCGATAGAAAGGAAGATGATACTTGATTTACTAGACTTCTAATTTGCTTTCATTCTGTCGATCCACGAGCGAACGTTGCATAATAGGAATCTTTGCCCTGTCTCATTTGCATGTTATCTCGTTGGGCGGAGAGTTTAGACCAGGGACGGATTTCCTCTTATAATTCTCTTAACTGACATTTTTCGGAAAATATATGCCCATGAGATTTAGTTAGGAATCAAATACAACTCAATGTTTTTCATTTAGTGCAACCAACCCAAAATTCTTTCTTACGGCGGTCTATCCCTTTAAATACTCAAGGTTTCATGAGCGTGCACTGGAGTGAATGAGTGAGTGAGTGAGTGGGTTTAACGTCGTACTTAACAATTTTTCAGTCATATGACAACGAAGAAATCCTTAGAATGCAGGATGCACAGGATAAAAATTCTTGAAAAATAATATGTTATAAACTGTACTGCTCGGGGAATCCAGATATGGATTTCCTTATGCTGTTACAGACGACAATCGTCTGTCCTATCACAGAAAACAGCGATTTCTAGACTTCTGGCGTTATGACAATGTAGTAAGTGGAAGTCTCCTTACATAACATGCTTTGCCCTTCACTTCTCTTTGTACACATGACATGACATATCCGGTTTCTAAGGGTTTTCGTTCACTAACCTATGACACTTAGGCGTCAAAAGAGGTTTTCTGAAAGATATAGACTTCAAAGAATGTGAATATTTTTATATTATTTACGTGAACATTGGTATGGACAATCCCTATGTTGTTTCCCTTGTTTAGAAAACGGCATTATGTCCCTGAGTGGACATTGTCCAAATTTTGACAGTTATGTTTTACAAGTAAATGCTTGTGTTCTATAGGTTTCCATAAAAGACATCAGTTTGACTAAGTAAGTAAAAGTCGTATTCTATTGTATGCTTTGCTATTTATGCGACACGGTACAAATAGCACAAACTTGCATTTCCTAAGGGTTTTCGTTAACTAAACCATGACAACAATGGGAAAAGAGGCCTTGTGTAAAATTATGGACAATGGACAATATTATGGACAATAGGTAATGGACAGAGTTATAGACAATGGACAGTGATAAGGACAATGGACAATATTATGGGCAATGTCCATAATGCTTCTTCTGTCCGGAAAACGACGTTGTCCGGCTGAGCGAGCATTACCCAAGATTAGATTATAAATATTTGTTTTCATTGGGTTTCAAAAAGCTTAAACATGAGTTTGACTGACTAAAAGCACCATTCATAGGGGCGTGATATTATATTATTCATCTTTTGCACTGATTCAGTCCAAATGCCAGACACCAAATAAGAAAAATGTACCATCACCAGTTGTTTTTTGTTGCTTTGATTTAATTAATCGTAGGAGTGGCTATTTGATCTTACGTAAGTGGTACTAGCCCTGGGTGGAACCCATTAACTGTTACGTGAAAGTCATTAAGTTAGCCAGAGAAACACTGTATCAGTTTGATTGATGTGAGGGCGCTTGTTGGCCTGTCTAATGGACATTTTCCGATCTGAAATCCGACATTTGTTCAAGTATTTCTTGAGGTGGGGTGGCTCCCTAGGGGGTATCTCAGTTCAGGGGCTCCATCATCTTGGGAAAGGTAAAACAATCAGTAAAGTGTAAAAGATGAAGAGAACTAAGCCTGTTTTGTCTATCTCTGATTCATCCAGCAGGCTACATGCATGCAGTAATGACAATCGAGTCAGACCTTTAGTAATCAATTCAACCATGAGAAATACTGGTGATGTTTTTTGCAAACCACTTTTTTTTGTTTAGAGCGCAGTGAACAAGATCAAAAACATTCTCTCTGAATTGCCTGGGAGTAAGTGTAGAATGGCCAACCCACATCTATCCGTCTATCATTGTTTTACCTGAATCCTTTTATCGACGCAAAACACGATAGCGTTTCAAGACGAATCCGATTATAACCGTCTAATTGTGTTACTACATTATTCGAGCTCGTAAAGTCGTTACAAATGCTTTTACAATTCAAATCTGGCTGAGCAAAAACTGGCCAATCTCATTAGACGGATGTGAGACGTCAGCGTTACCTGTGACAGAGGTCTTCACTCTCCTTGTATCCGGTAGCTCGTCTCAGGTTACCACCTTTCTTTTGTAACGCTACAGCTTGCGGACCAGTGCAACACTGGAGAAAAGACACGGCATCTTGTCGAATAGTGTTTATTGGCAGGAACGAGAACTGGGTCCCCGGCAAACTATAACTAAATTGTGGCTGGACACAGTAAGGATGAAAGTACCGAATTAGAAGTCATCTGCATCCCGTGCTAAGGAGCATACGATACTTACCCAATGGTATGCCACATTCTTTTGATTGTCACAAAACATTGACTTAATGGTTATCTTTAAAGGCCACCTAACACATCTAAATATCTCGGAAAATACTTCGTAGGTAGTTAAGCAATTGTCAAGGGATGGAAAGAATTGCATCAATTCGTTTTTTGTTTTCAAATGATGGGTTTCATTTAAATATCTAGCTGTTTAAAGATATAAGTCACAGTCACAAACTGATTTGTGCTTATAGAATAGCATCCTTATTACTGTCCAAACTGATTAAAGGAGAAGATTTATGTTGATGAACGCAAAACTTTGAGGTTTCCTAATATATAGTGTCCAAAAGAGTAACGCATTTCATCTTAAACGTATGCTCTAGTTCAGAGTTGGATAGTTTATTTAATTCATTGTCACTTTCAACCAAATTACACAATGAGTAAGTCAGAATATCTGTAAGCATTGGAAGCTCATGCAAAGATGACATCAGGTGACAAATGGACGTTCTTCTCAGCGTCCTCTAGCTATGCGTTTATTTTTAGGGAGAGTACAGTTGAAACCATTACAATCTGGCTCTAAGTCTTCCGCTAGACAGAGATTGATGTAATTGATTAATATCTCTATATAAATGCCGTGCACATGCCCGATCGGCATATCGAGTGTATTACCACTATTGGAAAAAGGGGAAAGAACTTCTAAACCTCCTCTACCTGTGGCACTCGACGTGGCCCTTCTGAGTGCCGTTTCCACTTTGTCTTTGATTTTGTCTATGTACATGGAATATGTTGGAATGTATTTTATGAACTTTTCCGTCAAAGGAACCCATATTACTTCTATATAGTTACAATGATCAGTTCAGAGCGACTTTGTCATAGTTCTGATCAGCTGTATAATTTCTAGTTTGTCAGGGATTGTTATGCCCTTGTAATGTTTTCAAAGGTAGTTATTTCTTTACAATTGTGTTAAGGGTATTTAATTTCCTATCTTTTGTCAATTAAGTATTTATTTTGTATTTTTTAAGTATTTGTAAGAGCTACTTGTGTTCATAAAACGTGCCATAAGATTTAAATATGTGAAGAACTCTGCGATATTTGTCGTTCATGTAAGGAACCAATCTGGCACTCAACTAGAGGCACGTACCTCTAACTTCTCCTCAGATGGTGTGGGCAGGAGAGGAAGGGGGAGGGGAGGCCAGTCGTTTTCCGCTTACCATACCAGGAGGATTTTCTTGACGAACTCATTTCCTGGGTCTTTTATGTAGACAGGAAGTCATTACGTCCCAAACATAAAGACAGAGCTTCTGATTTTTTTCTATGATGCAGCATTTGGGAAAAAATTTTTTCTCTTTTTATCTGATAGTTATGGTCAGGGAATTCCACTGCCGAGGGCCATCATGTTTGTCTGAGGATTAGGGACACAGATCTTGACGTGAAGCTATTTCAAACATTTGCTGACGATGTTTTTTCTTATCCAGGGGATATTTTAGAAAACATTCCTGTGCCTTTGTGTATAGTTTGAGCTGTTTAAGGTCGGTTTCAGGTAAACTTCATGGCCCCTTTTCATAAAAATCCAAAGGCTAAGCTAAGACGACTAACTCAGTTAGCCGACTACTATTCTTGTCTAGCCCTTTTCACCGATAAAATATTTGGCTATCGGCTAATGTTTTTTTTCTGTTTTAGATGTTGAAAATGATTCCAAAATCCTTAGTCGTGTTCGGAGGAAGCTAGGTTCTTTAGAACAGAAAAAAAATTTAAAAGTGTTATATGTATCATTTCTAAAAAATTATTTATTGGCTGGAGAAAAAAAAGAAAAACTCAGCTTAAACGTTTAAAATATGATAAATGACCCTTAGTGGACTGATTTGTTTTTAAATCAGGTCCCTGCTTCTAGGGCATGTCTTTACTGCTCACTGCACTGTTATACCGGGTGAATGGCATTGACGATATTTGGAAAATCAAATTTGGAAAATCAAAACATTCTATGCCTAACTTTTTAAATATGTATCGTTTGTGTAACTTTTTCTGTCAGATTACCCAAAATCTCCCAACTTAACTCAGTCGGTTACTGTGAGAGGGGAGCGTGGTCATTTCCCTCAGAAAGTTTAAAGCATTGTCAATACAAACATGTGTGTGTGTCTTCCTTATGCCCGCAAAAGGCGTAATTATTTCAACACGGACTATTGAGTCAGTATGTGCTGTCATTTGTCCGTCGTCCTTTGAAATCTATGCCATTTTGTGCAAAAGTGCAATACACTGTACTCTGTTTGGCAAAGACATACCAAACCATGCAAACCGACGGATTATTCACTATTAATAATACATCCTCTCTTGATCTGCAGGTTGAAGAGTATTAATTAACCGGCATGTCATTAACATTAACGATATATGCATTTAATTTTTTTCTGAAAAACACAGAGTTCGGTTCCCACTTTGCAAAACTAACACCAGAGATAGAACATTGTGTTTGCAGTCACTGGATCAAATTATACTCGTCTAGGGGAGATGCAAATGTCATAAACTCTCCGAGAAAATACTGAATTACTTCTGGGACAATGGATACTGTATAAAGAAGATGCAACTGTAGACTCTAAAATTAGTGTGCATTAAGACAGTGGAGAAAAAAGTATTAAAATCCATGCCCTACAAGAAAACACCATTCCAAGGTGGATTGATGTCGGGGTCATTGCTTTTTTTTACTTCTTTGGTTCATTCATTTGTTTTCTTCTTTTATACTTGTGTCTTTTTGGTCCTGTAAATAACGATTCTAGCTTAACATGGTTTTATGTTTTCTCAGCTTTGCTTTTTGGTGATTAGAAAGGATATAGTAAAGGTATGAGTCCCTTTATTACAATGTAAAACGTTAATCAGATAAATAGAGATGGTGAATTTAGTGTGCAGCAATCCTTGTATGAACCGTCAGTATTGGAATGACACAGCTCATTTGGTCCCGAGCTTCACTGATTTATTTTCTGGTCTAAAGAATTACTGATCACTGTTTAAATGCGTGGGCTTCAAGTTTTTTAATTGGAATTGGATAATTGGAATTGCATCAGTCTGAACTAGCAGAGACAAGAAAGTACTTAGGCATTCTGTAGAAGTAGCGCTATCGCAGAGTTACATCTGATTACACTTCGTCAAAGACTAAAACACTGGCCAATAATCGCTGACCGTGCTTAACAGCCCGTAGTTATGCTTCAGTTCTATTTCCGGTTTTGCACTTGACTAGTACAGGTCCACAATCCTCGTTCACATTAAAAGCATCTTGGCTTGACGAAAATTCATCAGAGTGCGACAAATTGTCCGAATGAAGAGATTTTATAGGAAATTAATGCAAGAGAATGGATCTCTTGTGGTTAACGAAGTATTGACGTGTGAGTGAATTCAGAGAAACAGATTAGGAGCGAGGGAATCTGAAGGTAGAGTTGCGCTATATCGATCCTCAACAGGCGTGTCAAGTGTGTAGAGCACACATTTGATCTGTCTGGTGGTAAATATGTCGGTTTGGGACAACTTTCCAGTCAAATCTTGGCCGATCTCACGCCTTCTGTATATCTGCGTGGGGTGGAGGTGGGGGTTTGCATGAAAACCATCCATGAAAGCACTTTTGTTCACTTAAATAATAATTTCAGAGCTTAACATTACAGAACTGAAGTACATGGGCGCACCATATTAAAAAATTAAGTGCATCAACGTCTAGATTTATCGGTCATGTGTTTCTTTACTTCCACTTTAACATCGCCGACCTTGTTGCAAGCCTTCATGCTGCCTAACTGCAACAACACGTGTACCTGACTGGACACCGTATCATAACCTTATATATACTGTACGCCTAGTTACTGTCTGCAAGTGTACTAAAGCGTTTTGCTAGCGGTAAGAGACAAACAGCTTTCTAACCCGTTACATACAACAAAATTCAACATAAATAAGAAGATTTACTGGTTTTACAAATGTTGAAAATATAGATAGAGTAAAAGACCGTGAAACTGGTTTACGTCAAAGGGGAAACCACATTTCTACATTATCATTTACATATGACCACTTAACCATTGAATAAGTGGCATTATCACCTCTCTGACATTTTCATTACTGATTCTGTACTGATCTCATTACTTGATTAAATCACCTGAGAAACAAAACCCCAAATGTATCGTTACGTTACTAAACGCAAATTAATTAATTAATTTATTTGATTAGTGTTTTACGCTGTACTCAAGAGTATTCCTGTTATAAGACGGCGGCCAGCATTATAGTGGGAGGAAACCGGGCAGAGCCCAGTGGAAACGCACGACCATCCGAAGGTTGCCCAAAGACCTTCCAACGTATGGCTGGAGAGAAAGCTACCATGAGCTGGACTTGAGCTCACAGAGACCGCATTGGTGAGAGGCTTCTGGGTCATGATGCTGCGCTAGCGCGCTAACTAACTGAGCCACGGAGGCCCCCAACGCGAATAAAGATAGCAACACTAAAAATGTGCTTAGTATATTTCACCGGTTGGGGTGACAAAGAACATGATTCAGCAGTTGAGTCTATTGCTGACTCAGTGGTCTGAGCAAATAAAACTTAAACACAAAAGCAAAAAAAGTAATAAAACACCAGTTTGCTCTTGTCCAGGGAATGTAATTTGAAGCCTCTTGTTCATATATTTATTTCCCCATTTAGCCCATTGTGACTTTGGGCTAATCGGAGTTGTAGCTGCAGAAATTATACAATCATTCATGATTAGTTAACCACAGTAATAAAAGACATGCTATTAAATGCCGTATTACCAATCATGTTCTGAATGTGAGTAGCTACTTTTCGAGTTTCATAAAATCAAAGTCCGAAAGGAAAATGTGATAGTTTAACTCGGTAACTTAGGAGGGCAATGGGATTGAGCAACTTGTGTCATGGGGTGGAATACTAACATACTACTGTTTACAGTTGGGACAGATTAAGATTTTAAATGATGAAGAAAGGAGATCCGCTACGTGACATCACATTTCGAGTTTTGAAGATACACGAAACTATTCCATTTCACTACAAAGCTCTATGTGGCTGTTCTAATGGTGGTATGTCGATTCCACTGCTCTATGCATTAACTGTAGACCGGTGCGCCCAAGGAAGGGCGTTGCCTTGAAAAGTAAGCAGAAGTCCACTGGGATAATCTCAGCTGACAAGACTGAACCGGAGGCCTATGTCCACGAGAGTCACGTGACTTAACAATCAGAGAACTAGTCCTAGTGGGCAAACAAAAGACCTCGCGAGATTTGACAGTAGATGTTAGCCTTCAAATCCAATCATACTAAAGCTCTGAATCAAAATGTTAGAAGGTAGGCTCTTGCCGGACGAAATGAGTGAGTTTTGTTGATAACAACTCCTCTACTCGAATCCCTCCGCGCAAATGATAAACGAGAAGTTAAGTTGGTTTCAGACCCTGCCGATAACTCGTTTGAGCATGGCGAATGGTTTACTAGGCAATTCGAACATGAAGCGAGTAGAGTGGGAGATCTAAACCCCACGCTCCATTCGACTGTGAGAACGTACATTCAAAAATTATTCTGTTAATTTGAACAGAAAATCAGTTGTCTGAGTGATGCTATTATGTATTCTGTTGTTATAACATAATGCTTGTGTCATATTCAACAAATATCCTTTTAGTCCTAATAGAATCTTTGGGTTAAATGAATAGAATATGTGTGCTACATTTAACAGAATAGTATGTTGAAATAGCAGAATACATTATAGCAGTGCTCAGGCAACGGACTTTCTGTTAAAATTAACATTATTTTTTGAGCGTGGTATGACTTTGTAAGTATAACGTATGTATATGGGGGGAATGTTGATGGAAAGCAGATACTGTGGTGTATGCAATTAATAAAGGATCAGGCAGGTCATTATTCCACCGAAAGCTCTAGACTGTCTGGGTTGACTCAAGTCCTTCACGAATGAAGTCACGTGATTGAACACAATTCTCACTGATTCACCTGTTAGTCCATGGGCCAGACATGATATTGGAACCACCTGAGGTGGCCAAACCTAACTGCTACTAACATGTTTACAGGGTCAGTAGAAGTAAATTAAGGCATAATAGCCTTTCTGTAATGGTAGCTTTATCCCACATTTTCATAAAATGAAAAAATCACCTTGAAGGCGTTGCGCAAATTACAAAAGAGCAGGAGAAACATCAATATATCGTGGACTCTCAGTTAATAACATATCAAGACCAATTTTAATAGGGTGGTTTGGATTGTTTATGAAGTAAGGAAAATTTAGCAGACCACATTTTGTTTACATTTCATGTACGCTATTAGCTGAATATTCAGTTGACATGTACATTTACATGTAAGATTTTCACGGTTCTCAGCTGGGTTGATCACAGTTTATCAACAGTTTATATGCCCAGCTGTGCACTTCTTTTACACCCATTATTACGACGAGTTAAGGTAGGTTAGCTCGGGCAAGTAAACGTTCGTGCCATTTGCTTACCTGTAATCTACAACTCTGAAAACTACAATGTGTAAGCTAACCTTTGATCAGATTTTTTTTACTTTCCTTCAAGAATACTGATGACAATTAAAAGTTAAGCCAAACACTAAGGTTAAAGACTAAATTATTCTGTAATACTCTTTGCAGCGTGTAAGTGTTTACTTTAACGTTAGACAAAAAGAAAAGAAAAAAACACTATTATGAAGTGTGCGACAGGCGAAATTATTTTTTTCAAATTTTACAACCTAATAATTTTCTTTTAAAACACTGGATACTTGAGTGGCCTTTTTTGAGCATATTGAGAACAATGACGACCCGCTTGGTAAATGCAGTATGCTAATCTACTACACTAAAATTCACAGACATACTTGCATGGAGCCATAAATGCATTAGCACAAAAGAGCCTAAAGCAAATTATTTCTTAATGGATATATCATTATGCCGTCGTATAAGTGAAATATTTTTGAGCACGGTGTAAAACACCAATCAAATAATAAATAAATAAAATATATCATTCATTGATGAAGGCACTACTATGCAAATGGAGCAGGAAGGCAGCATTCATTGTTTTGATGATGACTCTGAATCCTTGATATCACAAGAAGATTAGGTTTGTGGATCATTCTACAAGGACATCAGGCTACAGGACTTGGATACGGAGAAATTTAAAAATGCAACATGACTGCTCGTTCAGTAGTATTTTCATCACGGCAAAGACTTGACTGTACTATCCACAGGTACTTACGATTAACCTGTAACTATCACTTGTAGATTTTCTAGGGATGGACCAACTACTTACAGTGCTCTCCACCTAAAGGGTTGTTTGGTAGATCTCAAGATACTCGCTCTTTAGAGATGAAATCGTATGATTATCATGCAGATGCGGTCTCTAATGGACAAAACCTGACGAGCCTCCTGTCCAGTTTGCTTAGCTTGGTGTAGATGGCAGCAAACTTACAACAACAATCCAAAAACATCACCAAAGAATCTTTGTCCTACACAAGACGCACCTCGATGCTGCAGTCGTACATTAGAGGCCTAAGATTGTACACAAAGAGGAGTCTTCCTCCAGAAATATCGGTGTTAATCCATGATCATTCATTTATTCCTCTAGAAGTAGTGCAGGGGAGGAACAGAAGCTGACTGTAGGAGTTAATGGAAACGTACAATGAAAAAAATCTTCAAATTAAGGAGCAAGATGTTGATTAAACATCTATGGCACCAGCTGAAAGATAAATGGGAGTGCGAATGTACATCTGAAAGAAGCAAAATTCTTGCAGTTTCCTTCGGTGTTTGGGGTCATGGAAAAACCTCCACTCTATTGCCATCTGGAATTTACCACTTCGACATTTAGACCTGAAGTCAACAGTTAATTGTTAACACTGCCACAATAGAATGCCCTAAAATTTATGTTTTCTGTCGCTTTCTGGCTGCACAGAAAACTGCTGAATCAATGTGTCAAAACACACATTCGTGTACCAGCCGTCAACCAATAAGGACGTCCCGGGTAAATAATCGCAAATTACCAAAACGACGTTTAATACAAATTACCAAAGAACTAAGAAAGCATACAAAATACGTAAATAGGACGGTATCATACAAAGAGAAGCGGTCAGCAGTTTTCAGTGATGTAAGGAAGACGCAAGGTTTGTTCTAGGCGACTTATGCAATCCTCTCCCTTGCAGCTCACCTCCTGTAGCTGGCTAAAATGTCATCTCTCGCCAACAAATCTGCCATTATATTTGAAAAGATTATCTTGAATTAGTTAAGGAAGTATTCCTAAATGTCAAAAATGTTCCCGAGTTGGCTGGGAACTCAAATTGTTATTGTATGACTGTTGGCAATGTATGAGTTAGCAAATTGAACAATTAGTATGTTTATTTAAGTGGGCATAACCCACACAAAGCTACCCATCTGCGTGGGTTATCGTACTGAAACATGAATTAAAAACATGTATCAGCTTAAAAATAGCAAGCAGACTAGGCCACCCTGGGTGGTACCATTATGTGAAATTTTGGACCTTAGCCCATGGACTATTCGTCGTTAACTAGAAAATTTGTTAGATGTACTTGGTAAAGACCATTGTTTTTCCGTTCTTAAACCAGACCCGCCGTCACTTATGTGACCTGTCACTGGGTAAACAGAAAACAGTCAACAAAGGTAGTCCGTTCTCTGGTCATTTTTGTCCTATACATTGCCTGTAAGGTGACATTCACGCTTAGGGGTGGGTGATGCCATCAAACCTCGCCAAGTACATGTGCATTTTATCCCTGCGTGGCTGCAATCTAACACGTGACCTTCTGGACATATGGTTTTAATATGATGCAGTCTCCGTTTGTTCTTCAACCTCTTCAACCTTTATGTACTTATCTTCTTTTACGGAGACATCTGTTATCTGTGGTATTAGTTTCCAAATGACAGTTTATTTGCTGTACAGCACTTTAAGAAAAATTTATTAAGTAATTTGATGGGTCGAGGCAGCCCCGCATTAGGGCCACATAATACTGTAGTTATGAGGGTGGCGATTGCATGCTAACAGAGCAGCTGTCTTGGATCGAACGTAATGATCTAGGCTCATCGATTGGCTATATAGACCAAGAGTCGTACCTTTTTTTCAGAAGTTCACCCGCATGGAATGTTGTGGTCCATTGTTTTAAGCGGATGCGCTGTGATAATTGGCGAATTTGCCAGCCATTTATGACTGCCTAACTGATATCTTATGAGCCTGAGATTGCGCACTGTATATTGCAATTTGACTCGCAAGGATATAACTTCGCTGGTGAGGGAACTTCAAGGTGAGTGTTGGAAGGGGCCGGCGAAAATATATGATATTGATAAAAAAATAAATACATCACAAGAAACTAAAACTAAAAACTTAAGCAAATCATTAAAGTTGACCTCTCTTTCGGATGAATACATACTTTTAGAGAACAAATCAAAGTCCTCCTACATGACATATATGTCCACCCACAAGAGTAGAGCATCAGAGTGCCCTGGTTATTATTTACACATTTAGATGTAATATGTTTTATTTGTTTTATATTGGAATTTATTCCAGGATTTTTCTTCTGTTGTGGTAAGAAAGAAATATGGCCTTATGAAATGTTGTATTAGTACAGAAAGTTCGAAAAAAATGTATTAAGACCCAGTTTATATTCATTGGGAAAATATCATCATTTATTAATAACTGTTTATGTTTCGTTAACAAGTCAGCAGAACTACATACCTCGCTCTCTACACGTTACCCTTCTTGCAGACATCATCACTGTGGACAGGACATAGAACGTCTACAAACCGATTACCACTTACACGTCCGGTGGAAGCATCGGACACTGACCAATGCCGAGTCCTTCAATCGTGGACCCCAGGGGCCGTTGGGGCAAATATTGGGGTTAGGTCAGCCGACAGTGGACATGATCAAGTCACGGTGACTGACATCAATCGCGTAACTAGACTATCATTCAGCATTTGCCCAGTGTGATGCTTTGTCAGGTGATGGCGGCTGTAAAAGACAATTTATCAGAATGAAGAGCTTCATTTGTCTATATGAAGAGAAAAAAATGAGCGTATGTCAGATATAATATCAGATATGCACTTGGTGGCCTTCAAAAGACGCACTGGAGCAGGCAGGCCTATCCTTACTAATGACTCGATATTCTACAAGACTACATTGAGGCGATGCATCATCCACACCAGGCCCTCGACTGGAGTTTATATTATATTTTTTTGAAATTAAAAACAAATTTGAGAGGTAATAGAACACATTTGAATATAGTCAATTTCTAAAGTGTGCTATTTTCACTATATTTCTTTTGTCCATTTTTCGCAGAGAATAAATCTGTAGATTGATGGCGTGTCAGCGGGAGTCAACGGGTACACGTGGGAGGTACCGTCTGGCTGTTGAGAGGACAGCTTAGTCTCAGCACTCAACGTGCTCATCATTTTCGCAGCGAGACTACAACTCCGACAAGAACCGCGTAATATCATTAAGTTAAGAAACAGTAAAGTTCTGAACCTGGCCATTTGGGCCGACTTAACGACAAAGGCACCTCGTTAAAGATAATTTGATATGAGGACCTGCTACCTGTGGAAAGAGACAAACATCCGTGCCTCCTGGCCTGTCAATTCGCAATATTATTACAGAACAGGGAGCGAAAGATTTGCATTTGGTGGATATCGGAGGCATTGCGCGTGATTAGGTGTAAATAGTGTCATAATGATCAATGATGTTCAGCTGCTACTTTCACCTTTGTACTCTTTGACTTCGTCCACAGTGACATGTTCAGGTTTTGGTAAATACGCCATTTTGTGGCTGACTCCCAGGTTTATTTTGTACGTAAGTTAATTTCTCCCAGCGAGGAAATGGAATGTTTACAAAGCGTTTGCACTGAAAGCATTTGGACAAATTTTGTTGAAAGGTTTTATGATAAACTGTACTGATTAAAGTGAGGCAATTTTAAATCACATAGGTCAGTCTGACACCACTCTGTGCCATGGTTACATGGTTGGGAAAACCTTTTGCTCTACTGCTCATGAACCTTTACGTGATAAAAACGGACGCTGAAATAGAGCTTTTGGGCTTTTTTATGTCGGTATTGCAAGCTAAGTGAGTTGTAAATGACATCACGGTTGACCAGTCTACCATGTTCGTTTCTTTAACAGCCATCCGAGAAACAGTATGTTCTTGTTACATAGATTAGGTAGAATTGGTTGGGAATAAATGAATTTATGAATTAAGAAATAGTCATGTCCAGTTAGAAGATTAGATTAGAAGAGATCTACTTATTGCTTTATACCAAATAACTGAATAACCAGGACTGCGACCAGCGATATTGATGTCATGACTAATCAAGTTTAATCTATAAATGAGGATAATACTGTCTCTTTTGAGGTGATAGACGGTTCCAAACTCAGAGGGTGCAGTAGTTTTAGGTCAAGGTCAGTGAGCGCTATTGAGCCGACGCCGCAGGAATCCTGTGCCTGAAAAGCAAAAAGTTACCATTTTTAAAGTAGACAAAAAAGCGACTTAGTATTTGGACAAAAAGAACAGCACATGAAATGCTACGGTAATGTACTGTGGAGATATCTTGCTGCTATGTTAAGCGACACGCAAGTAACGTGTTACGTCATTAAGCTGTGAAGCAGTGAACATTTGAACCAGGCCATTTTGGGTCGACATTGTGTCTCAATTACTGGTTAAAGATAACTTGATACGGGAACCTGCTATCTGTAGTGAGGTGCAAACAACTGGGCTTCGCATGTATGTGTATGCAGGTATGCTTGAGTTTAACAGCCTACTTAAAAAAATGTCAATCGATTAACAACAATGAGTCATCAGGTGCGTGTACATATATTGTATCTCCACGTTATTAACTATATGTAGGTTTCCTTCTTTCAACCTTTCAATGCCGAGTACAAAGCGAGACAGCAGCAAATACCGTTTTTCAATTCTGACCCAGGTTTGATCCGGACGTTGATTGCCAGAACGCAGCCAAAGTTTAGCAATGGGCGGATATCAAAGACATTGAGCGGGATTGGGTGTGTGTATGGTGTCACAATGATCAGTGATATTCAGCTGCTACTTTGACCTTTGCACTCTTTGTGTTCGTACAAAATGACAAATTATTCAGGTTACGGGCTTCGCAAATATATCATTTAGTAGCTCATCACATGGTTTATTCTCCTCATAATGTAATTTCCTCTAGGTCAGTGATCACCAGTAAACTAGCTCCACAGGTCTCCAGAGCCTTAAACGTAAAACGGCCTCTGAATATTCCCATTCAATTAATTTATTTTTTTTTTATTGGTGCTTTAATAATATATTTGTTATAATATTATAACTCAATAATATTTCACTTATGGGACGGCTGCCAGCATTATGGTTGGAGGAAACCGGGCAGAGCCCGGTGGAATCCCCACGACCATGCGCAGGTTTCTGACAGACCTTCCCACGTACGACCGGAGAGGAAGCCAGCATAAGCTGGATTTGAACTCACAGCGACCGCATTAGTGAGAGTTTTAACGCGCTAACCAACTGAGGCACGGAGGCCCCTTTCCATTCAAAGATAAAAAAATTCGACCTAAGGATCAAAAATAAAAACGACGTAAGAAATGTTACATTTCTCTGCATGCTGCATTACCTGTCGGTTAGCATGGCTTGTTATGAAAAAAAAAAACTGTAGGAATTGATGCTTTTGGAATGTCTAACCACTTTGAGGATTCTGGCAAAGTTGGTCGAACGACAATTAGTTGTTTCAACTGATAATATTGATTCTGTTGAGCAGTTTGTGTTGAAACTGAGTGAGGACAATATCGTGTCGATAAAGAAAAATTGCTCTGCGCTTTGTTTTATTCTGATAAACACTCTAAATGAAACATAACAAGAGAATAATCGATCATCAACTCATCACTTGAATCATTATGCCATCATGCTTGTAATCTGTGGCTTACACGCTGAATGCGTTAAAACTTGTCAAGTACGAAGTATTATCTTTCTACTGTGTGGCAAGAACGATTCTGATTGTGCGTCAGTAGAGGGGACAGGACACAAAGCTTTGTTTCCAAGTTATAATTCGACAAAAAGGCCGAACATAGTTTCAACTCGTCACGTCCGGTATGTTTCATCGACGTATATTTACATGTATTCCTGATTCTTATACGATTTTCATTGTTTCAAAAATACCACTAATGGGCTTAGCGATGGAATTACATGTAATGTGTATTCGTTGTATGGGCGAAATCAGGCTTACATAGTTTGTTTGGCATGTGTTGTGATATTCTTAATATGCGGAACAGAAAAATTCTCGCCTGATGCCTCACTGGAAACGACTTCCTTGTGACAAAGAATGAAAATATCACATACGTAGGGCACGCACTCTAATAAGAATGTGTAACTAATGCAACCGTGCATCACTTGTATAAATCATTTAACACTTCCTTTTGAAGTCATTGATTGTAATCGCGATCGATCAGTGCAGAGTTCAAAAATCATCACTTGAGGCGAAATCACTATTTAAATTGCTGGTCACCCGGATGGGTTTATCCCTTTATCTTCTAACATGGCCATACACACTGCCGAAATGTGGACTCGGTTAAGCCCATTTCTCCTAACATTAGTTTCACAGGCGTGTGCAAGTTAACAATATTGTCTGGGAGCTGGTCAGGAAAAACTGGATTTGTGTCAGAAGCTGACGTGTCCCTGTGATTGTTCACCGGTAAAACGATCTTCGGTATTCCACAGAAACTATGAAAACACGTGCCATCCATCTTTCTTCAACATGTCTACGTTCTTGACCATAATGACAGATCACCATTTCGCCCATTTCCCAAACATAGCTACTGGAATCGAGTTCTGTTAAGGCAATCTCCAATCTCTCACGCCAAACGATGGTAGCGTGAGATTACAACGGTGTTGTTATCAGCTGTTACTGATCGTTGCACATTTAAGTCGTTTTTGTTTACTGAATTCTTTTCCTTTGTAAAGAGTGTTTCTTTTTTGTCTGTTTTTGTAGAGTTGCTCAGGTAATCCGGACGGGTTCCGGTCATCTACATTTAGATATTTAGATATTTCGCCAACATATAAACTCCTTAGAATATGGCCAGATAGCTGCTGTGATTAGCACTACTTTTTAATATACTCTCGCACAAAATACAGATAAACACAATAAGATGATAAATTTAGTCGCTATTGTTTTGTGTTTGTGCTTTACTGCAGTAGAGTAAAATTAATCCTCACTATAAGGTGTAAAAACATAAATTGAATTAAGCCCCAGTCTTGCTTCTTCTTCCGTCCTTGATTCAGATCGGTCCCATATTATAGACAATCGAGTCAGACTTTTAGTTATCAACTCGCCCGATAATAAGTAATATCTTTTTTGTACACCATGTTTTTCCCTCGATCTGGAGCGCAGTGAACGAAAGAGAAAAAAAAAACAATCCCCGTAAATTCCTTGTAAGAAAGCTGAGAACGGTCCTTCCCACACTTATCAATCTATTATTGCTTTACCTGGATCCCTTTTTCGACGTAAAACGCGAAGGTGCCTCAACAGAATCCGATTATAATCGTCTAATTGTGTTACTACAGTCTTCGAGCCTATAAAGTCTTTACAAATGCTTTTACAATTCGAATCTAAGCTAAGCAAAAAATTGGCAAATCTCATTAGACGGCCGTGAGACCTTACACAGCGTTACCTGTGACATAGGTTTTCACTCTCTTGCTTCCGGCATTTCGTCTCAAATTACCGTTGTTTTTTAAAACGTTGTAGCCCGAGGCCTAATGTATCATTGGAGATGAGAAGCGGCATTGGCAGAAACGGGCGTTGGCCCCGCAGCAAACAACGACTAAATTGTGAGCTGGAGCAACAAAGACAAAAGTACCAGAGGGTAAGATATATCCTGTCCTTACTAAGGAGCATTTCTTACGTGTCGTAATGGTGTATGTGTTACCCACTTGTTAGACTGAAAGAAAATTGGGATACGATAAGTAGCTTTGTCCTTTCCGATCGTACATGAACGTTTGAAAGTCTGCTAATGACCCGGTTTCCCTCGGGCTCTGCCTGGTTTTCTTCCCACAATAACGACCGGCCCCCAATAGGACAGTTGGTATATCGTCGCTCATGGGGCGGTAGATGCTGCGCCAACCCTGTGTCGGGTCACACCTAAGACGTTAAAAAGGAGGAAGTCCACCTTGACGTTCAGCATTAAGGGCATAGTGCAGTGACTGGTTAACCCTTATCAGTACAGTGGCTAGGGCGCAGCGACTTACTTGCCTTAGGTAAGTCGTCTCATTTAAGCAACACTAGATAAAAGAGCGGTGAAATCCGTCCTGCAACAAGGAGGTACATTACATACACTCTAAGGACTCCTGCGTCGTCATATGACTGAAAAGTTGTTAAGGACGACGTTAAACCTCAATCACTCGCTTACTCACTCCCACTATAACGTTGTCCGCCGTAACATAAGTGGAATGGTCTATAGTACGGCGAAAAACATCACTCAAATAACTACCTAAATCAAGATAATTGACACAGACTAACAAAACCCCACATTATAGTTAACTTATCTCGGCGTCGAAACACAACTGAGGACCTCGACAGATTCATTAATGATTTGTCAGATCGTGTGTGTTCTGTGACGATCTCAAGTCCACCCGTACGTCACACGTGAAAAAAATCATCAGTGACTTGCCAAATAACAGCGGTTCATCTCGGGTCTTCCAGTTTCCTCAATACCTGTAGGGAATTTAACACCATCGTATAACTGAAAATATGACGTTTAACAACAACAATAAATCGATAAATAATGTGCAAACCTTGAACAGAAGGTTGACACAATTTTGTACATTTGTCTCCTTTGTATTAAACAGGTAGAAGTTATTTTATCAATGATTGTATTTGGTTGCGCGAGCAAAGTTCATTGGTAGCACCCTTCCCTCACCCGTTTCCCTGGGGTTTTTTTATCCGCGCATGCGGATTTACATGCTACAAATGGTCCCAAATCCCTGTGGCTATTATTATTGGGTTATTAGACATTACATGTCAGCCTTTGAGCATTGTTACCTTTGAGCATTTTTCCTGTTTGAGCTGTTCAAATTAGGCACCGTGTGTATGTGCTGATGTATGCAAAAACTACTCCCAGTGAGGTTATACTGTCGAAAGCAAATACACCGAGTAGACTTCATTACACATCTTGGCGCCTATAGAATGATGCAACAAGACTTTCCATTAGACAGTTGAAGTCCATGACCTTTTAATCTCCCTTTTTTGTCTCAGTTCAGGATTTGGTGTTCTCAAATAATTACCGTCTTTGTGAACAGACAGCTTATTACTTCTGATGTACATTCATCAAAGAAATTTATTTTTTCTGATGGGGATAGTTATAGTTGGGCATAATCTGTATACCCCTTTTCTCTGTTGTATGTAGAGGATAGCTTGCTAGCGCTTTACATTGTCTAATGAGCGTTTCATAAACGCGGTCACTGAGAGTTCAAGCCCAGCTCATGCTGATTTTATCTTCGGTCGTACGAGCGGAGGTCTGTCAGCAATATGCGAATGTTTGTAGATTTCCACGGGCCAGCACCAGGTTTAAATATTTTTTGTTATACATGTGGTACATGTAGCCACTCCTTCCTGACAAATTCGATGTGAATTTGTTTCATCACCTTGTTTGGATATGTGACGATGTTACAAAGCGGTTGGAATTCAGTACAGATTTGTATGGATCCCAAGAATATGTCTAACCATCATCCAACGATGTCATAAAATAGTCAGCGATGTACGATAAATATCTAACCACCTACTAGCATTTCTTCTCTCCTATTTTTGTATATAGCGTGAGGTAAGTGTCTTTGGTAAAATTATACCATGTATTTCTTGCAACACATTGTCAACGAACACTCGAAACATGTGTCTTGTCTCCCAGGATACCTTTTCGATCATTTACATGTACATTTGACTTATATAATCAAACTACTCGGTAGGTCCTTTTAGTTATACAGTGTATGTATATTCTTTTAAGTACATATCCCTAGCCCCATGAACCGTCCCATGGGATCTAATACTTCAGCGCCATGCTGGTTTAGCTGTTGACTCGCTACGTTAGTAAAGTGGCTGCACGATATTACCCTTTTGGAACGTGATGTCGTTCGAAGTGCAGTTTTCTGATCTATATAATGCTGTGATCCTGTGATCATAATGGATATTTTGCCTTCACAGGTATGGTGATAACACTGCTGCCCAGAGACTTCATACATCGGACCGTTCTTGCCATTATTCTTCTGCTTGTCCGTGATGAAAATTTTATAACAAAACCTCACCTGTTGCTAGAAAAAGGATCGTAGATAATAGCTCACATCTGATGTAAATTGTAAGTTCATCGTTATTATAAACCAGACAGCGATGTGAAGGACGTTAGCCAGCCTTACTACACCCTGGTGATCATGTCCATGGACGCAGCCCCCATGATTGATGGGAAGTTTCGATTTTTACATGTACACACATTCTAAGTAAAATTCAACAGGTAACAAAAACCATTCCTCTCCTGCTAAGCGTACATGGATGCAATCCTTTATCTCGAAATCTACGCTAGCAGGAACGGTTCGAAATAATATGGTCGAAAAGAAGCCATCTGCTATTTGTTCTCTCGAGAGCGTAGATATGTGCAGAGTTTCAAGCCAACTGGTTTCTTATTGTGCTTAAAATATGCATCATAGCAATATCCAAAAGCAGTAACGGCTGGGTGAATATGAAAACAGGCGAACCACCAATGAGTTGAGACTTCGTCAGAAACCATAGATGTGTACCACTTAACCTATAAACTCATCGTATAATCTCATTACCTCAAAGTGGATGAATTTCGCGTAATGGTTTTGACGATGTTTTCTCTTCTAATCAATTACAATATTTTCAGCTCGCTTGTACCAAGCATCGTTTGCGGGCTGACCCTTCCACGAGACATATGCGATAGAAAAAATGTCCATAAAAGATAATGTTCACTCTACCCCGACATTGTCTTCAACCCTGCGCTTGTGGGCTTCTGCAGCAAACTAATCCTTGACCAATAAATTCGTTAGTTCGGACGCGGGTTGTCGTAAAAAGTTATAATTATGTTTGTTGCGAGATGCGGTGTTTTTTTCCTGAGTTTAAATCAATCTCCTCTCTCGAAATGTATGGTGATTTCTTCCAGTAGTTTAAATCAGTCGTTGAGTCTTTCCAACATAATTGAAACCTGTTGATTGTATCTATACTTTCTTAGTACTTTGGCAATTTGTTTTCGGAATAGTCCTTGCGATTCCTGGAATCTCCAGTTTGGTTGATGACTGATATACGAATATCTGTTCACGGCTAGCCCCATAAATCTGACCACCGTAATGTATTGAGTAGAATAGTGTTGAATACTTTGAGGAACATTGGATTAAAACGCACGGTGTGTAAATCTATACATTCTGCATTTGTCAGAGGCTTCTTGAGTGATACTGACATTATATTTTCCTCCTCTATCAAAGCACCCGGGCGTTATTAGCACAGTAGAGGATAGAAATTAATACTTAATTTTTTTTGGACGAACTAAATTGCTTTACATTGAGGCACCACAGGAAAACAGACAAGGCTTCATGCCCTTCCTAGTGTTAGCCTTAGGCACGTTCAACTCATACTGGACACGATAACGCACTGCTATATTTTACAGCCCCAGGAACGCAGCATTTTATAAACACAGTTTTGTTGGGTTGTCGCTCTACCAAACTGAAAGCAGAAAGGCAGACAGCCGCGTCAATTTAACATTAAAATACCAACAAAAACCATGAGGTTAAAATGCAATCAACATTTTATATTGAAATATGGCTATCTGGTGAATGGCTTTCTCTCGTGCACAAGAAAAATCAACTAAGCTATTGCTTTCAGCCAAGCTGATTTTCATTACATCCGATTGGCATAAATTTGTTGGATTCGCATGTAGCGAACAATAACTGAAATGCCACATTTAATAACTAGACTGACTGATGTCGCCCCATTAACCTTTGTGCCCAAAAGGAAGAGAACTCTGTGCCTTGCCAAAACGACATTTTAGTGCTCTAAAAGGAGAAAGATGCGTCAACTGAACAGTAAAAGGGAGCGTCTCTGAAGACTAAATGGCACGATGGGCAGTAAAGGGCTTCTATAAGTATGAGAAGAACTAAACAAAACTGCAAATGCTCGTATAGTTTTCCGGGTCGTTTGACGACTGTGCTTACACAGAAGGAGCATGGTAAGGCAACTGTACATTTATGTTTTCGTCACAGCAGTCATCGGGTAAAACATTCATGTCGTTGCACAAAGAGTGAACTGGTTTATGTGGGAGTACCATTTCTTTGTAAATTGTTAACATTTGAGAATGAGATAATATGAACTGGTGAGGGACATCAAATTTGCCGATAATGGAGATTAAATCCAGCCTCAGCAAGGAAACGGTTTCAGAAAAATATCCCCTCAGATCAATAGTTTTTTTCACCTGCTAGTTTTTTTTCCTTCACTCTGGGCAGGCTTTATTGATTACAGGATCTCTGGGGCTGGCAGATTCTTCCGCCGGACGCCTGTGCAGCTTTGTGTGAAGCTGTGCTGTTGTTGTTGCTCTGTGTTGAGTGTAATTAGTAGACATGTGTGACCTCAGCTAATGATACTGCTTGAAAACTGTGGGAAGTGCGCTGATCAGTAGAAGCTTGGCTTAACTTCGCCTTAACTGACCTTATTTATAACTTCTGCCCATCGCGTACAACCGAAAACCACAAGCACACGATCACACTAGTGGGCTGCAATGTTGGTGGCGTGCCGAGAACAGCTGTCTGGATGGTTGCACATAGTCACGTGACAGTTGACGGGATGCCGACATTTGGCTGCAAGGCTACATGGCATTGGTTTAAAACTGGCACCGTGTCTTGGTGGTTAACTCAACTCACGTTACTTTATTCCTGCGGTCACTTCATCTGCTGCAACGAATCATTTTAGCTAGGGAAAAACTACGGTTGACGTAGTTGGTGCCCTTTTTGTCACAGCAAACCACTGTAGACTCTGATCTTTTAACACTGTTTTACTCGATTAGAAAAATTCTAAAAAAACTAAATCGAACTATTTTCCTGGTCAGTTTTTAATGGTACTTCAGATATATGCTTCTTTTTAGAGTGGTAATTGCCCTAAGTCAAAATAAAAAAATGTCGTCAGAATGCTTCGATTTCCATATTGGAAGATGAATTTTTTACACTCTCGTCTCATGATAAAACTGAGATGGTAAAACATTTTAATTTATATGGCCTTAAAAAGTAAGCTCAATAATCGCACTTCAAATTTTGATTTAAGTCAGAATTGACTTTGTCCAATCAGCACGTTCTCTTAATTGGTTATCAATATACTAATAATAAAATTGTCTGAATATGTTGTCAAATTATCATATTAATATGTAATATTTGCCTCCACTCATTTCTTTTCCACGAGGCTAGTTTCCAGATAATTTAATTTAAATTTTAAAAAAATTAGGGATGTTGTATTTTGTTGTTATTGCAGGGCGCCTAGAGCGACGTTATTGCAATTTCTGAAGAGGTTCAAATCCCCAAATGCACATATTTAAACTTATTCTTGCCTGTGCTAATACATTTCTTGGCATGGCTTTAATAGTCGAAACAATCGTAGCAGCCACAGTCGATATTGTTTTTGCCGTACCTAAGTAAATGACCATGTTATGGTCGTCTGCCTGGGGCCACTTTGTTTGGATGTTGTAATTTCAAATTTATATCTCGAAAGAAACAATGAATAATTGCTTGGACTTTAAGGTAGTATTTCGAAGGAAGAAACACTTCATCTCATCAGTTCCAAACTTAGTCTAAAACGATGTGGACAGCGTAGACAAATAACAACATGATAGCATAGATTACTAGAGCATAGAGCTGGAACCAGATACGAATTAATGTGAGGCTTGTGTTCACATACATGTTTAGAAAGAACAAACTGTTTAATGTATAAGCTGAAATACCTTTTAGATACGAACAACGTACACAAACCAATTTCGTCGTTGTGACCTGTGCTATAAACACATGGAGACCCATGAATAAACTGGACAGTATAGATGTTGCAGTCGCAGAGAACACATATCAGTTCGTCGTTGTGATTGATGTTATATACACAAGGAACCCATTATTCGCCAAAGAATAAGCTGAATAGAATAAAAATAATTTCAAAGAACACATATTATTCCTTATTGTGGTTTATATTACAGGAAACATGGAAACCCGCGTCAGCAGAAAGAACAAACCCTAAATGAACGATCCTTTGTAAAATTGAGGTAACCATGTGTGTTTTGGTTTATCCATATAATGAAGATCCCTTTTTAAGTTGTATTTTGAGTCCTTGCCAGGCCAACTGTAAAGTACACTCGTTATCACTCTTTGTCACTTCGCACTTAATGTTAAAAACCTTTAACATTCACCCAAATACATACAAGATTATTTACGATTTTACACGATTGCGTGGTATGTAAAGCTTATTATCGCCTCACAGATTTGTTTTGATCTATCTAGTGGGGGATCCCATTAGATCAGCAAAGTATGATCCTTAGCTCGGACTGGGGATTAGTTGTCATCCGCTACTTTTGTCTCTGCTGTGCCAAGCCACACTTTAGTTATTGTTTGCCGCAGAACCAGCTCCCGTTTCGGCCAATAAACAGTTTTCGGCAAGATACTGTGCCTCTTCTTGAGCGTTGCATTACACCTCGGGTTAAAATGCCATAAAAGAAGAGTGGTAATTTGAGATGAACAACCGGATACAAGGAGAGTGAAGACCTCTGTCACAGATAACGCTGCGCTACGTCTCAGATGCAATCTAATGAGATTTGCCAGATTTTCGCTCAGCTAGATTTGAAGTGTAGAAGCACTTGAAAAGACTTTGACGACCTCAAATAACCTGATAACACATAGTTAGACAGCTATAAACGGATTTTATTTGAGATGTCAACGTGTTTTGTGGAGAGAAAAGAGATCTATGTAAATCAATCAATAGACAATTAGATATGGCATTTCACAAGGAATTCACGGAGGATGCTTTCGACCTCGCTCCATGCGCTCTATAGACAAAAGAAACCACACCTTACAAAAACAACACAGTTCCCCATCAGCGCGAGAATGGGTAACTGAAAGTCTGACTCGATTGTCGATAAGTGTTCGACGTCATATATACTTCTTTGGTTTAGCTGAAAATACAGTCATCTGTATTCATCAGTTTTAACAAGGATTTCGACATCAAAATGACATTCTTACATTATTTTTATTTATTTTTTCACTTTATAATGCGGACATCCTTACGTTGGGAGGAAACCCAACAGAACACAATGGAATCTTTGTCGTGGAAATCTTTTCACCAAATTTACATTATCAGAAGACATCCGATAGGCTGGATTATCTACAAAAAATTGCCTCAAATATCTTCTTCCATGAGGCGAAAATCAACACAATGTCTTTTGAGGGAACGATGCCATAGACGTGTATAGTGTTCAGGAAAAGTCGTTTACAACACCGCTGTATATAACGCTCGCATGACTTGACTGGCTTCCATGGAGAGTGTCTTTGACAAAACTCTGTTCCAGCAACTGTGTTTGAGAAATGGGCGAAATTATGATCTCTCAATCTGCACAAGAAAGTAGACACGTTCACGAAAGATGAATGACATAATAGTGGACAGAAATCTGACATCCACCCGAATTAAAATGTCTTGATAAAAAATACCGAACATGGATTCAAGCTGGTCTTAATCCGTATCTTATTGGTAATCTTTCTTTTGGTAATCTGAATTGGAGACAGAAAATCGTTTTAGCAGTGAACTTTCACACGCCAACAGTTTCTGACACAAATCCAAGTATTCCCTGACCAGTTCTCAGACAACCTCGTTATCTTACACACGCCGTTAAACTAATGTTGAGAGAGATGGAAGTAACACAACTCCATGTTTCCGCAAAGGTACAAGCATCTTACCAGACTAGGATTGTTTACGTTTTAACCCGGATATTTCAGTCGTAACTCTTTAGTAATCGTCGATTCTGGTGGCATTGCTTATTTGACCCCTACATTTATCGATCGTTATTATACGCACACGTAAAATACACGGATAAAATTTATTTATTTGATCTGTGTTTTACGCCATACCCCGTACACATATTAAGATTCATCTGCCGAGCTGTTTGGACACGCCCAGTGCCTAACATATAAAACAAGATATATTTCGTGGCATGTAAAGCTATGACACCCTAGACATACTTGAAAAGAGAAAAATAAGGAGACAAATTGTTGTAGGTGACAAATCGATGTTGTTATAGAGTATAACTTTATAGAGTATAAATTCAGAAATTCCGCTTCGGTTTCTTAAAGGAAAACAGTGTTGTGCAGATTTGCAAGAAGGACATTTAAGTATTAATGAAAATTGATATACGGCTGATTCATTTTATTTAGAAAATTTTTGACGTTGATCATCTGGGCTGTCAAACCTTTCAAGAAAAACTCACTCTGCTTGTGTTCAATGCAGCGTCACCTAAAGAGACCTTTCATTTCTTCTTTGGAAGAAGACAATATAAGAAGGTGCTGAATGGTGAAAACATCAACCTGACTGATTTGTCATGATTTGTCAAAGTGGGAAGGTCAAAGGGAACATTATTGATCACTGTGCCACCGTAAGCACCTAATCCCGCTCAATGTCACTGATATCCGCGAAATGCCAAACTTTGGCTCCGTGTTCGGTAACAATACTGGAAATTGACAGGCCAGGAACCCTGGATGTCTTTTCAGGCAACAGGTTCCCATATCAAATTATCTTTAACGAGATGTCTTTGTCGGTAAATGAAACGTAATGTCGACCCAAATAGTCCGGTTCTGAACTTCATTACTTCTTAGATTAATGATGTTACGTAGATCTTTCCCAGCGTTTAAGAGGTGCAATATCCTGAGCAGAGAGCGAAAAAATATGTCCACATTGTACCAACTTATTACGCTGATAAAACCATGCCTCTTTACAACTGGACACAACCTGTCAGGTGCACCACAACGACCGGTGTCCCGGTTAAATCATTCCTACCAGGAGCACCACATTTCCTTTCGTTCAGGGTAACCCATTCCTTCCACATGTACCTACTGACACTGGTTGAGGAGAAACCATGTTTTCCCTACAAACCGTTGAATTGCACTAAAATGAATGGTGTTCAGGATAAACCTTTCCTGCCATATGTACAATGTTTTGCGTACATTAAGACTCTAGCAGAGACCAGACCATTTTGGTTCCAGCAAAGGGCACATTACTCCTGGGCACACGATGACCATGTCTCACACGTATAAGGCACTGACTCCACCTGATAACAGACAGCCCATCTGAACACTGAATCACGGGGAATTACAGATTAAATCAACATGGTGGTGTCCACCTTTGATATCAAGGATTAAAGATAAATGACGTAAAAAAGTATTTTATATAAAGGGAAGGAAGATTATGTCCATGTGTTGTATCTCAATTAGTAAGGCTTTTAGAACACGATACCCATGTTAATTATGGATAGGTGTATTTCTACTTGAATACTCCACCTACACCAGGATTCTTTTCGGAAGACTTTAATTTACGCTGGCTACTTAATTTGACGTACTTCCAGTCTGCAGGTTTATTTTTTCTCATCCATTTATTCCCCGCCTATTTCCGACTCATTCCCGTTTAGTTGCTTACAGTCTCCGGAAGAGTAGGGTCAATGTCAGTCACGGTGAGTGGATCTTGTTCAGTGCAAACTGAGGAAACAGCAATATTGCCAAATGCCCCCTGGCGCACATGACGTCACAGGTACCCGCGGGATATTTTTCGGTAAACCGGATGACAAATCTTATAAGGGACACGACATTGGCCACTTTCTAAGGCATCGCCGGAAGTAAGTGGCAATTCCGCAAACAAAATATCTGCAGAGCATGGTGAATGACGTCTGTGAGAGTGAGCACGATTGTAGAACAAGGTCAGTAGTTGTGCTGGGTCCTTCTCACGTAACATAAGCCAGCAAAAGTTAAATCACACAACATGATCTTCCTATGCTTCCAGTTTATTTAACCCACAGAAGAAAGCTTATAAGACAATTTTTGAAAGTAATAACGACGAACAACCTATGACAAGGGACTAAATGGGAATCAATAAAGGTTTTATTATAATGGCTCATATTAAGACTTAAAAGTACCAACCGACGTACCTTGGCACAACGGTTTTAGCATAATTAGGTAATGGCAATATATAGTTATGTTAACTACAATATATTAGACGTCAGTGGTCTTGTATAATAGGTATTTCCATGAAAATAATGCAAAGGGGTCATTGCACTACAGAACCATGCCAGTTTAAGCCTTGGGAGAAGGTGTGACAATTTCTATTACCACCAGTTGTGCCTCCTTGAGTAGTGTCAATCAGTCCGTTTAACATTAAAACAGCATGTACTGTATGTTCTGTGAAGTAGCCATAAAGACTCACAAAATAGTTGACAAGGCTTGTCCAGTTAATTCTCCACGTGTCTCAGTGTCTGCTATACATGTAAATATGGCCAGAAAATCCACCAATTGCCTCGGCACCCTGGCTCAGATCAATCGAACAAAACATTTCACCCTGAGCCGATCTACTAAAAAACGCACGAGCGTTGGGCTATGGCTAATCGATGGGCCTGGAGCATTACGTGAGATCACAGACAGCCGTTCTTTTAGTGTGCTATTTCTACCCTCATAACGGCTTTAATCTGTGTCCGCAATGTGAGACTGACTCGACACATTAGATTACTTACCCAAACGCCTACAGAGTGGCAATAATACGGGTGTGAGCTAATCATGACAAACACTGATTTGAAACCCAATAATGTCATTCATGTAGACCGAATACAGAGATAAGGTTAATCAATTTGTCTAATGGGCTTTACAGCAAATAAACGCGTTTGGAAACTGATCGCGGATAACAGGTCTTAATTTCTTTTAAAGAAAACATGTACATTTAGGTTGAAGTTAGAGAAGTTTAGAAAACAAAGCCACAGAGAACTAATTGAGACTACTTCAACTTAAATTCCGTGTTCAAGTACAGGAGATCAAGTACAGATGTACTTGGCCAGCTGTGGCGGTATTCCCCACGTCGTCGTTTAGACGAGTATAGGTAAAACGCCCAAGAAATGAAAATGGCTTTATATTTCTTTGATTCCAAGAACTTTCTCCAGTAACAATTTACATAAGCACCCGCAGTAAAATTTGTAAACTGAGAAAAACACTGGACTTCGGACAAAGTTCAGATTTAAAGCCATAGGCGAGAATTGTAAATGACTTCATCTCTTTGGTCAAAGCCTTGGATCTGAGATAGTCTAGACCATTTGGAGAAAAAGTGACTTGCTTGGCCTTTCAGTGTCTGCATGCAATATATTGTATCGGCTTTCAATCAAGATCGGTGTCAATGACTTGCGCTATACCCATGGAGCAATACTCTGATTTCTGGGTTCCAAGGACCACTTATCTGTGTCGTTCACTTCCTTCACTGTACTGGTTTCATCTATGTTCAGATACTTTATTTATTTATTTATTTATTTGATTGGTGTTTTACGCCGTACTCAAGAATATTTCACTTATACGACGGCGGCCAGCATTATGGTAGGTGGAAACCGGGCAGAGCCCGGGGGAAACCCACGACCATCCGCAGGTTGCTGGCAGACCTTCCCACATACGGCCGGAGAGGAAGCCAACATGAGCTGGACTTGAACTCACAGCGACCGCATTGGTGAGAGGCTCCTGGGTCATTACGCTGCACTAGCGCGCTAACCGACTGAGCCACGGAGGCCCCTCAGATACTTTATGGTCGGAGACTAAAGCTCCGAACGTTGTCTGTATCGTCTTCGCAGAGGAATTCGAGCGGAGGAGTTGGGGCTCGAGGGTGTACCTTCTAACATTTTAGTCCAGAGCTTTAGAGTGATTAGATTTGAAAGCTCGAATCCTCGGTCAAATCTCACGAGATGTCTTGTTTACTTATGAGGATTCTAATGTTCTGACTTTATATCACGTGCTTTGTGACGTGTAGTTGGGGACTGTCATTCAGTCCTGTCAGCTGATGATATTCTTATCCCAATGGTCTTTTTCATGCTTTTCCCAATACCATGAATCTCGGTTCAGTCAGGTCTAGTTCGTATATAGAGTAGTGCAATATATATACCACCATTAAAACAGCCACACAGAGCTGGTAGTGGAGTGGAATAGACTCGTATATTCGGGAATCTATGTCCGATTTCACCTCGCGCATTTCCTTTCTTCTATATCTGTAATGGTAATTGGTCTCCATTATCAACTTCAGCATTTTAGGTCTTTAGGTTACCGCTGAATTGTCAAGTTTCCCCCTCTCCAGCGTTGTTGTTATGAAGCCTTTACTAATTGTTTTTTTCTCTTTTCCTCCTTTTTTGTTTTATTTCCTTGTATTTAAAACAAAAACGTAACTTGATCAACAATGCATTAAAAACAGATGCATAGTGTTGGTTATCCCATTTAGTTTGATATACTCAACAAAGTTTTAGTACTGTGAAGCTGATTTATGTTTTGGTATTATCATTATAAAATCACTGCAGAATTAGCGAGTAAAAAAAGACCAGCAACGCAAGTGTGGTATTTTTCACAAGTAATCGGTGCAGTTTCGATGCAATTTCTATTTTCTACTAGTTTATTTGTATATAAGCTTAAATAGTATCAACGTCGACATTTAAGCCGATTGGGTAAAATAAGTGTGGTGAAGTTAATTACAATGTTTGGTCTGGAAATCCTCAAACCTTTAATGGCTTTGTTATCAGATTTTACGTCAAACAAGCATGGAATGGAAAAGCCTATTATCATGCAGAAAACTATAGCAAAATGTTACCTACTTAGAATGTCTAATGGCCATACCTCACTTATTTGGTGCCCATACGTTGCGTGTTAAGTGGTAATACGTCACCTAATTGTTAACTCGTCATACGTTAATTGCTATATGTCACTGGTTATGTGATCATACGTCAATAGTTAAGTTGTCATAGGTCACTGGATACGTGGGAAAACATCACTGGTGATGTGGTCATATGTGAATAGTTGTAAATGGGTGGCCAGATACCAAATAGGGCGTGGAATACACGCTGTTATGTGAATGCTGCTGTATTTACACCTAGAAATTAGGCTATTAGAAATAAGCATGCAGATAGAACATCAACATTGTTGTTTACAGCTACCTTGATACTTCTACATTGACAGCTGACTAAACATAACAGAGATTAAATCCAGTTCTCAGCAAGGAGACGTTTGTATCGTTTTCAGAAAAGAAAACCCCCCTCAGATCAGTAGTTTTATTACCTACTATTACTTTTCCACTCTGGTCACACATTCTTGATAACAGGAACTCTGAGACTTGCAGATTCTTCCGCCGGACGCCTAAGCAGATTTGTGTGAAGCTGTGCTGTTGTTGCTATGTGTTGAGCTGCTGCTGCTGCTCAAAGACAGCGCTGATCAGCTGAACATTGAGTCAAAAGACAGCTTCCACTCGCTTCACCGTAATTGGCCTTATTTATAATTTCTGCTCATTGCCTTCAATTGTTTCCAGAACAGTTGAGTACATGGTTGCAAATTGTCACATATTGTATAATACAGCACAGCACTCGTTCAATACCAGGGTTCTATTCCCTGGCTTATGTCAAAATTAAAATTCTCATCAGAATGCTTAGATTTTAATTTATGTGCTCCATAATAATAATAATGTCCAAATACGTTTTCAAATTATCAAATAGATATATAATCTTTGCAGACGCTCTTTTTTCCATGTAATGGATTTAAATTAGAAAAAAAGAATTGGCTAATTCTGGCAGCTCGTTGAAGGATGTCGTTTTTGTTGTTGTTGTTGTGGGCGTCTAGAGGCGACGTTACTGCAATCTCTTAAGAGATTCAAATGAAAAATGCACATGTTTAAACTTATTCTTGCCTATGCTTATATATTTCGCGGCATGGCTTCGTTTTAGTGCTTGTCATGTAACAAATATTCTAAACAATCGTAGCAAGGACAGTCGATATTGTCATCGCTGTAACTAAATAAATGACAATTTAATGGTAGTCTATCATTGTCTAGGTCTGGGACTACTTTGGTTGGGTCTTTTACTTTTAAAAATACATTTCGAAAGAAGAGACACTTCATCTCATTAGTTCGAAACTTTGTCTGAAAGGGAATTGGGCAGCTAGATAAATATCTACGTCTTGGCACAGACTGCATGTAATAGTACGTGGGCCATGGATCAAACACGAATTCGGGTCGTCTTGTGTTCACGTATATGTTTGAAAACAACAAACTGTTTAATTTATTAGGTAAAATACCTTCTAGATCCGAATAAAGTACACAAATCAGTTCGTAGTTGTTACTTATGTTGCGAACACATGGAGACTCACTATTCGCCAAAGTATAATGTGGACAGTACAGAGGTATAGAAGAACAGAGGTATAGAAGAACACATATCATTACGTAGCTGTGATTTTTGTTACAGAAAACCTTGAGACCCGTCAATGGAAAGCACTAAGCCTAAATGAACGATTCCTTGTAAAATTAAGGTAACCATGTGTGTTTTGGTTTATCCATATATTGGAGATCCCTTTTTAAGTTGTATTTTGAGTTCTTTTCAGGCCAACTGTAAAGTACACTCGTTATCACTTTTTGTCAATTCGCACAAAAACCGTTAACATTCACTCAATTGCGCACAGGGTAATTTACGATTTTAGACATTTTCGTGGCATGTGAAGCCTATTATCGCCTCGTTGTTTTGTTTTAGTCTATCTAGCGGGTGAGGTCATTAGGCGAGTATCGCATGATCCTTAGCTCGGACTGGGGGTGAGTTGACATCCGCTACTTTTGTCTCTGCTGTGCCAGGCCACACTTTAGTTATTGTTTGCCGAGGCATTAGCTCTCGTTCCTGCCAATAAACAGTATTCGGCAAGATGCTGTGGCTCTTCCTCAGTGTAACATTAAGCCACGAGCCACACCCTCATAAAAGAACGGTGGTAATTTGAGACGAACTACCGGTTACAAGGAGAGAGATGACCTCTGTCACAGGTATCGCTGTGTTACGTCTCAAATGCAATCTAATGAAATTTGCCAGATTTTTGCTCAGCTAGATTTGAAGTGTAAAAGGATTTGTAATGACTTTGACCAGCTCGAATAACCTGATAGCGGTTATAAAACGATATTATTTGAGATGCCATTGTGTTTTGTGTGGAGAAAAGAGATCTAAGTAAAACAATAATAGACGGGAGAGGGTCATTCTGCACGTCCTCACAAAAAAGTCTCGGAGGGTGTTTTTGAACTGGCTCAATACGCTATACAGATAGAAGAAATCTTAGCTTACAAAAATATCACAGTTCCTCACCAGCGTGTAATTGGATACCCGAAAGTCTGAGTCGATAGTCCATAATATGTGGTCGGCTATATATACATATACGTTGGTTTGTCTGAAAACATACTCATGTGTATTTATCCGTTTTGACTGGGATATAAAAATGGCATCCTTACCTTATTGTTATTGATTTATTTATTTGACTGGTGCTTTACGTTGTCTTTAAGAAGATTTCACTTTATGATGCGGCCAGCCTTAAGTTGGGAGGAAACCCAACAGAATATTGTGAACCATTTTCGGGTAAATCTTGCCAACAAACTTACATGGTTAGAAGCCATCCGATTGGCTCGATTATCTACAAAAACTTGCCTCAGATATCTTCTTCCATGAGGTAAAAATCGACACAATGTCTTTTGAGGGAACGATGCTATAGACGTGTACAGCGTTCAAAAAGGGGTCGAGCAGAACATCGCTGTAACTAACACTCGCCTGGCTTGGCTGGCTTCCATGGGGAGTGTCTTTGACAAAACTCTGTTCCAGCAGCTTTGTTTGGGAAATGGCCAAATTCGTGATCTCTCAATCTGCACAAGAAAGTAGGCATGTTCACAAATGATGAATGACATAATGGTGCATAGAAATCTGACATCCACCCTAATTAAATTCTTGATAAAAAATACCGACAATTGATTCAAAATTGTCCTTATTCGTATCTTATTACCGTTTCTTTTTGTAGTCTGAATTGAAGACAGAAAATCGTTTTAGCAGTGAACTATCACATGCCAAGAATTTCTGACACAAATCCAAGTTTTCCCTGACCAGTTCTCGGACGACAATGTTACCTTACATACACCGTTAAACTAATGTTGAAAGAGATAGAATTAACCCAATTAGGTCAATGTTGGGCAATGTTATGAGCATGTTAAAAGATAAAAAGATGGTTAATGTTAGAATCTAAATAATAATTACGGTTGTCACTGTCCAGAAGTCATCGCTTATGGTGGCATTGCTTATTTGACCCCTACGTTTACCGATCGTTATTATTCGTACGCGTAAAATTCACAGATAATATATATTTATTTGCTTTGTGTTTTACGCCGTACTCCGTCCAGATATTAAGATCCATCTGCCGAGCTGTTTGGACACGCCCAGTGTCTAACATATAAAACAAGATATATTACGTGGCAAGTAAAGACATAATACCCTAGACATACTTGAAAAGAGAAAAATAAGGAGACAAATTGTTGTAGGTGACAAGTCGATGTTGTTATAGTATATAATTTAACGTCATACTCAAGAATATTTCACATTTACATGTACGACAGCACCCCTACCATAATGCTGGATGCCCTCATATAAGTGAAATTTTCTTGAGTACGGCGTCAAATAAATAAATAAATACATATACGACGGCGGCCAACATTATGGTTGGCTGAAACCCACGAGCATCCGCAAGCTGCTGACAGACCTTCCCACGTACGACCGGAGAGGATGTCAGCAGTAGTTCTATGGGTAAAGTGGTATGTAAATATAATCTTCTGACCATGACTACTCCTCATTTAGAAATCCGTCATTTTCGGTTCCCTCACTCCCTAACACCTAACCTGATATTCTTTTTTCGGTTTGCTGTTGAAAGAAATGAAGATGTAGAAGCATTCAGCCATTTACAGCTTACTTAATTTGCAATTCCGAAATGGAAAAGCACAAAAGGCCTATTCCAGGCTTCGTTTTTATTTAGAAAACAGTGCTGTGCACCTTGGCAACGGGGATTTACCAACCATTTAACCACTGACAAAAATTGATATACGGTTGATCTACTTTATTTTGCACTGCTTGTGTTGAATGCAGCATCATCCAAGAGACCTCTCATTTTTTTGGACGAACACAACTTGTAGGAACTTACAGAATAAACCAGTGACGAGGTGCTGAATGGCATATTTACGAACACATCAAGCTGACTGATTTGTCATTGTGGACGAAGATAAAAGGTGGAAAGGTCAAAGTAGCAGCTTAACATCATTGATCTTTGCTGCACCGTACGCACATAATCACGCACAATGTCCCTGGTATCCGCCAAATGCCAAACTTTGACTCCGTGTTCGGTAAGAACACTGGAAATTGACAGGCCAGGAAGCCCGGATGCCTGTCTGTTCAGGCAACAGGTTCCCATATCAAATTATCTTTAACGAGATGTCTTTGTCGGTAAATGAGACGTAATGTCGACCAAATAGTCCGGTTCAGGACTTTATTACTTCTTATATTAATGATGTTACACAGTTCTTTCCGGGCGCTCAAAAGATGCAATTTCCAGAGCAAGACACAACAAAAATTGTACAATTAAACAAACCTGCCTGGTGCACCACGGTTAAACCATTCCTATCAGGAGTACCACATTTCCTTTTGCTCAAAGTAAACCATTCCCTCCACGTGTACCAGTTGACTCTGGCTGAGGAGAAACCATGTTTTCCCTTCTAACCTCTGACGTGCACCTTAATAACTGGTGTTCAGGATAAACCATCTCTGCCACATGTACAATGTTTTGCGTACATTAAGACTCTGGCAGGGATTAGGCCATTGCTACATACAGTCTGGCCATTGTGGTTCCAACAAATGGCGCATTACTCCTTGACACACGCTGACGATGGCTCACACGTGTAAGTCTGAGCACTGATTCACGGGAAATTACTGACCAAATAAAGATGGTACATCAAGTACACCTTTGATATCAAGAATTAAAGATAAATCAAGGGAAGGCAGATTATTTCTATGTGCCGCATCATAATGAATCAGGCTTTAAGAGTACGATACCTATGTTAATTTCGGGTAGGCGTATTTGTACAGTTTGAATAATCCACCTATAGGTTTATAAAGATTGTGTCACCAAACAAAAGCCTCATATTATAACTGACAATCACTTGTTTGTTTAATTCTTTACGGAGAATGTGTAGTCGTGAAATTCTCACTGATTGTTTGGTTGCGCCTTAATGAAAACGTCTTAAAAAGAACGGAAGATACAGTAACTTATGCCGAAGATATTAACGCGGTATTTGTATACAGTGACAGATTTATCACCTGCTACCTAAGTACAACTCCAGAGTTGTTTTTTCTTAACCGCAATGTATTAGACGTCAGTGGTCTAGAAATACTCAAAGTGACGCACTGTCGTCAGGTATAATAAATATTTAAATGTAAATAATGAACAGGGGACCGTTGCACCACATAAGCATTCTGGTTTAAGCCTTCGGGAAAAGGTTTTTGTGTTTCCATTTTACCTGCCCGATTAATACCACTCTCTCCCTAAGTTTGACATTAAAACAACGTGTATACGTTGTGTGAAGTAGCCACAGGGGTTCACACCATGTTCGAATGGTCTTGTCCCTTTAATTCTCCACGTGTTCCGATATCTGTTATATATGTAAACATGGACAGCAAATCCACCAATTACCTCCGAACACTCGCTAAGATCAATCGATCAAAGAACTCCGAGCTGAGCCGATCTACTAAAAAAGGTACGAGTGTTTAAATAGACGTAATGGATGAGCCCGAAGCATTCACAGACAGTCGCTCTGCTAGTAGCCTGCTATCTCCACTCTCATAACGGCTTTATTGTGTGCCCCAGTGTGGGACTGAGTCGACACATAAAGTTACTTACTCAAACACCTGCAGAATGACAATAATCCGGAAGTTAGGTAATCATGAAAATACTGATTTGAAATCCAATCCTACCATTCATGTGGTTCCAACATACAGATTAGGTTAATCAATTTGTCTGATGTGCTTTACACCAAATATCTGCGTTTGAAAACTGGTATCACACGGATAACAGGCCTTACAAATGTTTGTAAAGAAGACATGTGCACTTAAGTTGATGTTAAGAACGAAACTTGAAATCACGTGTTCGATTGCAGTAGATCAAGTACAGATGTACTTGTCAAGTTGTTCCCCATGCCGTCGCATGGACGATTTCAAGGTAAAACGCTAAAGAAATAAAAGTGGCTGTATATTTGTTATATACTTGGCACCTTATCTAATAATTTGCTACATAAGCGGCGGTAGTAGAGTTTATGAGCTGAGGAAAACACTGGAGGGCAGGCAAACTTCAGACTTAAGTCCACAGGCGAGAATTGTATCCGATGGCTTTGCTTCATTGGTCAAGGGCTTGGATCCTAACTGAGATAGTTTACGGCGTAAGCAGGAAAGTGATTTACTTGCACTTTTAGTCACTGCATACACTTTATTGTATATACTGTTCATCAAGATCTGTGTCAGTGACATGCACTGTACCCGTGGAGCAACACTGTGCGTTCTCAGGCCCGTGGGCATCTACTGGTTTGATTTATGCTCAAACTGAGTTGTCTTTGGAATCTGAAGCCAGTTTAGCTTCTATTTTATCATATTCGCAAAGGGATTTGAGTCCATAGTCCACAGATATATATATATATATATATATATATATATATATATATATATATATATATATATATATATATATATATATATATATATATATATAGAGAGAGAGAGAGAGAGAGAGAGAGAGAGAGAGAGACACATAGAGCTGGTAGTGGAGTTGAATAGCTTCGTGTATTAAGTCCGATATCACCTCGCGCATCCCCTTAATTCTTCATCTCGAATGGTAATTGGTCTCGATTATCAGCTTTAGTATGTTAGTAGAGCGTCCCATGACCTCAGTTGTACAATTCTATTACGTTCCACTCCCACATCTTGAGGTCACCGAGTACCACTAAATGGCGTAAAAAAACCGTAGATTTTTTTGAGGCTAAGTAGGTTAACAGTAGCCATGTACCTTTCACATTACAGTATGATTAGCAATTAGACGTTTATTACCTTGTCTGTTTTCTTTGAGTTCAATAACAAAGACTGACGTTATAATTTCCGTACGACCACTTAGCCCAAGGACTGATGATCTCAAAGTATGTATGTGGAAATACATGCATAAATAAAAGCGTCCAGCTAATTGTTTTGTTTTCTGTTTTTCTCCATCTTTGTTTTTGTTTTATTTTGTTTTCTTGCATTTGGCGAAACCGTCGATGGGGGGGGGTGGGGGGTGGGGGGGTGGGGGGGGGGGGTGGGGGGAGGGATGCACTCCTTGAAGATGCATATTATTGGTAGCCACATTTAGCCTGACATACTCAGCACATACTTAGTACCGTCAAACTTATTTGCGCTTTACTTTTAGCATCACGATAAAGTGACTATAATACACCAGCATCGAACATGTAGTAGTTGGTCACATGTAGTCGATGAAATCCGTCCTCTTGTCAGTTTACATCCCTTAAAGTTTTACTCTAGCTGTCCGTGTGTGTATGTGCTTAAATAGCAGGAAAAGTTAAGTTCAACTTTTTAGTTTGGCTTAGGACCTACAGGTCTGGAAAGCATCAAAGACATTCATGGATTTGTTCGCAGATTTTTTGTGATATATAACGGATTATACACTTTTTTCAGAAAATGTACAGCAAAATGTTGAATGTTGAATAATAATATCTAATGGTCAGGCGTTACTGATATGGTGGTCATATGTTACTGGTTATAGGTTACGTCAGTTAATTGTAAAGTTGTCATACGTCACTGGTTATGTCGTCTTACAGAAATACAGGTAGTTATCCTAGGAGCATGGCCATTAAGTAAACTCGTTTTCTTTTTCCGATTGCTTGCCTTGTATTTCGTTTTCAGTAGGCCTATTAAAAATGTAAATATTAAAGCTGCACACTGCTGAGCGTTAGGCTGTAGAATAAAAAGTCCAAGTGTGGAATACATGCTGTTAAACGCTGCTCTATTTACGACGAAAGTTATGTGGTTATTGGGAACAAGTATGCAAAAAGATCACTAATAGTGTTGTGTACACCTACTTTGGTACATCTAAAATGACAGACCACAAAATATATTATCATGATCCTTAGGCATCTTTGGCATATTTAGTACCATGTTTGGGTAATCAGTCAGGAGACTCAGAGGGGAAGAATCCAGGCTTTTGTCAAATGCATGTATGATTTATTTGATTTGATTAATGTTTTACGCCGTATTTAAGGATATATCATTTATACGACGGCGGCCAACATTATGGTGGGAGGAAACCCAACAGAGCCCGGGGAAAACCCACGACCATCCGCAGGTTGCTGTCAGACCTTCCCACGTACGGCCACAGAGCCAGCATGAGCTACACTTGAACTCACAGCGACCGCATTGGCGAGAAGCTCCTCGGTAATACATGTATGAACATATGGCGCCATGCCCTCACCAAAAGTGTGCACCATTTCTGTTAGAACATAGTGACCTACACCTTGGCGGGTCAGCAAGAGGACAGACCTTCGCAAGGATTTGGCTGGAAGGTTATGCGAAACCGACATATTTACCGCCAGATAGACGGAACTGGCCCACTAGTATAGACACTTGACGTTGAGAATCGATGTAGTACATCTCTCCTCGCAGATGCCCTCGCTCCTAATCTCCTAGTTTGAATTCACTCACACGTCCAAACTGCGTTAGCGACAAGTGATCTGCTTTGTTGCATTAATTTGCCAGGAAATCTCTTCATTCGAACAATTTGTCGCACTCTGACGAATTTCCGTCAAGCAGAAAGAAGCACAGAAGCTTTCAGTGTGTACGACGATCGTGAACCTATCATAGCCACTTGCTAAACCGGAATAACTTTCAGTCGTTATTCCTAGTCAACGATTATTAGCTAGTGTTTTACTGTGTGAAGAAGACTAATCAGATGTTACTCCTCCTTAGCACCACTTCCTCACAATGCCTCAACACAACTCTCTTACGTAATACTCTCTGTTAGTTCACATTGATGCTATTCCAGCTATTTGAACAGTAATCAAATTTCGTCAGGGAACAAAATAAAAATGTGAAACTCTCAATCGAAATGGTTTACTTTTTTCGGAGAGCCGTGCTTGACAATGTCATTCTGATATCAACGGTTCATGCAAGGATTCACTTTTCATTTATTTGATTAACATCGTACATTGTCGTAAACAAGATTTACCAATACCATTATGTTAATGTTAACGAGAGCAGCAATGCGAAGATCATTGAACCTCGTCCGACACATGCCTAATTAGTCAATATATGTTGGTGTCGAATTCATTACGGTTTGTCCTAAAATGCGCGTAATATCTTTTGACGTTTCAAAATCAGAAGCATCTATAGTGTCAATGAATCATCTAAGGAGATTGCTACGCTGCAGCATGGTGGCGATTTCTGCGTCGTTCTTTGATCGAAATAGCAGGCAGTCTCCACACCTTAAAATGCACATCTTCTGAGTCATACGGAATTTTCATTCCACCTTTCATGCATGAGAGTCCTAGGGCATCGACTCAGTGGCTTCTTTACAATACACAAAAGGCTTCTTCCAGGCTTCGTTTTTTTTTTTGTAAGGAAAACGGCGTTCTGCTGATTGGCAAGAAAACGTGACTCCCAACCGTTTAACCCTTGAACAAATTGATATAAGGCTGATGTATTTTGTTTAGAAAATTTGACGACGAAGGAATCCTTAGGGTGTATGTAATGTACCCCCTTGTTGGAGTACGGATTTCCACCGCTCTTTTTTCTAGTGCTGCTTTCACTGAGACGACTTACCGAAGGCAAGTAAGCTGCCCCTCGAATCATTATACACATACGGGTCAACCAGTCGTTGCACTATACCCTTCATGCTAAACGCCAAGCGAGGAATTAAACCTTTCAAGGAAAACGTTCGCACTGCTTGTGTTCAATGCAGCAGCATCTAAAGTGATCTTTCATTTTTTCTTTGAAAGAAGCTAACTTATATGGACTTACAGAATAAACAGGTGACAAGATGCTGAATGGGGTTTTGACGAAAACATCAAGCTGACTGATTTGTCATTGTGGACGAAGATAAAAGGTGGAAAGGTCAAAGTAGTAGCAGAACATCGTTGATCATCTTGGCAACGTATGCACATAATCACGCTCAATGTTCCATGATATCCACAGAATGCCAAACTTTGGCTCTGTGTTCGGTAACAATACTAGAAATTGACAGGCCTGGAAGCCCGGATGTCTGTCTGTTCAGGCTACAGGGTCCCCTATCAAATTATCTTTAACGAGATGCCTTTGTCGATAAATGAGACATAATGTCGACCCAAATAGTCCGGTTCAGAACCTTACTGATGCTTAAATAAATAGTGTTACATGGTTTTTTCCCGTCGATTAGGATGTGCAATCTCCAGAGGAGAGCGCCACCAATAAATTATGCCCAAATTGCACCAACTTACAGCGCTAAGAAGAAACCATGCCTCCGCACAATCTGACAAAACCCCTCAGGTGAACCACAGTTACTAGTGTTGTGGGCAAACAATACTGACACGTGTACCCGTCGACCCTGGTTGAGGACGAACAATGGGACCAAACCTGTCAGGTGAACCACAGTTACTAGTGTTGTGGGCAAACAATACTGACACGTGTACCCGTCGACCCTGGTTGAGGACATATATATTTGCTTCATATATTTAGACCATTTTGATTCCAGATGGTTTTCACCTGTACCATACTCACTCCAGCTGAAAACAGACAACCCATGTGAACACTGAACCACGGGGGATTACAAACCAAATAAATATGGCACATAAAGCCATGCAGCTATTTCATTCTTTACGGAGAAGCTTGACAACACGCTTTGAAAAACAAAATCCGTGATGTGAATAGCTAAACACTTGTGAGATTCTTAGTGATTCTCTAGTTAGGCGTCAACCATAAAATTCTTGAAGGGAACAGAAATTACAGTTGCATATGCCGGAGAAAATCAGGCTGTATTTCTATACAGTGACAGACGTATCATCTGTCTACACGATTGTAGAATAAGGTCAGTCGTTGTGCCGGACCCTTTTTAGGCAACACAAGCAAGCAAAAGTTAAAACACTGTCTTCCGATGCCCCCAATGTATTTAACCCACCGAAGGAAGTTAATGAGACAATTTTCAAAACAGGAATAATCCACAAATCTTCATCTTTGTTTAAACAAAACGGTTAAATAACTCTATTTGCACTACTGTGATGAAGTGCATGACAACAAAAGACTACAGCAGAGGGAAGATATGGTAAGAGTTGGGAATCAGTCAGTTAGGGTTTTATTATAATGGTTCATAGAAATGCGTAAAAGTGCCCACTGCTACATGCCTTGACACAATGTTTTTAGCATAATTAGGTACGGCAATATTCAGTCATGCCACCTGCAGTTTTTTAGACGTCAGTTCTCCAGAAACACACAAAATGCCGTACTGTCCTCACATATAATAAATATTTCAATGAAAATAACGAAAAGGGGAGAAAGCACTACAGAAGCAATCTGGTTTAAGCCTTGGGAGAAGGTGTTGTAACAATTTCTTTTTCCATTTGTTGTCCCTCCCAGATTAGTGTCACTCAGTCCCTTTGACAATAAACAGCACGTACTATATCTTCTGTGAGGTAGCCACACAGGCTCACAAGATATAATTCACAAGGCTTGTCCCGTTAATTCTCCACGTGTCCTGATGCCTGCTATACAGGTAAACATAGCCAGCAAAGCCACCAATTGCCTCAGCATCCTGGCTCAGATCAATTGAACAAAACATTGCACGCTGGGCCGATCTACTCAGAAAGGTGCGAGCGTTGGGTTATGGCTAACCAGTGAGCCTGGGGCGTTACGTGAGATCACAGACAGCCGCTCTGTTAGCCTGCTATCTCCACCCTCATAGCGGTTTTAATCTGTGACCGCCATTTGGGGCTGGCTCGACACATCAAATTACTTACTCAAACGCCTACAGAATGGCAATAATCTGGGTTTGAGCTAATCATGAAAAATACTGCTTTGAAACCCAATAATGTCATTCATGTAGACCGAATACACAGATTAGGTTAATCAATTTGTCTGATGTGCTTTACAGCAAACGAATGCGTTTGGAAACTGATCACGGATAGCAGATTTTAATATTTAAAAAGAAAACTGTACATGTAGGTTGAAATTAGAGGAACTTAGAATACAAAGCCACAGAGAACTAATTGAGGCTAGTTCACTTGAAATCACGTGTTTGAATACAAGAGATCAAGTACAGATGTACTTGGCAGCTTGTGGCGGTATTTCCAACGCCATCGCATAGACGAGTAAATTGTAAAACCCCAAAGAAATGAAAATCGCTATATATTAGTAAGGCGCTTCGGGCCTTATTCAGTACAATGTTACATAAGCGAGGACGCTAAAGATTATCATTTGACAAAAACACTGGACAAACATCAGATTTAAGGCCATAGGCGTGGAGTTGTATTTGATGACTTCGCTTCATAGGTCAAGGGCTTAGATCTTAACTGAGATAGTCTAGACCATTTGGCGTGAAAGTGACTAGCTTGCGCTTCAACTCACTGCATACACCATATTGTACCCACTTTCCATTAAGATCCGTGTTAATGACATGTGCTATACCTGTGGTTGAATACTCACGCCCATGGAACCACATATCTGTGTCATTTACTGCCTTCACTGTACGGGTTTGATTTATGCTCCAGCTGAGTTAACGGCGGAATCTGATGCCAGTTTAACTTCTCCTTTGTCATCTTCGCCGAGGGATTTGGGTGGAGGAGTTGGTATTCGAGAGTGTACCATCTAACAGTTTAGTCCAGAGCTTTAGTGTGATTAGATTTGAAGGCTTGTATCTACTGTCAAATCTCACGAGATGTTTTGTTTACGTACTAGGATTCTAGTGCTTTGATAGTAATGCCACATGACATTGTCATGGGGAGTTGAACGGGACGTGAGGGTTGGTGGGGGAGGGGTGGCATTCAGTCTTGTCGGCTGATGATGTTATTACCCCAGTGGACTTCTGTATGCTTTACCCACTAACATGATTCCCGGGCACGCCGTGACGCACGGGTCTATAGTTTATGTATAGAGCAGTACAATATCATCAAAACAGCGACACAAAGCTGGTAGAGGAGTAGAATATCCTTTAGGAATCTATGTCCGAAGTCACCTCGCAGAACCTTTCTTTTTCATCTGGAATGGTAATTTGTTTCAATTACCAGCTGTGGTATGTTAGTAGAGCATCCCATGACCCCAGCTGTACAATTCCATTAAGTTCTGCTCTTGTGCCTTGAGGTTACCGAGTTCCGCTAAATTGTTTAATTTTTCTCCTCGACGTTGATTTTATGAAGCCCCAAAAAATAGTGGCGCACTTGTGACGTTTGCATTTACAATATGATTAGCAATTAGGCATTTATTACTATGTTTGTATTCCTCGGGTTCATCTTGACTGACAGTATAATTTCTGCAGTACCTCTTAGCTCTGGGTACATACATGAATAAACAAGTCTAGCTAATTGTTTGTCTCTTTTTTCAGAAATACAGAAAGAACATCAGCATTGTTGTTTAGAACTACTTTGGTACATATACACTGAGAGCAGACAAAACATCTTATGTTCATCCTCAAAACAATTGGGCATATTTAGTGTAATGTTTGGGTGTTGGGCCAGGCAATTCAGTGTCGAAGGATGCAGGGTTGTGAAATGTATGAACGCACAACGCCATGCCATCACCAAAATTGAGGCAACAAAAGTGGGACCATATCTGTGAGAACATAGTCATCCGGCCATAACCTAGCCCTTGGCCATGCTGGCGGCTCAGCCATGTGACAGAGCTCCGCCAAGATTTGGCTAGAAGGTTGTGCTAAACAGACATATTTACCGTCTGACAAACGGAATTGGCGCACTGGTATAAACACTTGACATCCCTGATGAGAATCGATATAGTTCATCTCTCCCCATAAATACCCTCGCTCCTAGACTCCTCGTTTAAACTCACTCACAAGTCCAAACTAAGTTAGCTACAAGGCATTTTATTTTCTTGCATTAATTTCCTACGAAAACTCTTCATTCGAACAATTTGTCGTACTCTGATGAATTTCCGTCAAGCAAAAAAGCTTTTAGTGTGTACGAGGGTCGTGAACCTATGATAGCCGCGTGCTAAACCGGAATAACTTCCGGCTGTTCTTCATGGTAAGTGGTTATTTGGTTATTTGAAGGCTAATCACATGCTGCTCCGCGATAAGACCGCTTCCCAAAATTCCTCAGCTCAACTCTCTTATGTAATTCTCCCTGCTGGTGTACACTCATGGAATTCCAGTTATTTGAACAGTAATCAAATTTCGTCAGACAATAAAATAAAATAACAAAACACTCACACAAAATGTTTTTTTCTTCGGCGATCTGTGCTTGATAATGTCATTCTGATATCAACGGTTCATGCAGGGATTCACTCTTCATTTGTTTGATTAACACTTTACATTGTCATAAACGAGCTTTACTAATACTATGGTAGTACTGTTAATGGGAATAGGAATACGAAGTTCTTAGTACCGTGACTTATATATGCTTAATTAATCAAACTATATTGGTCTCGAGTCCATTAGGTCGGATAACTCAAGTTACATTATATCCTTTCCAACCATGAAAAAGCTCAGTGGAAACATATCATCATGAGTGAAAACTTCTTTCTTTATTTACAGGAGAAAAGACGTACAAATTTATCCATAACAACGAAATAAAAAAGCACAAAAAGATAGAAAGTTAAATGCATTCAGATCAGTATGCGAGAATTAAGTTTTGGGATGGGGCAGGTGTTTTATCGTTCTCTTTTCAGAACTGTTTTATCTCCACTTCCCTACTAGACATCTTTCAACCATCTATGGCATATTTTCTTTATACATACACGTACATGTATTTCCGTTCTATGGGGTAATTTGAAATTGTCTGGGGGAATTTTTTTTATTTCAATCGTCACCGGACAAATGCAAGTGATGCATCAGAGGATAGAGACGATGAGTGGTTACCTCGTGTATCACTTCAGATGTGAACTTTGCGAAGTGAGGACAATCAGTATATATGTCTCATGAGAAGATTATTCCAGTAAGATGCAAATGTCGTATATGTTGATAGATATGTTATTCAAACCGAATTGTCCACTACGTGAAAGCGAGGTTTCCTATCAAGGATATGGGCCATTCTTCAAGCAGGGGATCAAAAGAAGATCCATTATCCACAGGCAATATTCTGGCGGAGTCACTTTGTTTTCTCGCTGCCAGATAAGGCACAGTGCTTTGCACCTGCTCTTGAGTAGATCTTTAACAACCAAGAAGAAATAACAGCATATACTTTCGCTGATAGAATTGTGAACAGTTCAGTGCTTAGTTTAAGCTATACAACTGCACCTTTTGAAAACCTATACTGTAGGAGGATACAATTTTGTTATGCCAGGGCTTTCTGAAGTTTTACTGATTTTTCTTTAGTGACTCCTCGTCACTGTAACCGATTCAGTCAAGTTAGCTGTGAGTTGGAGTAGTCTCAAAGGTATTAACAATGACATTTAACCACGAATAGCAATATGGTGAGTGGTAAGTGAGCCTTTCTTGTGTGGTAAGCAATAAACCGTCCTTTTCGTGTGATAAACAACAATCCGTTCCCATGTGGAAAGCACCAATCCGTTCCCATATGATAAGCACCAATCCGGTCCCATGTGATAAGCAACAATCCGTTCCCATGTGATAAGCAACAAACCGTTCCTATGTGATAAGCAACAATCCGTTCCCATGTGATAAGCAACAATCCGTTCCTATGTGATAAGCAACAATCCGTTCCTATCTGATAAGCAACAATCGGTTCCCATGTGATAAGCAACAGTCAGTTCCCATGTGATAAGCAACAATCCGTTCCCATGTGATAAGCAACAGCCTGTTCCCATGTGGAAAGCAACAAAACGTTCTCAAGTGGTAAGAAGGAAACTGTGTTTACGGAGAAATAAAACGTTGTCCTAGTCAAGAACGTGCTCAAAGGTGAAGGGAAAGACTGTCTTTGTTTATAAATTTAGCAAACCTTGGCAAATAGAATTAACTATAAGGACACAAATGAATATTTTAGGATAGCCTAAAAGAAGGCAACCATTTGTGAGTCCAAGGAAACACTATTATCTGAAGCTGGACAATGTATTATGGGCTGGAGGATATTGTCATTAAGAAAAAGTTACTGTCCATACCAATATTAACGTAAATCATATCAAATGACTTTATTTCACTTTAAGTCTAACTTTCTACAAAGCCTAATTGTGATGCCTTCGTTTCACACACAACCTTGGCAGCCGAATATGCACAAAGTAATTTCATCCCATTTGTGTTGCCTGTCAACAATGACAAAAGTTGAGAGAAACAGATATATCTTACTGTAGCAGAGGCGTTCCTCTTGTAACGCTGCAAAAATGACATTGATTTTTTATAGTAGATTTTCCTTTTTTTAAAACTAGTATTTTGCTTAAATGAACGGTGGAAGTAATCAATTTTCCTTATCATCACAATACCCTCCGCACATAAGCTTAACAAACTTCTAAATAAAACAACAGCTTCTTCAAAAGCGATTAATGATCGTTTGATAACACTTGCTAGATGCACGATCTTTTTGCATGAAACACGGAAAACAGATAACGCCACAAACTAGTACAATGTCATTCCCAACGTCTTTAGTTCAGTCACTAGGCATCTTTTTATCTACTTTGAAAGCGGATATTTCACATTTCAGGCACAACAGTCCTGTGACGTCGGCTCAATTATGTTCACTAATCTTGACCAGAAACTACTGCGCTTTTTAAGTTTGAAACTAAGTTTTTTTACATAAAAAAGAGTGCATAATCTTCAGTTACAGTTTACAGTGGATTAGTCATGACATCGATATAGCTCTTCGCAGATCTGATTAATCGGTTTTTGGATGTAAAGCAGTACGTAGATTTCTTCTGGTCTAATCGTCTAGCTGGGCGTGACTATTTGTTAATTCATAAATCCGTAACTTTTACCGTATGACCTATGTAACATGAAGATACTACTTTCGGCGAAAGAAACGAAAATACCAACCATTCAGCCATACAGCACCGAAATAAAAAGCCCTATGAGCTAATTCTTTTATATAAGATAAAGAGTCAGATGCAGTTTGGAATGGAGGCTTTTTGTAGCAATTTAATCACTGACATACAATGGTATAAGATTGATCAATTTGACTTCAAATGGCTCTCATCTTGACAAAATCAATCTTCTAAACACTCTCAGTGTATTCTGCTGCTAAGAGTACTCCCTTAGGTGAATATATAAGATATATACAGATATCAAACAGACGGATATATATTGTCTGAAATATTCACTATATATGATCACTTGTGATCATCAGAGGGGTAATGCATGTTTGCTGTAAAGTCTACTGGTCAGCTACCTTCTATATTTGTGGAAGGCCTGTTGGTCGAGTAATCTATATGGTTGACATGTATTGCTGACGATTTGGGGCATTTCGCTGGTTCGAAACCCGCAGAAAGTGTAATCCTTATTCACGATAATACTGTTACTTAATCCACTGTTTTTTCACTGTAAATTTACATCTGTAGTTTTTACAAAATTATTTACTGTGGTGATGTAAAAATACAGTAAAATCCGCTGGTCCGAAAATTGCCAGCACATTTTACTGTAAATTTACGTCGATACTATTTACAGTGTATCCTCAGACAGGCGGAATAACGTCTACAAGAATCGAAACGTGGGTGGCGGAATGTTTATAGTCGTGCTGGTGCTTTTCAACGCAACATAAGCACAACATAGTCTTCTGATTCTGTTCTGTATAGCCTGTGTCCGCATTCACCATACATGAGAACGGACCAGGTCAGGGTACATCTATCTCCGCTGTTGAGATTGTTAACATTTACCTTTTTAGGGATAGTTAAGCTTGACTGATTCTGATGAAATTTCTTACTGCTACTCCAATCGCTATTGTTTCCATTTTCTACTCTTAAACCTCAACTATATCAATAAATAAAAGTATAGTATAAAATTTCCAAATAATTTAAACAGAAATATTTTGTGTGTCTTTTTGAGACAAAACAAATCAGTAACCCAGCTGTACTCCTTCCATGTCATGAAGGACGATGCTGGAAATAGCACTAGAAGAAGGCGTGGGAGGAGGGCTGTTGACAAATTTCTTTTTGTACAGCTTCTCTCCAACTGATGAGAATTCCTCCTTTACAGGTGACAATGAACCAATAACGCCAACTCAGCCTCTCAAGATGCTCAGCAAACCTTGCCCCTCAATCCTCCAAGTGTCCTGATACTGGTTATATAGTAGACCGGTAAATCTCAAAATTACCTCCACATCCTCACTCAGATCAATTGAACAAAACACTCCGAGTTGAGCTGATCTACTCTAAAAGGCACGAGTGTAGGGCTATATCTAATCGATGAGCCTGAAGCATTACATAAGATCTCAGAGAGCCACGCTTACCCTGTGCTATCTTCACCCATATAACCGCTTTAATCTGTGACCGCAATGTGGGACTGACTTGACACATCAAATTACTTACCCAAACGCCTACAGAATGACAATAATCCTTGAGTGAACTAATCACGTAAAATACCGGTAATCATTTCGGTCGATAACAGATTGGAACAACATTTTCGTCTGTTGTGCTTTGTAGCCATTAACTGTGCTTTTCAGCCACACGCATTCCGCGGACCAGTGACCTTCTTGATCTTTTAGTAACTTCATACACCATTGTATCTGCTTTTTATGAGGATCCAGATCAATGGGCTAAGCTAAACTTACGGAGTAGTACTACGTTCTCATAGTAGTACAGACCACTCAGCTGTGCTGTTTACTTCCCCTTCTCGACTGACTTGATCTCCGAATTTCCTCGTAAGCCATTTGCCACGTTCAAACTGAGTCATCGTCGGAGTCTGAAGCCAGTTTAATATCTCCTTATTCATCTGCGCAGAAGGATTCAAGAGGGGAAATGTGTGATAAACCTCACTCATTGTAACAGTTCGAAAGTGTACCTTCTATCATTTTGGTGCAGAACTTTACTATGATTGCATCTGAAGACTAGCATATACTGTCAGATCTCAAGAGATCTTTTGTTTGCCCACCAGGACTCAAGCGCTCTCATTGTTACGGGAAGGTGCGGGCTTTTATTCAACCTTTTCAGCCGAGAACATTCTTCTCCCAGCGTAGTTCTGTATGTTTTCCCGACTAACACGATTTCTGGATAGCACAGATCTTGAGAATAGAGCAGTACAATAGATACATTATCATTAAAACAGCCACATATAGCTTTGTAGTGGAGTGGAATACCCTGGTGTATCTTCAGGAATCTATGTCCGATATCTACTCGTGAATCTCCCTTCTGCTTCATCTCGAATCCTAATTTATCGCAGCTGTAAACATCACTATATTAGCTGAGTATTAGGTTACATCAGTTGTGAAGTTCCATTACTTTCTTATCTCAAGTCTTGAGGTTACAGACCTCCGCTTAACTGTCTAATTTCCTTCTCTGACTTACACTTTATTAAACCAAAAAAAGCATATGTATGTATCTTTTGGGTTTAACCCCGGATCCAAAAAAAGTAGCTACATGTATTTACTTGTGCCGTTTAGATCTACAGTATAAGTGGCAAATGGGCATTAAGTAACTTTAAAATTACTTTTTTCCTTGGATTATCTTACCATCACTCAAGGTAATTTGAAGACGTTTAAAGTTGCTGTTAAAATAATTCATGAATAAAACCATAAATAAAAGTTCGGTAAAACAAATACAGCCATACAATGTTGCATCTGAAGAAGTTTTAGACATAAAGTCCATGAACCAATGCATCCGTGCACAATCAACAGAGAAAAAAAACAGAGATAAAGGTTTATAGTAGACCAGTTGTTATTGTTAAAATCTATTAAGAAAAACGCCTGAACTTGTAAAAAAAATTGTGTATGGCTTTGTAATGCCAAACCACGGCAAAGGTCACATCGATTCTTTTTTATCGTAGTGTTTCTTTTGTTTACAGATGAGATTTGATTTAAATAAATATTTCAAAACGAGGTAATTAATCAATATTCTGTGGCCCTGTACTTCCCCTCGCTTAATCTAACCTAAACTTCTAAATAAAAACAATACTATTTGTGAAAAAAATCGTTTCAGTAAAGTCTGAAAGACTTCGTAAACTGGTTTAACCTTTGATAAAGATAAAAAAATCTACAATTTGCATAAAACATAGAAGGGATAACGACACAGAGCACTGCGTTAGGTTCTTTAAGTTGTTCTTTGGTCCATATAATTATGTCTAATTTCATTGCGCATCTTACAATTTTGGCACAAGTTATATGCGGCATCGGCTCATTGATATTCACTGACCTTAACCAGAAATTACTGCACTTTCCGAGTCTGAAACCTTGTGTTACCTCAAAAAAGAGAATATTACACTTTAAACTGGATTAGTCGTGATATGTGTACAGATGGTGTCAGCCTTTGTAAATCAGTCTCATTATGTCAAGTAATTCATAGATTTGTTCCAATCTAATCTTCTAACCGGACATGACTGTCTCCTAATTCCTGTGTACTTCAATGTCTTACCTCTATAAGATGAAGGTACTAATTCTTTTACCTGGCAAAGAAACGAAAATGCTGGCTGGTCAACCATGTATCCAGTTTCATCTCAATTCGTTTGCTACACCGACACATGATTCCTATTAATGAATTCATTTCTATAAACGAAAAAATGATGCCCAACTGACTGGGAAAACTTTCTGAACTATTTAATCACTGGGACTAATTGGCATAAGAGTTAAGTATTTCGTTTAAAATTGGCCTCTCCTTGATCAATTCGGTCTTCATTAAAACCTTCGAACAAAATTTTCAGGAATGTTGTAAAGACATTCTTTATTTTCTGCTTTGGACTTGCAAGAACAAAACAGGAGCCGAGCCAAGTAATTAAATGGTGTAGCCTATTTACAAAGCGCCCAGGATGACTAATTTGTCGTTGTGGACGAAGATAAAGAGCAGCTGAACATCATTGATCAATGTGGCATCGTATACAAACCTAGTCACACACATTGTCTCTGGTATCCACCAAATGCCAACTTAAGCTCTGTGTTTGGTAACAATACGCGGCATTGACAAGCCAGGAAGCTCGCATGTGTGTCTCTTACTCCGCGCAGCAGGTTGCCATATCAAACTGAGCTTTGTCGTGAATCGCGAATAATGTCGACCCATATATCCCGAACTTTAAATCTTAAAGTAAATTAATGTTATACGGTTCTTGTTGGTTGTTTCAGAATTGCAGACTCCGCCGCAGGGCGAAGAAAAATGATATTAACTTTGGACTGAATTGTCGCCGACGCTGAGAGCAAATTGTACTCTCTAAAAAAGCCATGTTACCAAGTGCATATCTGAGTTATATATCTGTCATACAATCAATTCTTTTCTCTCTTTATACAGACAAATGGGGTTTTTCAATGTAATAACATGCTGCCGTCATGTGGTAAAGCTTAACACTACTTTTACGCTGAATTATTCTCTAGTTAGATGTCAAGCAGTAATGAATCATTGTTACGGCTGCTATAAAAGTACATCTTACAGAGAGCAGAAAATGATGCAATTGCCTGTTTCGGAGAAAATCTCTCGACAGTTTAATACAGTGACAATGGTTGCAAGTTTATTAGATATATGAGCATCATGAAAACACCAGCCGTGTTGTTGGAACATCTTACGCTGCATCAGTGACTACTTTATTTGACGTACTTCCGGTAAACACGTTTCCGGATCCATTTATTCCCCGATTCTTCCTGGTGAGTCGTCTATAACCTGCGGAATAATGGTGTTGACGTTATTTACTGTGACTGGATCATGTCCATTCTCAGCTGACCGAATTCCAATATTGACAAATGCCCCTGGTACCATGGCGTGACAGTTAGCTGTAGGTTATTTATCGGTAAACAGGGGACAAGTTTCATAACGGCTTGTTGATTCGGCATTTGACAGTTTCCCGTGTGTGACCGCATGTTTGAAGGTCAATCAGTCCGAACATGTAATATCTCCAGATCAGTTTGAATGACGTTGACGAGTGTGTAGAGCGATGTTTGTGCTGCTCCCGTCGGACCCAACATACCCATACAGAGATGTTTGTGCTGCTCCTGTTGGACGCAACATACGCATACAGAGATGTTTGTGCTGCTCCTGTCGGACGCAACATACGCATCAAAGATATTTGTGCTGCTCCTGTCGGACGCAACATACGCATCAAAGATATTTGTGCTGCTCCCGTCGGACGCAACATACGCATACAGACATGTTTGTGCTGCTCCTGTCGGACGCAACATACGCATCAAAGATATTTGTGCTGCTCCTGTCGGACGCCATATACGCATGCAGAGATGTTTGTGCTGCTCCTGTCGGACGCAACATAAGCATACAGAGATGTTTGTGCTGCTCTTGTCGGGCGCAACATACGCATACAGACATGTTTGTGCTGCTCCTGTCGGACGCAACATACGCATCAAAGATATTTGTGCTGCTCCTGTCGGACGCCATATACGCATGCAGAGATGTTTGTGCTGCTCCTGTCGGACGCAACATACGCATACAGAGATGCTTGTGCTGCTCCTGTCGGACGTAACATATGCATACAGAGATGTTTGTGCTGCTCCTGTCGGACGCAATATATGCATGCAGAGATGAAAGGACCTCTTGGACAGGACATCTTGTAACAAGATGGGAAATCGTTCCGCTGTCGCGCAGGTCGATTGCCAAACTGCTCACAGTGACAGAAATGACGCAAGCGATTCCCCAGTATGCGGTTGAAGTTGTTATGCAATAGGGGTAGGCGATGGAATAGGCCATGCTAAAATATTCGTGCTAACCATCAGCCTACTTTTTGTCGTTAAATGCATAGGACAATATCCTTTTCCGTCTAACGTTGGTGTTTAAAACAAGTTTTTCTTCCAATTTTTACCTGAATATATGGTGTTAACTGAAGTAAATAGCGTTATGCTTTCATTGGAAGAATATTGCATTTAATCTGTATAGATTTACAATAATATATTTAAACTTATCTAAGATATAGATTGACAATATATGAAGAAGTATAAAAAGAGAATTTGTTGTGTTCAAATTAACTCCCCCTCACCCCTCCATTACCTCACTTTGTGAAACACTAAAAGATATTAGTATGCAATACTGTCAAAGGTTTGAAGGCATGCATATCAACACTGGACCAATGGAGACAATGGGCGCCTCCGTGGCTCAGTTGGTTAGCGCTCTGGTGCAGCGTAATGACCCAGAAGTCTCTCACCAATACAGTCGCTGTGAGTTCAAGTCCAGCTCATGCTGGCTTCCTATTTGGCCGTATGTGGGAAGGTCTGCTAGAAACCTGCGGATGGTTGTGGGTTTTCCCCTGGCTCTGCGCAAAGCCATCTTTTGAACAAGCTTCATGACATAAATATTGCTTTTGTGTGTTCAGCTATGTGATTTAGTAAGGCAGAGTGGAAACCTGTTATATAAAGATACAATCAGACTTCACGATGTCCATATATCATGTCATCTCAGCAAGGAACTATTAGCTTATCAGCCTGTGAGCTCATTCACCTTATCCTCGTTTAAATCTGATGAAATCCGGTATGACTAAATCATGAAGATGTTTTCTTGGTAACGGTGTATCATGTTACCCTCAGAAATATTTTGTGCCGTTAAACGACTACGCCTCTCTCCACCAGTTCAGCAACAGCGCATGTCAATAAATTTTTCTCCCCAATGGACCCATAAATTGCCGAATTCTGAATGTTTTTGAGGGAAACATGACACATTGTTACTAAAAAAAAACATCTACACAGTTTTTAGAACATGTCCACGTTTACATCCTGTACATTTATGTAATTCAGCGATAAATTGAGCCACTCCTGTTAGATACGGTAGCCTGGTCAGTAAGGTGAGAGATATCCGACCAGACTTAACTGGAAACTTGTCCCAAACCGACATATTTACCGCCAGACAGACTAAATTGGCGCACTACACGCTTTACATCTCTGCTGAGAGTCGATATAGTACATCTCTCCCAGCAGATACCATCGCTGCTAATCACCTCGTTTGAATTCACTCACACGTCCAAACTTCGTTAGTCGCAAGGGATCTATTTTGCTGCATTAATTTCCAAAGAAATCTCTTAATTCAGACAATTTGTCGCACTCCGATGAATTTCCCTCAAGTCGAGATGTTTTAAATGTGTATGAGGATCGTGAACCTTGGTGGCCACGTGCTAAAACGGAAATAGAACTGTAGTAAAACTGCGAGCAGTTTGGCACGGTCAGTGGTTATTGATCAGTGTTTTACTGTTTCAAGATGGCTAATTAGATGTTACTTCGCAATATCGACACTTGTCCACAATGTCTGAACACAAGTTTCTCACGTAATACTCTCGGTCAGGTCAGGCTGATTCAATTTCAATCATCTGTAATACAACCCTGTTGTCTACGTTATTTGAACAGCTATTCAATTTTATTACAACACAAAATAATTAAATGTAGCTCTGATGACATGATCTCATTTTATCTCGAACGGCTCTGTTTGATTATGTTATTCTTGTGTCCACAAACCACAGAAGAAATGAGGTGAGTGTATAAAGTATGAAATTGGAAAGTAATCATGCAAAGAGAAGCGGTTAACAGACTTAAATCATGTTGGAAAGACGCAAAAAATATTCTAAACGAATGAATAAAATCAGTATTCAAATCGTGTACCATGTGTTAGTTTATAAATTGTTGATAATGACACTATGTATTTCAGTTCAGTTTGCAACAATTCATATATCCACCGTTTCATATCATTTGCCATATCCGCTCTAAACTATTAAAATCACAGTGCAGAAATAATATCTTTAGAGGTAAAACAAAAAAGGCACAAATATACAACAAAGAATGACGGATAAAAACCTCGGCGTTTATATCAGTTCACGAAGGGGCGATATTTTTTGGAGGGAGGGGGAATTTATTATTTGCTCTGAACTGTTAGATGGCCACAGTGTTTAATAATCCATATATTTATAGTCCCTGGGGTAACTCAATAATTGTGTGCATGTGTGGGGTGGAATTATAAAATTTCTATTACCACTAGACAAGTATACGTGATACATTGGCGGTGTGAGGCAGTGAGTGCAAATCGATCTGTGATGTGCCAGTTCGGGTTCACAACTTGAAATGTGAACAGAAGTGTGTACAGGTGTATATCCCTGTAGATGATCAGAAAATTCAAATAAAATGCAAATATCCCATACGCTGAAAGACCCGTTGGTCAAAATGACTTGTACTACGTGTCAAAATAATCATAACTTATGTATGGAACATTCTTTGAGCAGCGAACACGGTTTGGTTTTTTTCATGGTGGATTTCACCTGTACAAAAACGTGCGTAGATTTTATGTACCACTGAACAAAACTGACAATAAATTCTATGTGGTAAACAGTTCGATACTGAAGGGTCCAAGCTGTGATAATATTTGTATATTATCAATAGAACTTCCTGAAAGACCCGGTGATTTTGGGAGTGATCTTCACCGTTAGTCTAACTGATTGTGTCAGCCTGGCGGTGGGTTTAAGTAATCTCACTGAAATAAGTTACAAAATAACACACTTACAGGCTGCTTAAGTATGCGGATTTTAATAATCAAAGCATCATCGAAATTAAAACCTAATTAAGCATGGTAAGTTTTTAATTATTAAAGCACAGTTGATGTAATTTTAAGGAACTGATGAAGCAGGAGGATCTGACAGAGCTCAAACAGTTCAAGCTTAACACAACGCCAAAAGAAAATTTTCTGAAATAGTCAATTGCTGGGAAAAACATCAGTAAAGACTGTTTTTTATGTCGCTGTTTATGTGTCTTAAATCCTCAGATAAACGTGATGGCCTGTAGCAGCGTGTTACCCTGAGTTCAACCGTCTGTTTCCATTGCCTCATCAGAAAAACAACATCGGAAGCTTTGCTTTTATGTCCGGGTTGTGATGACTTCCTACCTACAACACGGTGCCAGTAAATGAGTGTGTGAAAGCAACCATGTTCGTGTGGTATGAATGTATGTATGCTTGGGGTAATGTCGCACTATACAACTTTTCAGTCATATGACGACGAGGAGTCATTATGTCTGCGTATATATAATGGGTCTTTTGAGACAGGGCGAGCATGCTGCCAAGGGGCAGTCGCCATTGCAGTGTCATGCCGAAGACAACAGACATGACACCCCATCCTGTCACATTATACTGACACCGTGCCAACCATTTCTGTTTCTTTCTCTAACCTCTTAGTGCTGAGCACCAAGAGAGGCAGCAGCAAGTACCATTTTTAAAGTTTTTGGTATGACCCGATAAGGCTTTGACCCCGACTTCGAGGCGTACGCTCTAACAATTAAGCTGGTGGTGCTCGTGTGGTTAGCAGCAAACCGTTCGCATGTGGTAAGCAGCATACCGTTCTCGTGTGGTAAGCAGCAAGCCATTTTTGTCCGGTAAGCTGTAAACCATTCTGCTATAGTTAGCAGCAAACCGTTTTCGAATCGAAAGGTTAACTCAAAAGAAAGCTTGTTTTTCCTCGCTAAGAAGACACAGACTGCAGATGGCTTATTATCCGCTCTTTTTGTCCTTGCTGTGCTTGGCCAAAATTTAGTTATTCTTGCCCGTAGGACAACCTCACGCTCCTGCCAATAAACAGTATTCGACAAGATGCCTTGTCTCTTCTTGTCAGTGTTACGTTAAGCCTTGGGCTACAATGGTATAACAGAACGGTGGTAACTTGAGATGAACTACCGGAGAGTGAAGACCTCTGTCACAGGTAACGCTGTGTTACGTCTCACAGCCGTCTAATGTGATCTGCCAATTTTCTGCGGAGCTAGATTTGAATCATAAAAGCATTTGTAAAGACTTTTACAAGCTTGAATAAATTAGTAACACAATTTGACGGTTACATTCAGATTCTGCTGAGACGCCTTTGCGTTTTGCGCATAAATCAGGATTCAGGTAAAGGATTAATAGACGGATACGAGAGGGGTTCAGTGTTCGCTTCCTCAAATAAATTCACGGAGGGTTTTGTGGCTCTCGTTCGCAGCAATCCTGAGAAGAGAAATATATATGTTAATAAAAACGCCTATCATCGCGTGAAAAGGAAACTGGAAGTCCGTTTATCGATGCAGGCAGGGTTACATGAAAACATTTAATTAAGACTTTGTCTTGAGCTGGTTTATGTTTTACACTGAACCACAAATTCAGTTTTACTCCCAGATTAGTTAGGCCCGAGAAGTGAGATGACTGTGAGGAATCTGAGCATTTTATTCATTTCTTTGAAAAATGGCCACTACAGTATCTCAATTGAATCGTTGGGTTTGGCTTGTTTTCCATGAAGGGTGTCTTTTATCATACTGTAACAAAACTCGATTTCAGTATCTGCGTTTGGGAAATGGTGAAAACGTGATCTCTTGGTGTGCACAAGGAGGTACGGATCTGACAACCAGGCCAATTAACCGCACGATGAATTAAACCGAACAGAGATTCCAAAACAATCTGTATACGCATCTTGATTACCGTTTCCTTTGATAGTTTGTATTGTTACAGACGATTTTTTCTACAAGTGAACTATGAGACAACGTCAGTTTCTGACAAAAAACCAAGATTTTCCAGCCAGTTCTCAGACGACATTGTTATCTTACACACGCCACGCTGTTAAACTAGTGCTGGGAGAAATGCGCTTATCCCTAGTCCGTGTTTCGGCAATCTTACGGTCATGTTAGCAGACATAAGGATAACCCAGCCTGTGTGACCCACATTATATAGCCTGGGTAGGGGTAGGGCAGCAGTCTACCCACGGCACTCCGGTTTCTTCCCTTCACACGTAGAACATCACCACCATAATATAAGGGAAAGTTTAACATAATCCAATTATCAGGTTATAACAAGTAGATGTCATATTTCCTCTCGCAAAATTTGAAACTGAAAATGTCATATGAAAAAAGAGTTAGTGTCAAATGGAAACAGTTTTGGCCTGGTAACCCATCCGTATATTGACAATTCCTCCATCCTCACATCTGTTGCCCAGGTTTGATCAAATCCATTGCGTGTCGTTCCACTTGCAACACTCTTTGGCTATACTGATGTTATAACCATGAAATACTTCTTACAGGTGCTTGCTTTTTTCTCTCCATTTAGCGGGGCAAATTTATACGTGTATCAGCACCAGTCTTCCCCGAAAACTATTACAGCTTCGTCCATTTAAAGACACCTTCCACGCAAAGGAATTCTACTCGTAAAATGATATGTAAAGCTCTCAACCGTAGTCCCATAAAATGAGCCTTGTCCTAATACAGGTTATATAGCTGGTCGCCATGAGATGCTTCCCACACTCACTCTGTTCAATCGACGAAAACATTTCGCGCTTAGTCGATCTACTCAAAAATTGTATGAGTGTAGGGCTATACCTAATGGATGAGTCTGAAGCATTACGTGATATTACGGACACCCACTCTAACAGCGCGCTATCTTCACCCTCATACCGCTTTAATCTGTGGCCGCAATGTGGGACTGGCTCGACCCATCAGATTATTTACCCAAACGCCTACAGAATGGCATTAATCTGGGAGTGAGCTAATCATGACAATTACTACTTCGAACCCCAATCATGCCATGCCCGTACTGCGAATATACATATTAACTCAATGCTTTTGTTCGAAGTGCTTTACAGCAAATAACTGTATATTCAGAAAGATTTGTTTGCGGATTCCTCCAGCTACAAAATATGCGAAAAACAATCTTCAATGCGACGTACAACGTTATGGTCAAAAAAATAGAAAAGCTTACCTATTTATTTGGTGTTCGGCACCTTACTCAAGAATAGTTCACGGCGGGCGGGTTTATGAGGGCAGAATTACTGAATACCTCGGCAGGCCCACGCTTGTGACAAACGTGCTGACTGTAAGCAGCGAGAACTGCTTTTGTCAAGTTTGTGACCAGAGACTTTGTCCAGACAGTTCGGTATGAATCTTTTAGTCTTTCCTTGCACCACTTTATCTGTAAAATATCAGCATCCGGGGTAGAAACGAATGATATACTTTCAGAATAATTCTTAGTTCTCATAGCAGAATGAATCACTTTTCTGTGGCATTTACTTCCTCTTCTCCTGATCTTTGAATTTCCTAACCTGCTATTGAGAGTCTGAAACTAAACTTCTCCTTTATCATCTGCGCGGAAGGATTTGAGTGGAGGGATTGTTATCAACAAACCACACTCCTTGCGATGGGGAAGGTGTTCGAGGGTGTAACTGCTCACATTTTGGTACGAAGCTTTAGTGAGATTAGATTTGGAGAACAACATGCACTACCAAATATCTCAAAGATCTTTCATTTGCCAATCCAGTACTCTAGTGCTCTGTTATGCCGAGTAACTATATCCAGAGCTGTCGTGGCTCTCATTCAATCCTTACAAATGTATCTCAGAGACTATCTCTGTACTCTTCTGTACGTGAATCCTTAGTTACAGTAACTTTCTTAGTAACTTGGTACTACACATTCAGTTCCTTAATAAAACTCAGAATGTGTCAGAATATCAGCGATTGGAACAGCGCCATGTCATTTCAGGAAAAGATGTCAGTTATTGATCTGGGCCTCCCCTCTCCCTTTCATGTAAAGTATTCATTTGTTTCAGTTATATGCGTGCCTCAGATCAACATCCCATGACCCAGTTCCACAATGCCATTACTTTTTATTCTCAAAACTTCTGGCACCGAGTTTCGACCAGTTTCTAAGTTTTCTATATGCCGTTCATGAATGAGTATAAAAGTCTGTCTAAGTCTAAGATTATTAGTCTATCTAATAATCTATCTGTTACATTGACAATATCACTGGGAGTTTACAACATGTCTCAGTTACAGACGTTGGTCATTAGTAGAAGACATCCGATTATCTTCCATTTACTTTTCACTCTCAAGGTTTCCCCGTTCCGCTAAATTTTCCAATTTTCCTCGCAGACGCTCATTCTAAAAAATTAACTACTCACTTAAGACAGTTCACATTACCAATGTGATTGGCATTTAAATATATAGTAGAACGTCCTAATCATTGATAACACTTTGATTAATCACGAATGACAGTAAATTCTTCCGAATATCTCAAAGCCACACAAGGTCATAATGTAGGAATACATCAACAAGACAAGTCTAGCTATGAAAGACAGCTTTTTACTTCTTATTATCATTGATGTTTGTATTGGTATTTTATATATTTAGGTGTTTTCTTTTCAAAGTTAATCAGACTGGATGTATACTGCTTAGCAATACCTTACATGGCATTAGCATTTTTTTTTGTTCCCTGCCTCACTTAGTTTAACAAGCTCACCGAATTATCAGTACTGGCCAAAATAACTACCATTTCGCTTTTAGTGACATACCATATTTAGAGATTAATTTCACGTTTTAAATGACAGCATTGGGTAATAAATACATAACCCAACACGAAAAATGGGAAATCTTCTTAAAGGTTAAAATGCCAAGTGGCGTCCCTGGTTTAGCAGCATAGGTCACTGGTTTAGCGGTTATACGTCACTGGTCACCAGTCAACTTTGCCTTGGCACAATTTCGCATAGCCTCTAGGTATTTCGAGCATATCTAAAACAATAATTTTTCTCTCTTATGTTTAACTTTTAACTTTTTCTAACTGACAAGAGCACAACGCTGTTTGCCTATATCCCACCACCACAGCCATCAGGAAAAAAATTACCTCACGCAATAAATATTGATTTGCGTGTATTTTTTTCCTTTCCAACATCCCAAAGCTTTGTGTCTGGTAGTAGGAAACCCATGTATCTTTGTGAGAGAAGAAGTCTAATGACACCTACCAAAGATCTGTCCACCACTGAGACTATATACATTTCTTTTCCCTGTTGTTTTTTTCTGCTATGAATGAATGATGATACCGTGGCAATATTTATACATATTCTCTCTCATGAATCGCTTCAAACATCCCAAATTTTAGGTAACACTATGATGATTATGTACATTGACTGACCTGAATTTATTCTGGAATAAAATGCTTTCAAGAATTTCTTAGTTTTTCACAGCTTCATGTTTTGCTTCTACTTCCAACTTATCTCATATAGGCTCCAACAAATATTGGCGAGCGGCTGGAAAATGAATTACATACGACGGTGTTCATTAAATTAAATTTAATTATAACAGACCATTAAGTTGTAGGAATGAAATTGCAAACGTGGAATCAACGTGAATGTGATTTTTGTTAAAACAGGGTCACTCTGGTTGATCAGTGAGTTGAAAGAAATTTGCCAAGATTTGGCCGCACAATTGTCCCAAACCAACATATTTACAGCCAGACAGATTATATTGGCGCACTACACATTTGACATACCAGCTGGGAAGGGATATAGTTCATCTCTCCCCTCAGATACACTTGCTCCTAATCTCCTTGCTTGAAATAAATCACACGTCCAAACTTCATTAGCCACAAAGGATCTACACTGTTTCATTAATTTGCCGAGAAACCTCTTTATTCTGGCAATTTGTCGCACTCCAATGAATTTCAGTAAAGGCTGAGACACATTTAATATGTAAGAAAATCGTGCGAACCCGTGATAGCCACGTGCTAAACTGGCAATAGAACTGAATCATAACTGTCGACTGTTGTGATATCCAACTATAAAGGCTTTACTTTTAGTCAGAAAACACTTCAATTTAATGACACTGAGTTCTGTTTACAACATGCCTGCCTACACTCGTTGCCATATATGTATTTGCAGTCACTCATATGTCGTAATCGACCATAAACACTACATCTCTCCCTTTCTTAGGAATGAAACTTTTAAGAATCTTTGGAATGTTTGAACAAAGGGTTTTGAACATCAAACATGGAAAGGTAACTTCACGCAATTACATGTTAAACAAAGTAAAGGGTACATGCCTGTACATTCATTTCTTTAACATAGATTGTCTGAGCTGAAACTTGTAGATATAAGTAATTAAACATTCGTGCACAACATCACTGGAATTAAAACTGGAAGAGAATGTTCAAGCATAATGTCACTGGAATGATGCTTAACGTCAAATACGTGAAAATTTCTAAAATTACGGTGGCCAGGCGACTGGATCAGACGATGATATACAGAGAGTGTGTCTATACAACAAAATCTTTATAACGAACTGGGGGCTTTCGTTTCCGTGTTGATCTCCGCTGTTCACCTGGAGGTTTCAGGCAGGGATGAAGCTGCGTGGAAGGACCATTTGACAGCTGCGTTGGTGAACTCGGAGGGATTGTCGACCTTGGAGGGCTGTTGGGTAGTGGGATGCTGAGATCAGCATATTCCTCCTCCTCCTCTTAGAAGGTAGGACTAACATCTGCGATGACTGGCTTGAAGTGCGATGCATTACGGATGATGGCGTGCTGTCCACGATGAGCAGTAACCATGCTGCCCTTCAGACTAGTGATTCTGTACGGACGAGGATCAAATGGAGTACAAGTTGTCGCACAAGTACGGTGTGACCTACAGACAGTTGATTTTGTTTTGCGTTGCGTCTGTTGTCGGTGTATGATTTCGCCTTCTGCTTACTGACGGCGTCGTGCTCAGCAATTCTGCTGTGACTGTCAGAGGAAGTCAGTATCTGTGGAAGAACAATGTTCATCTGACGTCCTGTCAGTGCTTCAAATGGTGAAACATGGGTGGAGGAATGTGGTGTGGCACGGTCATGTCTGAGAAATTTGAATAATTCCTGCTTTCAATTCCTTTGTTCGACTGATGAAGCTCTGATGTATTTGTTTAGGGTTGCCATAAAACGTTCTGCCTCACCGTTGGTTTCGGACCAGAGAGGGGTAACGCGCTGGTGTTTGAAACCAAGGTTTGTGGCAAAGTCTTTGAAGTCCCGGCTGTTGAAAGGCGGTCCGTTATCGGATTTTACTTTTTGTGGAACACCTTGTCCCGCGAATATAGCATCGAGTTTGGGAATTACCACTCTGGATGACGTGGAATTAAAGATTTCGATTTCTGGGAAGCGACTATTTTCGTCTACAACGACAAGAAGGTATTCGCCAGATGGGAAAGGTCCTGTGAGATCAACCGCTACTTCTTTCCATGGTCCACATGGGAGTTTGTCATGCACAGTGGCTCGCGCGTTAACGGACGGCTCGTAGAAGCTTGGCAGGGAAGGCATGAGCTGATGTATCGTTTGGTTAACCTGTCAATACCTGGGAACCAGACTTTCTGTATAAGCAGTTGTTTGGTCTTCACAATCCCTTGGTGACCAATGTGGGCAAGGTCTACAGCTTTCGCTCTAAGAGATTGGGGTATCACGATTCGATTGCCGCAGACGACGATTCCATTACACGTCGTCAGTTCGTTTTTCACAGTCGCAAAGTCACTCACGTCTGAATCTGTCCAATTAGCAGTGGAAATGGCTTTCAGCAATTTCTGCATCTGGGGGTCATTCTGAGTGTTCTGTCTGACCTCGTCGAGTGTCATGGCTTTCGGAACTGCCTTGGAACAACATTCTCTGTTGTTGGTGAAGTTTGCGGGTGACGGCTAATAAAGTCAGCTGGGTTGTTCTCATTTTTTCCAGGTCGGTAAACGAGTTTACATTTGTACGGCGTGAGATGTAAACGCCAGCGTTCGAGACGAGCTGTGGTCGGTTTTTGACTCTGAAAGATTCCTAGCAAAGGTTTATGGTCTGTCATAATGGTAAAGTCCGAGCCAATCAGGTACAAGTGGAAATGTTCTGCTCCCCAAACGGCGGCAAGCATTTCGCGCTCAGTTTGAGAGTAACGTTGCTCTGTGTCGGTTAGTGCGCGGCTACCGTAGCTAATCACTTTGCCCTTTTGACAAAGGATTGCCCCCAATCCTACAGGGCTGGTATCGACTTGCAATTCCGTGGGCAGGTTAGGATCAAAGAAACTCATCACCTCGGCGCTGGTGAGAGCACGGTTAAGTTCATCAAGTGCGTTCTGTTCGCGTGGACCCCACGTCCAGTCAATGTGCTTGTGTGTCAGATGTCTGAGAGGCTCAGTCATAGAAGGGTAATTTGGCACAAAACGCGATACGTATTGAGCCATACCCAGAAGGGACTTTAGCTCACTCACGTTCATAGGAGCTGGCAGGTTTGTGATCGTGTCAACCTTGCGAGGATCTGGTGACATGTCGTCAGCGTCAAAAATGTGTCCGTAGAACTCGATTTGGTTTGTAGAGAAAACACATTTGTCAGCATTGAGTTTCACACCATTTTCGTGCAGTCTCTGCAGTACTGCTTGGAGATTTGTGTAGTGTTCACGTTGGTTTCTACCATGTACCATGATGTCGTCTGATAAGTTCATTGAACCTGGTCATCGATTACGTTTTGGAAGATTTCCGAGGTTGCGTTGACGCCAAACATGCGACGCTTGCACCGTCTTAGACCAAGATGGGTGCTGAAGGTGGTTATGTTGCGACTGGTAACATCGAGTTCTAACTGGTGGTATCCAGCTGTTAAATCTAGCTTACTGAATACTGTGGCGGAGTTCAGATCGGCGATCAGGTCATCAACTGTAGGCATTGGATGGTTTTCGCGCTTGATTGCTTTATTCGCCTCTCTCATATCGACGCAGATCCGAACGCCTCTAGATTTCTTCGGCACGAGGACCATAGGGCTGACCCATGGGGCTGGTCCTTCGACTTTTTCGATTATGTCAAGAGATTCTAATCTCTGTAGCTGGGCCTCGACATCTTTGCGGACGTGGAAAGGTATGCGGCGCTGCGGCTGGTGTTTCGGACAAACTGATTGGTCGATGTGAAGGTGAACTTGCTTGTCTTTAATTTTGCCGATACCTTCAAACAAATCAGGAAACTGTTTGGTTATCACTTGTCTCCATGACTTAGAGTTACGAGACTGGTTCGTTCAGATAGTGCTCACACTAGGTCGAATGTGCCACACTTTAAGTTTCTTTGCTGTCTGATAGCTCAAAAGGTTACCGCTCTTACCAGTGACACCAAAGACTTTCTCTGAAGTGGTGATGTTGTCATGGGTAATATCACAAAACACGGTTACAGAGACAGGAAGGGGGGAATTTGTGCCATATGGAAATAAGCGTGTATTCGATGGCTTTAGACTGAGGTTTGGGTTGGCACGCTTAATGCTGTCATAGGTGTCAATGTCAATTATTTTTACAGATGAGCCAGAGTCAATCATAAATGGTATTGAGAGTTCATTCAGTGCCAACTGTCGTATGGGCAGAGAGTCACCTTTATTCACTTTGCCAATGACAGCAACTGAGACAGAGTAAACGTATTCGTCGTCACTATCAGACTGTGGTCGCGATTCTTCACGCACGTTACGTACGTCTTGCTTATTTTGCTTGCGGAGTCGCGATTGGCATACAGACGAAAAGTGGTTTAATTTGTGACAATAGTTGCAGGTTTTCCCCTTTGCAGGGCATGGTTTTTTTGTGCGGCAGGTTGTATCGACATATAACCACAAGTCGACTGTCCATTCTGCATGTGTTTACCTGCAGGTTGTAGACAGTTACGCGACTGCGATCTGTGTTTCTTTGGTGTCCGCCCACCTCGCCGACCTCGCGAATAACGGGACGGGTTAGAGTCACCTTGCTGGCATTGGATAGCGTTGACAAGTGCTGGCTGGTGATTGCTGTCATCTTCCACACGACTGGCTTGCATTTCGCTGACTTCAAAGGCACGTCCTGCATCTAAGAGGTCTTTTAACTCCAAGTTTTCACGTAAAGCACGTCGCCGTAGTCTCTGAGATGTGCACGTCAGGATGATTTGTGAAGTCACAAGTTTTCGCCAGGAGTCGTAAACGGGTATGATAGGAGCCTAGTGTTTCGGTCTCCCCTTGTTTTGCTTGGCGGAAGTTATACCGTTCGTAAGCAGTGTTCACTTTGGGAGAGAAATACTCGGTCAGTTTTCAAACAGCAGTGTCATAGTCATCGCTTTCTCCAGTATCAGGAAGTGTGTCGAAGATTTCGTCAACATCTGCGCCAGCGTAATGAAGCAGCAAGGCACGCTTACGGAGAGGGTTGTCAACATCTAGGGCGATCAGCAGACGTTCCAAGCGCGACAGCCATTTTGTCCAACGCGGCCCGACGTTGCCGTCTAAGTGGACATCAAAACTGGGGAAAACGGGCAAATTTACAGCCATTCTCTTAAAAGCGCACACGGCAAGGGCAAAAGTCGCTTAAATGGGCTGTTGTGATGGGCAGTAGCACTCTGTATAGGTATAGGTCGAGCTGAGTTAAGCTATCGAGTCCGCAAGCACAGGTCAGAAAAAGCTCATTAGGTGCCTAGTTTTCGTGGCAGGCAACGACAGTTCATACCTGGAGTGACAGAATTGAACACTCACAGTCCTGTGGCCGGTCGGCAGTGTCCATCCTCGTCGCCATGATGTGATAACCAACTATAAAGGCTTTACTTTTAGTCAGAAAAACACTTCAATTTAATGACACAGAGTTCTGTTTACAACATGTCTGCCTACACTCGCTGCCATGCTGCTCGCCTTCGCCACTTTCCGGCATACAATGATATATGTGTTGGCAGTCACTCATATGTCGTAATCGACCATAAACACTACAACTGTTAGGCATGTTTAGGAGTATTGTTTGGTCTTTTAAACTTTAATGAATGTTGTAGTGAGTTGTTACTTACCGATAAAACCACTTCTCCAGCACAACTCTCTAGTTCAGATTAATGTAATTCCAGTTATCTGTCTTAGAAACTTGATGCTTACGTTATTTGAACAGTTATTTGAGATTTTCTGCAGGCACAATATAAAAATATTGAGCCCTCAGACAAAGTGTTTTTCTTTTTTCGGGGATCTGTGCTTCATAATGTTATTTCGATATCAACGGTTCATGCAAAGTGTTGTGCATAAATTTCACTCTTCATTTATTTGATTAACGTTCTACATTTTCATAAAAATGTTTTTCCTACGCCATTCGGAAGAAGCTAATGAGAGTAAGAATGTGTAATTCTTAGTGCGTTCATTGAGATACTCACTGAGCCATTGTCCAACAACCATTTGTCAAAACTTTTACTTTCACGAACGAGACGCACCCCATACTCTTCGGCATATCAGCTCTAGTCATCACAAACCCAGCGTAGAATTATTATTCCAAGTTAGGCTTCCTTCTCTATTTACATAACAAAAAGCCACAAATATACAAAATAAAATAATGAGAGAAAAGTTAAGTGCGACCAGATCAATCCTCGAGGGAAGGTTTTTGTGAAGGGCAAGAAATTGATCATATATTCTGAACTGGTGTATGTCCACTGTTTTATCAGACACCTATTCCACTGTTTATGCCCAATTTCCTTTGTACAGAGACGCATTCCTGGTCTCTAGGGTAATTCAGTATTTTCTGCGAGATTTTATAACATTTACATGACCACTAGACAAGTATAAGTGATACACTGGCGGGTTTGAGTCATTGGGTGCAAGCAAAATATACCACCTCGGCTGTTAACTTTGCGAAGAAGGGACAGAGCTGTTTGCATCTCTGGTGATCAGATTATTCCAGTAAAATACAAATATCTTATACGTTGATAGACTAGCTGGTCAAACCGCATCGTACCATGGGTCCCACATCGAATGTATGGAAAATTCTTCAAACAGGGGATCGGGACAAAATGCATTATTCATAGTCAATAATCTGGCGGTGTGGTTTGGTTTTGTTCTTGCCAGACAGGGCATAGAGTAACATACTTGTACAGAAGATTAGATAGATTTCAAGCAACGAACAAGAAATGGAGAAATATACTTCTGGTGATAAACAGTTCGATGCTGACTTAATAGTCTAAGCTATATAGCCACGTCTTTATTGAGTGAAAACCAAAGACGCATATATTTTCATAATACCATTGAAGCTTTATGAAGTCTTATTGATTTCCTTAAAGACCTTCGTTTTAAGTAGAAATGACTGTGTCTGCGGAGAGTTGTAGAAATCTCACTAAAAGAGGGTAGACACCATGAAACTTAGAGAAACAAATTTAGGAAGGATAATTTCGATTTCCAAGCACCATCAATGTCATTCTACCATGTATAACGGAATAGCAGTCCAGTACATTTTGCCTAAGCCCGCCTGAACCAGTTGAAGCTTAACACAGTGAGAATGTTAATGTTTTCTAAATGCAGCCAGACAGTTTTTGAGATAGCGCAACAACAAATCCCGTGATGCCTAATCCTCAGACAAGTGAGATGGCCCGAAGTAGCGTGTGTCGCGGAGTTTAACTATCAGATAGAAAGAATCAGACTTTCTCTTGGAAATGTTTGATAAGAAAAAAAGCATGAGAGGCCCTCTCTGGGATATGGCAGTAACGAATTTCTATCTACAACAAGATGGGTAGGAAGGTAAGCAGCATACCATTGGAAAATCTGGCCCGTTGGGAGAAAATAGGGCTATTCTGTAGACCAGTACCAAGTGAACAATGTCCTGCCAGGCTGTCTTCGCGTTCAAATATTCTCATCCACGGTCGCATCAACGATACATGTCTGAGAACCCGCCATAAAAGTAATTACAATGAAAACTGACAATTACTAAGGAATTATAAAACTATGATAAACTACCTTTGTCAAACAATACGAAAACAACTGTCCTTAACCAAACTGTAAAGAATAAACCTCCCTTAAACAAATTTGGCGTTTTAAAATAAACTCACCATTTAAAATCAAGGGCAGCCATCAGAAGATGGCGAAAGACTACCATGGTTATGCGCAACTGAACCATTGCGTATGACGTCATAACCTGTTTGCACTATGCATTAGGGGTTTAAATTGGGTTGGATTTGTTTTACAAGATAGAGAAAGATGTGGTATTGTACTGCCCACCCACAACCATATGAAAACATGATGAGGCATATCAAAGAAATCTAAGAAATCTCAGCTCATATGGTTTACATCTATAAACCAGACAGTACGGATGAAGAAATGGCCATCCTACATATCAATATTGAGAGACCAGTGTATATGTACAACTTTTTCAGTCATTCCCTCTCTGCATTGCCCCATGCTATGTTTAAAGAGCAATAACTCTGGAAATAATTGTTGCGGTGGGGCCAAAATCATGCCTACAAAGTTACATAAAAGTACCTCACTGTATGCCTTGACGAGGGCTTACTATATTCAAGTCCAGAGCCTGTGATCAAAGGGCAAAAACTAGGTGGATATCAATGCATGCGACGGAATCAAAGTAGCGCATAATCATTCTCACATGTTTCAGTTATGACCACATCTTTTCATGCAAATCCATAATTGTAGGGGGAGATGCTTTGATAATGACTCACTATGTACAATTCCCTGTTCTATATTTAAAGGGCATTAACTCTGGAAACAATTGATGTAAAAAAAAAAACCAAAAGCAAAAAAACAAGGCCATGATTACAGATAGACAGGCAGACTGAGCTCAAAAACAGAAAACAAAGAAAAACAACCGATTAACAGTGAAAGCGGGATAAAACACCGAGAATGAATTCGCACATCGCGGCTCTGACGCGTCAGGAGTTTGTCTCAACAGTGCTTTGGTTCTTACTAGATCTGACGTAAGAAGTATTCCCAGCAAATGGGACTGGTTTCTAAAATAAATTTGTTATATCTACAGCTGGTGAAGAGTCGGCATAGGGTGCGGCCAGTTAACATCACTTTTGTAAAATCTAGTTTAGGGACTGTACCCATTATCTTTCACATGTATTTATTTATTTATTTATTTTCAGTTGTGTTTGGCGACGAACTTTTAGGTTCGAAAAACATGGCTGATGTGGGCGAGTAGTGAGGCTAAACCTTCTGAAACATGAAGCCGGACATATCCTCAAGTGCTCGGTCTTTTGTGCTTATCCTCGGTTTCCTCCCACCATAATGGTGGTCACCATCATATAAATGAAATGTTCTTCAGTAAGGCGTAAAACACCTCTGACCACGTTATTAGCGTTGTGCTAGATGTCAACACTTCAGAAAACTCAGGCATCGTTGGTTCAACTCAACCAATGAGGTGCCAGAGTTAAGGCATTGTTGTGGCCAATTAGAGTCCGCCTTATACACTGAAAAAACAATAAACTTGACATGTTCCAAACATACCCATGTAAAACAGAGTTTTGCTGGTGTTTAAATAATGTTTGTGGGCGTAATGAGCGTACAAATTAAAACTTGATGAAGCTTTAAGGTGCGCTTGGTGCACCCTTCACAATCAACAGTAGCATCGCGAGGTCACTTTTTGATATCATATTGAGCGGACGTCTATATTAGAGCTTGCTCAACCCATCTCGCCTTCACAACAGCAAAGCAATGTTGTCTCACGTTGTGAATAACGCCCGTGAACACAGCATAAGACAACTTGTACCAGCAAGTCCCCAGTCTGAATCATTCTGCGCTTGACGTCACAAAGCACAAAGGCTTATTCCTCGAGCATCCCACGGGTGTGCGATGGAATTGAGGTCAGCTGATCTTGATGGTCATTCCATGGCGTCAGTACCCGCATATTGCAGGAAATTTCGAGTCAAAACAGCTGTGTGGTCGCATTGTTATGTTGAAATCGGAGGCCTGGTCCACGAGCAGCCATGGAAGGCACCAGCTCTGGTACAAGTACCTTGTCACAATGGCAGGCTGCATTAAGGTTCATTGCTCCCACCCCCATGGTAACTACCTTTGTACTACCTATTTTCAATATAATTCATTTTTTCCAATCTTTGTTTTTGTTCAGTATAAACTTGCAACTAACATTTAATGGTCACATGATTACATATCACTATTTTAAGAGTAAAATGTGACTTAAGAAATGTGCTCACCGATTTCTTTGGATGACATAGTTAGGACTAAACTATTGAAGCCTAGGATGCAATCATGGGCTCGCCTGCAACAGACCGAACAAGAACGGCTGACATTTTGAAGGCGGGTTATTTGGGTTACTGAGAATAGTGGAAGGAAAAAAAAACCTGCTGCCGTACATCGTACAATATAAATAGAATTTTGCAGCGTTCTTGCCTTTCTGATCTCGTCTTTCATGTCTGTCAAATATTTAAGACAGTCGAGTCAGACTTTCTTCCGATGATAGCCAATGTCAGTATGTGTTTCGGCTGTGATTTTTTTTCTCTACGGCGCAGCGAACTGCACAAAAAACACCTTCGTTGAATTCTTTGTGATGCAGTGGGGATTGGCCTCCCTACTCATCCCTTTCCCTACGTAAAACACGATGGCGTCTCAACAGATCCGATTGTGTTACAACATTATTTGGGCTACTACAGATGCTTTGAAAATTGAAATCTAGCCCAACAAAGCACTGACAAATCTCATTAGACGATTGTAAGACGTAATACCTGTGACAGAGGTCTTAACTCTCCTTGTATCCGGTAGCTCGCCACGAATTGACACCGTTTTGTAATGTTGTAGTCTGTGGCTTATTGTAGCACTGAAGAATAAACCTTTTCTCGCCTAACATTGTTTATTGGTTGGAACAGCAGATGGTCCTGCGGCAAACAATAACTAAATTGTGGAGTAGACATAAAAAAGTACCAGATGATAAGCGAACTATGTTCCGTGCAAAGAACATATGTATGACCAATTGTATGTATACCAAATAATGTTTACTTTGTTGTTTACACTTGTTTCCTGTACTTTTCACATGGTAGCATTGTTTGGGGAAATACCTGTAAACTGTCTAATAGCCTATGTTTATAAAGTATAACCAAATGATTTTACCATATCAATTTAATTGCCATAACCCAGCGACTATTACGTAAAAATCCATCAGATGTTCACCTTTACCGAACCAGACAATTGACATTTAACCAATATCAGTCTTTCAGGAGCTGAAAAGCCTCATAACTGTGCTTAACTCGGCTGAACCCGGGTCTAGGAACGGTATATTCATCGTGTTGAACGAGATCGCCCCGTTGGATATATGATCAAAGCACATATTTCAAATACATGTTTTAATATCGACAACTTGTATATTAGCATGGTGCACGGTATAAATACTGATTTCACTTTTCGCTCAGAATATACCTTAATAGTTTTTCCAAAATCGCTGAAATCTGTTCATTGTTTCTCTTTTCATGGTTCCGCTCTATTTTCGTACTTTCTATACTTTTTAGTTCGTTGGTAGTTCGTGGTAAACGACGTTTTAAGAAGTGGCCTTGCGATTCATGACTTGGAACGTCCATCTTAGTTGACAGTTGGTTGACGCATAGATTCATAACCGCTCACTGTGGTTGCGAAAGGCCCCAAAGTATAGATCAGATTACTATCCAATATGAAATACATTTTTTTCATTTCGTTCCTAAAGTTTAAAATAAGGAAGCCAATTCAGGGAATTGCAAAAACGATGCTACAGCAACAAACTTGCCACCTATTGTTCAAAAGAATCGAAACAAATAACAATAAATGACATTTAAATTCAGCACAACAGCGTCTGCAAAAATGGTCCTTAATGACTAATTGTAATAGCTTTTCAAGGCGCCAGTGCGGTCGCTGTGAGTTCAAGTCCAGCTCATGTTAGCTTCTCTCCTGCTGTACGTGGTAAAATCTGTCAGCAACTGCGGATGGGTTTGCTGGCCACCTTTGTATAATTGAAATATTCTTATGTACGGCGTGAAACACCAATCAAATAAATAAATAAACTTTGCATGGCTCTGAAACAAAGTATTTATTTATTTATTTGATTGGTGTTTTACGCCGTACTCAAGAATATTTCACTTATACGACGGCGGCCAGCATATTTGCGGGTGGAAACCGGGCAGAGCCCGGGTGAAACCCACGACAATCCGCAGGCTGCTGTCAGACCTTCCCACGTACGGCTGGAGAGGAAGCCAGCATGAGCTAGACTTGCTCTAAAACAAAGAGCCATCCAAAAAGGTGTAGGAATGCAATGGGCTATTCTGAGCATGCTAGTGATATCATGCGCAGTCTAATCACGTTATCAAGTACATGTCTGTTTTAAAGGGCAATATGCGCACTGGGTGGGAGCTATGAAGTCACATGTGCCTACTACTTACAGGCAAGGCATAGCAACAACAACAACGCAGCTTTACATAATGCTGGACCACCGTCCCGCGGAAGAATCTGCCAACCCCAAAGTTCCTGTAATCAATAATGTCTGCCCAGAGTGGAGAAAAAAATAGCATTAGGTAATAAAGCTATTGATCTGAGACCTGTTATTCTGAAAACGATAGAAGCATCTTCATGCCTGGGTTTATAATCTCCGCTATCGGCGATTTCGCTGGTTCATATTATCTCATTCTCAAATATTAACAATTTGGCAAGCATTGGTACTCTCCATAAATCGGTTTATGGTTTGTGCAGCAACGTGAACGTTTTACCGGATGACTACTGTGACGGAAATACAGAAGTATATCAACAGTTTCGTAACCTTGCACCGTGTTGGGTGAGCGAAGTCGGCTATTCTGCATCCACTTATGGTATTATTTATTTCAGCTAGACGTGACAAATGAATAGATATAAGATTCTATAGAAAATGCTGACTTTACAGTTATGGATTTTAAGGAGAACTATGGTTAAAATGTTACAGTTTGTTAACCGGTCTAGAAAGAATCCATAGCTCTGACTATGTGCAACAACCGCGAAACCTCGTCTGACTTCATGTTATACATCAAATTGATACCAGACATTGTCGTTCATAAAACAAATCTGAGACATTATTTGTGGCTTTTATTATGCCAATGACTTCCAGCCGCATTCGCACAGGAGGAAATAGGTCACTGGTATCGGATAGCGTCTGATAAAGGCAGAAATTATTTAGTCACGTATATCTACAAATGGTCCTTTTTCACCAACCTTTGTTTCTGCCGTACGTATCAACATGCCACATAATCGATGATGGACAGTGGATGGAGGATACTGTCTTTGATCCAAAGGAAGACATCGCACTTCATTCCCTTTGCATTGCTTCAATATTATTGTATATGTTAAATATGATGACAACACAGCATTCTGAGTAATTCTATACCAGTGACGTCTAATAAATTGCAATTAAAATGACTGCATATTTGTTACCTACCTCTTCTTAAGCCATGGTGCTAGGGGCGTCTAAATTGCTACTCTTTATGCATAAAAAAAGAATAAAACCCCGACTGAGGTGAACTGACAAGAACACGTATTTCACCGGTTACGTGTGACCATTTGCCAGCTATCACACTGTAGTCGTTGCCTAATATTTTCCACATGTTATTTATTTGTTCTGATTTGTGTTTTACGCCACAATTTTATTTATTTATTTGATTTATGTTTTACGTCGTACTCAAGAATATTTCACTTATACCACGACGGCCAGCATTATGTTGGGAAGAAACCAGGGAGTGTCATATTTGTAGATTATTTTATAAATACGGGTGATGTAGACGACTTGTGAGAACATGCGTTCGTCTGGGGCGAGTTGTTCAAAAATGTATTAAAGTTAATCCAGCATTAAATCTTAATACAGTCTCATGCCAATACAAAGGTAATGGCACTTTACTCTGGACTAAAGTTAATACAGGGATTAAGTCCTAATACATTTTCGAACAACTTAGCATTCTGGGCAGAACCTTCTGCCACATGAAGTCGGACATATTCTGAAGTAGTCGGTCTACTGTGGTGTTCCCTGCGTACGGCCCCTGGCCTTCTTATTAGCTCTATACTATAGCATGTCTTTTTAGTGAGTCGCCTATATTCAGCTGTACAATCAGTCTTACTCAACGTGTACAACGTGTTTTGACGAAGGACAGCACCAGTCAAATAAACTGCTATCAACTTAATAGTAAACCATGTTACTGACACTGCCATATTTGAAATGGTTTATATGTTTTATTATGATAATAATAAATGAATAATCACGGCGGTGTGGATTTAGAGATGGTTGTTAGGAAATTAAAGCCATGTAGTCTATTCGCCCACGCCTATTGTCCAGTATGCAACTTGTTTGGGAATAATTACGACGTCACCCTAGTGTTGTGTGAACAACTCCCGTCAGCTTCTAACTTTACCTTGCAACTGTTTACATATGCTGAGTTCAGGGCCTGCTGTCTGCCTCTGCCTTAGAATGTTCCAGAATATGCTCAGTTCGGGGCCTGTTTGTTTACAACAAGTGTTCAAGAATTTTCTTATTCTACAAAAATTGCACCAGTCTATATAAGACCTATGAAAGGAGGTCAAAGGAGGAGAAAGGAGAATTAATGAGAGTTTTGGATGCTTTCGCTGTGTGTTACTTTAGTAGGCCTTTTGTGCTGAATTTTGGTGTCTTTATAGCCTCTGGCTTTGTTATATCATATCTCCACCGAGCACTTGTTCAGTCTGAACTTGTATATTTAATTTGTGCTCTTGTGCACACAGTGCTTATTGGTATACGGACCCTGTCTGTGGATTTGTTTGTATATTTCGTCATACACTCAGTTATACCGTGGATTTCCCCTCTCATGAATATTGCCTCTCTGCATTTATGCCTGTGTGGTATATATTGTGGAATGTATGCGTCCGTTTGGACTTGACACCGTTGTACATGTAAGTACTTTAGTATTTGTATAGATATTGCTATCCTTTCTTGTTAAACTTAAGTACTTTAGTATTTGTATAAGTCTTGTTATCTGTTCTTGTTTAACCTAATGAATTGTTGAAAAATAAAATCTGCTGGTTTTGGTTACTTTTTTGTGCGAGTAAACTGTCGTGTATTTCGAAAAAGCCATCTCTTTATAATACAGACAGTTTGGGTCGTAACACTAGGCAATGAGTTCTTGGTGACTAAGCTGATGTAGTTTAACATTATAAATTAGTATTCTAACTGCGTTTCCCTTATGGTAGTATGGACGACCAACATGTCAATGCGTAGAGCTTGTATTGTTCCGTGTCACTCGCTAAAGTCAATTTTGGTAACTAATATGACTGATTTTATGGACAGCCTAATATAGGCGACTCTCCAAAAGAAATAGATAATAGATGTCAAGCCTTCAGGACACTCAGCTGTCGTTGGTGACACCAGTTCATTTCAAACTCATGTATCGGTAAGAACCAAGGAAGTGCCAGAGTTAAGCCATTGTTGTGGGCAGTCATCGGCCCGTCTTATATAGTGAACAAAACAAGAAACTTCACGTGCGTGACTTTATGTTCCAGACACACCCATATAGATCAAATGGTGTTGCTGGAGGATAAATCGGGTTTATGGACGTCATTATACACTAAAACAGGATTAACCATTAAGGTGCGCTAGGTGGACTCTCCTTAGTCAACAGTAGCATCATGGGTCACTTTTTGATTTTACAGGCACTAGCCATTTGTATACCGCTTCTGCCTCCTCTTGCTTTCACAGCAGCGAGATAATGTTGTCTCACTGAGTGCCTAGCACCCGTGAACACAGCAACCTGTGCTATTGCTGTACCAACGTGGCACCCAACTTGGTCATTCTGGAGTGGAGTCCTCAAAGCCCGATATCTTCTTCCTCGAGTATCATATACATGTAGGTGTGCTATGGAACTGAGGTCAGCTGATTTTGATATTCACTCCATTGCGCCACTACCTGCATTTTGCAGGAAATTTCGAGCCAAAACAGCTGTGTGTGGTCGCTATGTTATGTTGGAATTGTAGGCCTGGGCCACGAGCAGCCATGGAAGGCACCAGCTCTGGTACAAGTACCTTCTCACGATAGCAGGCTGCATTAAGGTTCCCAAGAATTACGAGAAGACGCGAGCGCACGTTCTGACAGAAACTTCCCCAAACCATTGCCCTACCGCCCCCGAAATCGATCAATTACCTGGGCGTGACGTTCATAGCACCCACGCCACGCTCACACTCTTCCGTCGGCAAATGGTAAGGTAAAACGTGATTCTTCGGTAACCACAACTCTATTCCATTGTCACTGGTTATATTCGGCGCGATTGAAATTGTGTCCAGTATAGACGTTCATTATGGTGTACAGGGTGCAAGCGGTTTCGTACGGTCTGAAGAGTTACGTCACCTCTAAAAAGTGTGTTGCTGGTTGACGTTGAGGTGGGAAAACGACTACACAAATGACATAGCCGAGCTTCATTGTCCTTGTTATTTGTCGTCACACGTGTCCGCCATGATCTGAGGCAATCAGATGTTGTTCCCGTTTGATGCACACGTGGCCTCAGATTGTGAATTATCCGTCAACAGCATCCATGACATTTGTAAGGCGTCGCATGAGAACTGTTAGCGTGTTTTTCTAATCACCACCAGTCACTGCACACGCCTTGGTGATCTGCGTGGTTCACCACAAATGCCATAGTCGGATGAATCACGTTAGACCTGGCCATTATGGTACTCGTCCATGGTAACTACTTTATAAGTCGTGGAAATTGTACTACCTATTTTCAATATAATTCATTTTTTCCAATCTTTGTTTTTGTTCAGTATAAACTTGCAACTAACACTTAATAGTCACATGATTACATATCATTATTCCAAGAGTAAAATGTGACTTAAGAAATGTGCTCACCGATTTCATTGGATGACATAGTTAGGACTAAACTATTGAAGCCTAGGATGCAATCATGGGCTCGCCTCCAACAGACCGAACAAGAACGGCTGACATTTTGAAGGCGGGTTATCTGGGCTACTGAGAATAGTGGAAGGGGAAAAAAACCTTTGGAGCTGGCGTACATTGTACAATATAAATAGAATTTTGCAGCGCTCTTGCCTTTCTGATCTCGTCTTTTATGTCTGTAAAATATTTAAGACAGTCGAGTCAGACTTTCAGTTATTCATTCATCCGATGATAACCAATGTCGATATTTTTTCGGCTATAATTTTTTTTCTCTACGGCGCAGCGAACTGCACGAAAAACACCTTGGTAAATTCCTTGTCATGAAAAGGAGATTGGCCTCCCTACTCGTCTTCACCAAGTATTGCTTTACCGGGATCCTTTTCCCTACGTAAAACACGATGGCGTCTCAATAGAATCCGATTATAACCGTCTAATTGTGTTACTACATTATTTGAGCTCGTAAAAGTCTCTGCAGATGCTTTTACAATTGAAATATAGCAGAACGAAACACTGGCAAATCTCATTAGACGGTTGTGAGACGTAAGACAGCGTTACCTGAGAAAGAGGTCTTCACTCTTCTTGTATCCGGTAGCTCGCCTCCAAATGCAACTTTTTTGTAATGTTGTAGCCTGTGGCTTATTGTAGCACTGAAGAATAAACCTCTTCTTGCCTAACATTGTTTATTGGTTGGAACAGCAGATGGTCCTGCGGCAGACAATTACTAAATTGTGGCGTTCACATAAAGAGAAAGTAGCTGATGATAAGCGAACTCCATTCCATACACAGGACACAAGTTATGCGCCCTAATGGTATGACCAATTCCTTAAACTGATTCAAAAAGAATGAGGCCTCAGTTACCTCTGTTAGCTGTTGGCACTGGCGTATTTGCCAAGGCGCACGGTGACACATGGTAACTTACAAGACTTCTTCACGACTATACACCATTAAATAAATGGAAAAACCAAAATAAATATCACTAGTTTAAGTCGGCATCAATGCTTTAGAGTTTGCGCTTCAAATATTTATTTAGTTCACTGATGTTTTACGCTGTACTCAAGAATATGTCATTGCAATCTTTCAAATAATAAGCCTGCATTGCTTTTTATAACAGAGATCACAGCTATGAAATGATATGTTTTCCTTGCCACTGCAACCTCTATACTCTCCAGATTATTCTTTGGTGAAGATACCTGGCAATTCACTAAACAGAGGGTTCTACAGCTTTCATAATATATTTGAATATACATGTACTAGGCCAGCTCAAACTGGTATTTGCTCCAATACCTAGACAATAGCACGGGTACATTTCCATAGCTTAGCTATTTATCCACATAAGAAAAAAAGGAGATAACAACTGACTGGCTGCTGGCATATGGTCTTATCCTTGACGTTCGCCAAAAAATTTTATCAATATCAACGGAAAGCAGCGTCGAGAATTTTGCAATTTTTTTATAAGTGGTGGGAATATTGAACTTTTGCCATTATTGCTCGAAACGATCAAAACAAGTATTAGTGTATGAAATTTAAATCCAACGCAAAAGCGCCTGCAAAAATAGTCTTTAATGATTAACTTTAAGGTAAAAACACAGTCATCCAAAAACGTTTAGCCATGCACTAAGCTGTTCTGAGCATGCTAGAGATATCATGCGCAGTTTTATAAGTCATTAAACTAAAAATAACAAGCTATACTATAAAAATAAGCTAATAAGTCACCATGTGCCTACTAACTACAATCAACACATAGTAACAACAACAACACTACTTCACACAATGATACACCACCGTCCCAGTGGAGGAATCTGTCAACCCCAAAGTTCCTGTAATCAACAATGTCGGCCCAGAGTGGAGAAAAATAACATTAAGTAATTAAACTATTGATCTAAAAGGTATTTTTCTGAAACGGTAGAAGCATCTCCATGCCTGGGTTTATAATCTCCGCTATCGGCGGTTTTTGGGGGCCTTCGCTAGTTCGCATTATTTTATTCTCCAATGTTAAAAATTTGCCAAGCATTGGTACTCTCCATAGATCAGCCCATAACTTGTGCAGTGACGCGAAAATTTTTCCGGCTGACCATTGTGACGGAAATACAGAAGTATATCAACAGTTTTGTAAGCTTGCACCGTTCGGAGTGAGCGAAGTCGGCTATTCTGCATCCACTTATGGTATTATTTATTTCAGCACGGCGTGACAAATGAACAGATATAAGATTCTGTAGTAATACTGACTTGCCATTTATGGATTTTAAGGGGCACTGTGGTTAAAATGTTGTTAGCCCGTCTAGAGTGAATCAGTGCATCTGACAATGTCCAACAACCACGAACCCTAGACTGACTTCATGTTTTACATCAATTTGATGCCAGACAGTGTCGTTAAAAAAATCTGAGACATTATTCGTAACCCCTTTATTATGCCAATGACTTCCAGCCGCATTCGCACAAGAGGATATATGTCATTGGTATCGGATAGCGTCTGACAACTCAGAAATTATATAGGTACATGTACCTACAAATGCTTAGTTTTTAGTGACATTGGTGTCTGCCGTAAGTATCAACATGCCACACAGTTGACGATGATGAGTTTTTATGGGCGGAGGACAATATAGCTATAATCCAGAAAAGACGTCACATTTGACTAGGTATCTAACATATCTTCAAACATTAGGACGCAGCAGAACAATCAAGAGTTGGATTCAAACACGCAACCTCAGGACAAGCTATATAGGAATTCGTTTTAACTGCAGATCCTTCAACTGTAAGGTTGAACACACTAGCAAGGACTGGGACGGAGAAAAGCAATGTCTTGCATATTTTGTAATAGGATATGCCTACAAACGCTAAATGGTGAATGTATGTTAAAATCTTTGCACATTATTATAAGAGAAGGTATGGTAAAAGCCGAGATTGCATACTAAGGTAATGTTCATCTAGTGCGGAGCACGAACTGAATATCACTAGTCGAGAGTTCACCTTTTCAGGCATCACATCTCACAGCTCTACCATGCAACCTGTGTTTTAATTTATCGAAAACTGACATACCTAGTCAAGACAAACCGCTGAATTTGTACGTCGATAGCAGAGCTGTCCAGTTCTTTACTTTTACAAACAAGCAGACGTAAGAGAGCACACAAAGGGAGATTACTGCTGTACAACGTGGTCACTGGATATTAGCGTGAGATTGTTAAAGATGGAATATTAAAAACCGGATTTACATACATTCTAAGTTCTCAGCATTTTTCGTACATTTGTTGCAAGTAGTTCGTGATGAAGTGTACTGCCGAAGATGTCTCAGTGTGATTACTGGGGAATGTTTGATTTTAAGGACACAAAACAATTTGTTTTGGTGTATATGTAATAATTGAGACTTTCCATCAATCATTTCGGCTGCCTCTATGGACATGATCCCCAAGGTGTCGTAATACTGGAAGACGTCCCCCACATCGCTGTCTGGTTTATAATAACGATGAACTTACAATTTACATCAGATGTGTGCTATTATCTACGGTCCTTATCCTAACCACAAGCGGGGTGTTGTTATAAAACCTCTACCGCTGACGGGTAGATGATTAATTGCACAAACAGACCGCTGTAGCAGGTTTTTTGGCAACCATGTGCTATGGTATTGTCATCATATCTGTGATTGGACCACAACATTATATGGATCGGAAAAGTGCACTGGAAACTTCACCGAGAGAGAACACCTCGTGCCACTTTGTAGTGGAATAGCGTGTTTGCTGACGTACTTGGTCAGTAAAGCAGGCATTATGTATTTATTTATTTATTTATTTGATTGGTGTTTTCCGCCGTACTCAAGAAAAATTTACTTACACGGCAACGGCCAGCATTATGGTGGAAGGAAACTGGGCAGACGAGGAGTCATAAGGTGTGTATACTGCACCGTGTAGTCTTGTGGCAGGGCGAGTTTATGGCGCCAAATTCTCCCTCCACTGAAGTATCATGTCGAAGACACTAGACATGACACAGCACAGAGTGAAATTGTGCTGACACTGGAACAACCAAGCCTGTTCCCTTACGCCAACCCTTCAGTGCTGAGCGCCAAACGTCTACAATTTTGTAAAGGACTTTGGTGTGACCAAAAACCGGGTTTTATCCCTGGTCTCGCAACTTCGAGCTAGAAGAAAATATATAATATGTATCTCAGTTACGCTTTGATTCTAACTGTTCATATATAGAACGCGGCGATCAAATTCAACCCGATGAATATACCCCCCCATACCCCGGGTTAATCAGAATTAAGCACAATCATGTTTTGCTATAACTGGTTCCAGGTTCGCTTGACGTTCGCCTATAATATTTTGATTTAAGCATTCCTTAACACTATACTAAGTAACCAGTACTTTCAGTGAGGGAAAGTGTACGATATGAATCACAATCCACTGCCAAGATACTGGTGAATTTTCCCACGTGTAACATACAAATATTCTCATAAACATGGTAGTAGGTATGTGGTCTTCATTGAATGCTTGGGCATCAATGAATGACAGTGCAAACTCTCCCACGTGCTCCGTTGATCACTTTATAATGTGACTAAGGTCCAACGAACAGAGGAAAAGAATTTACACATTCACATTCCAAACTTGTTCTTGTGGCTAGTGTGCCTGTTGATACTTCACTCTCTATACCGGCTTGTGGTGTACTACATTAGAAGTATCACGAATTCCCAGTTGATGGATTATGCGTAGGTTTTACTTTGGATTCATGTTCTTGAGTACGGCGTTAAACACCAGTCAAATAATTCAGTAAATACTTTGGATTCAATAACGAGAAGGCGCTTGATCTGATTGTCGCAAGATTAGTTCTGCTATTATAACCATTACGCAGCACATTTATTACTGGACTAATTACAATGTCGCTGTGCCTTTTTTTGACAAATACTAAGAACGTGTCTTCGTCTGTCTGTTGAACTGTCTGTAACATGAGGTCAGTCTTTTCCAGAAGTACTCGGTCGGGTATGGTTGCTCTCTATGACAATCTCCGCCCGGTTATCTCGACTTCTGGAGCTGTTAGGTGAGAAATGACCTTTACATTAAACGAGATAAAAAGTTCTCTTCGTAACTCTTGGTAATAAAGCGAATGGCCTTCCTCTAAACAGAATCCGATATTAAAACCATTTAATTGTGTTAGTACATTATTCGAGCTCCTAAAAGTCTGTACAAATGCTTTCACAACACAAATCTAGCTAAGGGAAGGCCTGGTAAATCTCATTAGACGGTCGTGAGATGTAACACAGCGTTACCTATGACAGAAGTCTTCCCTCTCCTTGTATCTGGTAGTTCATGTCAAATTACCACCGTTCTTTTATGACATTTTAACCCGAGGCGTAATGCAACGCTGAAGAAGAGCCACAGCATTTTGTCGAATACCGTTTATTGGCACAAACGGGAAGTGGCCCCGGGACACATAGCAACTAAATTGCAAACTGTCACATCGAAGACAAAAGAAGCTGATGACAACCCATCTCCAGTCCTTGGTAAGGAGCATATGTAACATGCCCTAATGATCTTACTCACAGAACACAGGCTGTAAATAAATATATACCACATAACATTATACATTAGTATTTGATCCTCAAAACAAATCACACTTCCCTTTAACCAGGAAAAAATAAAAAACAAAAGAAAAAAAAGCATGTTTATACCATATATATATATATATATATATATATATATATATATATATATATATATATATATATATATATATATATATATATATATAATGCTTATATTAAATTAGCACCGTGGCTCAGTTGGTTATCGCGCTACAGAAGTACATGTATATCGACAGTTTCGCAACAGTATATCGACAGTTTCGTTGCTTTGTAGCAACAGCTGTTGTATTAAAAACGGCTAGCTTAAGAATTATTGCACAGGCGTTGCAACAACATTCGCTAATGGAAAAATGTAATAATAAACGTTGTCATTGCCACCTATATGTATGTAATAATAGTTTTGTATATACCAGCTATTGAAACGTGACCCTATCTCCACTTAATGTATAAACTGAATACTAAGGTGATACTGATATATTGTGTGTTTGAGACTGAGATTACATAAAAGTAATAGATTGCATAATTATAATTACTATAATAAAAACTAAACCATCTATTGACATTTTGTTAACATCAGCCATTTCGCTAAAGTGTGTTATTCAACGCTTAGTGTAACATAGATACACTTGGCTTTGCAATCAAAACGCTTAGTGTAACAAAATTACACTTGGGGCTGCTAGTCAAACATTTAGTGTAACATTGTTACACTTGTCTTTGAAATCCCAACCCTTAGTGTTAACAAAATTATACTTGTTCCTATTCAATCGCTTAGAGTAACATTATTGCAGTTGGGTTTGCTATTCAAACGCTAAGTGTAACAATATTACATTTTGCTGACAGGTCCGCGGTGGTCAGTTTTATTAGAGGAGGCTTGAACTCACAGAAAACTGCTGCTTCTGACCGTGTCAAATATATCCCGCCCCCCTCCCCCTCCCCCTCCCAAAAACCAAAATAGAAAAAAAAAACCCAGAAAAAAAATAAAATAAAAACAAACAAAGCTAGACTCGAACAGCCGACCTCACTAAAAAGAGCTTTTGTGCAGAAATTCTTTAATGGATCAGTCCACATGTACAAAGTTAAAGACACTAGATTAGCTATTAAGGTAATTTCTATTAGCAGACTTTTTCCTACAATACCTCTTCGCTACATGCGTGATGGAATCCTTGTGATTTATTAACTATTAACTATTAGGCATGGTTTTATACAAACATCCCAGGCCATGTGGGCGTTTCCTATTCTTGTATTGAATCTGTTACCCCCGTTGTTGGACAATCGCACAGGATATTTATAAATAAGGGCAGCGTTACCCTGTAATACATGCACATGTTCATCAGGCCAAAAGGGTGCTTGGCTAATAGTTTTCAGCTCATTTTTTACAGGCACTCATAATTGTCGGCAATTTGAGATCCCTGTGTGCTAACTAGGAGAGGCATGATATTAAGTACCTAGAGCTCTACTAAACACTAAAACATCTTGAGTGTATATAACAATAGCGACTTTCCATCAATCATGGCGGCTGCGTCCATGGACATGATCACCAGGGTGTCGTAATACTGGCTGACTTCCTCCACATCGCTGCCTGATTTATAATAGCAATAAACTGACGATTTACATTAGATGTGGGCTATTATCTACGATCCTTATTCTAACTAAAATCGAGGTGTTGTTATAAAACTTCTACCGCGGACAGGCAGATGATTAATGGCACAAACATTCCGCTGTGTGAGGTTCCTGGGCAGCCGAGAGCTATGTTGTCATCATCATGATAAAATAGCCATAATTTTCATGAGGCCACAACATTAAATAGACCAGAAAACCGTACTGGAAACTCCAACGAGTTAGGACATCATGTCATTTTGTCTGCCAGCAACCTGCGGATGGTCGATGGCTCCTCCAGGCTCTTTCCGGTTTTCTCCCACCATAATGCTAGCCGCCGTCGTATAAGTGAACTACTGTTAAGTACGACTTAAAACACCCATCAAATAAACAAATAAATAAATGAATAAATAAATAAATAAATAAACCGTTGGTCATTTTGTTGTGGAACAGCATCTCTACTGGCGAACTTGGCGAGCAGCAAATCAGGCATTATGTATCTGTGTATGCTTGAGGTTTAACATCGCACTTGACAATTTTTTACTCAGGTGGCGACGAAGAGTCATTAGGTGTGTACACATATATTGTGTTTTCTTGAGGCAGGGGGAGTTGGTGTCCCGAAAATTTTGCCGCCACTGAAGTATCTTGCCGAAGACACCAGACATGACACCACACCCAGTCATATTATACTGACACCGGGCCAACCAGTCAAGTACCCTCCTCTAACCTCTCAGTGCTGAGCGCCAAGCCTGGCAGGCCAGTATCATTTTTTAAAGCCTTTGGTATGATCACAAACGGGTGTGATCCCGGGCCTTTGGGATGCCCTGAGCATTAATCCACTTAAGCGGTCAACATGCATTATGAAAAATGATAAACATAACATGTCGTCGAATCTTTGCGCCGAAACAGACATTCGTATACAAGCAGTCGACCCAGATTGACGTTCCAGGTCAATAATCGCAAGGCCAATTCCCAAAACGACGCATAGCACAAGGTAACATAGAACTAAAAAATACATAAATTACGAAATTAGGACGGAACCATGCACGACAAGCTGTCAATAGTTTTCAGTGATGTTGGTGAATGAGTAAAATCATGATTCGAACCGTGTAACCTTGTACATAAGTTGTCGATAGTGAAAAATGTATCTCAGTTGGGCTTTGTAACTGTTCATATATCCAACGCGGCGAGAAATATATTTCTCCGTACTCCGGGTTCTGGTGAATGAAGGACAATTGCTAGCTGGCTCGCTCATTATTATTTGATTACAATTACAATTATTTGATTTGAGCAATCCGTAACACCATACTCGATAATTTAGGTAATCAGTACTATCGGAGAGGGAAAGTGTACGATGTGAACACAGTCCTCTGGCAAGTTACTGGTGAATTTGGTGGTGGATATGTGGTGTCAATGAATGAGTGGCTGTTAATAAATGACTGTGCAAACTTCCTCACGTGCTTCGCCGCTCATTTACTGTTGTGACTTAGACCCAAGGAGCAGAGAAAGAGAATTTACAAATTCACATTTCAAGACCGAAACTGAACTTGTGGTTAGTGTGCCTGTTAATTTAGATTTCCACACCACACTCTCTATACCGGTTTGTCGCGTACTACATCTGTGACGTAGCATGTATTTCCAGCTGGTGGACTTTCGGACTCAGCGAGTAAGAAGTAGTAGATGCTTGATCTGATTTTAGCCAAATTGGTCCCGGTATTGCTCCCATTAATCATCACATTTATGACTGCATTAATTAGAAAATCACTGTGTCTTTTTGACAATTCTGAGGACATGAAGTCGTCCGTCTGCTGGCCCGTCTGCATCACGAGGTTAGTCTGTTTCTCCAGCTCTGGATCGGGTGTGGCAGCTCTCTGTGACAGCGTCCGCCCAGTTATCTCGACTTTTGGAGCTGTTAGATGAGAAATGACCTCTACAGTGAACGAGATAGGAAATCACTCTTCGTAAACTCTTGGTGATAAAGCGGAGACAGAATCTTACATTATAACCACCTCATTGTGTTACTACATTATTCCTGATCGTAAAAGTCATTACAAAAGCTTTTACAATACAGCTTAGTGAAGACCTGACAACTCTCATTAGACGGCCGTGAGACGTAATGTTAATGAAAGCGTTACCTGTGACAGAAGATTTCACTCTCCTTGCATTCGGTAGTTCATCTCAAATTATCATCGTTCTTTTGTAACGTTGAAGCCCGATGCTTAACGTAACACTGAAGAAGAGATACTGCATTTTGTCGAATACTGTTTATTGGCACAAACGGGTGCTGGTCCCGGAGTAAATAATAACTAAATCGTAGCTTGCACATCAAAGACAGAAGTAACGGATGACAACCCATCCTCAGTCCTTACTATGGAGCACATGTCACATGCCGTTATGAAATTACTCACAGAAATGAGAAGCGATAATTAAATGGCGCATAACAAGTTAGTATCATACATTTACTTAGGGGGAAATAAAAGGAGTGCAGGAAAGCAGAAATAATGTTTACTGCGACCTGACAAACAAATTATTGTTACATAATAATTTAGAAACATGTTTAGACCATGTTGTATTGACGTGGTATCCACTTTTGCAAAGCTGGTGATTGTATTATACAGCAAGTGAAGTGACAGTGGGAATAAAGTATCAGCATCCAGTTATTTGCCTGGTGACAATGTGTAGTCACGCAGTCAGCTGTTCTGAGCACGCAACCAACATTGCAGCCCATGACAGGGTCATCGGCTATGTGTATTTTTAAAACGGCGTAGAACTCGATGGGTAGAAGTTATAAACAAGGTCAATTCAGGAGAAGCGAGTGAGAGCTGTCTCGATCCCCAAGGTTCTGGTAATCAGCACAATTCCCACCGTATTCAAGCAGCATCATTAACTGAGGTCACATGTGTACTAATTACACTCAACACACAGCAACAACAGCAACAAAGCTTCACACAAAGCTGCGCAGGCGTATGGCGGAAGAATCTGCCAGCCCCAGAGTTCCCGCGATCAATAATGTCTGCCCAGATTCCAGAAAAAATAACATTAGATGATAAAACTATTGATCTGCAGAGCATTTTTCTGAGAACTGCGGAAAAATCTTCCTGTTGTGCAGATATTCCTCTGTATCGGAGGATTTAAAGATCCTTCGCCAGTAATCATTATCTCATTCTCAAATGTTAACAATTTACTAAGCATTGGTACTCTCCCATAAATCAGTCGACGATGAATGCAGAGACGTGCGAGTTTTACTTAATGACCGCTGTAAGGGTGAATTACAGAAGTACACGCGTATCAATATTTTCTTAACGGTTAGCTTTGGTGCTTTGTAGCAGCAGTTAATGTAATAAAAACGGCTAGCTTAAGAATTACTGCACAGACGTTGCAACAACATTTCCTAACATAAAAATGTGACACTAAACGTTGTTATTGCAACCTATAGTGAAATAATAATTTTATATTATACTAGATGTTGAAAGTGACCTTATCTCCCCTTAATGTACAAAATGAAAACATGACTTGCTCGTCTATTCTTTTTAGAAGTTTTTGATACTGTGACTTTTTGATATATATAACCCTCCTTAGAATGAGTTAATGAAGTTAAGGCTAGGCAGAGCAGCCATGAGGCCTCGCCTGCTTTCTGGTGTTGTGTTTGATAAATGTAGTGTTTATTTATGTGTAAATGATCAGGTATTTTTCACCAGATTCCACCGGTGTGTTCTTTAATATTTCAGGGTGGTCAGATTTATCGGAGGAGGCTTGAACTCACATTAAATTACAGCTCTCCTGGTCATCCATCTATTCTGCACCACTGTTAGTTGTGGGTCGTTTGCAAAAATACATATTAAATAGAAATGATCTTTCAAACAACATCGAGTGTGTCACGCAACACACCGGCACGTACATTTACCTCCCCGAATAATATCAGTACATGCTGTTTATTTCTACAAATAAAAGAATTTGAGTTTGTTACTTGTTAGGTTTACTTTTATGATTTATATAAAGGCGAACTATAGTGGTTTCCTTCTATAATAAAAATGTTGCTTCGCATATTTTGTAGATATCACTATGGTTTTTACTTTTTTTATATTTTACACCAAGACCCCATGACGCGGAAAATAAAATGCTTGATTCATGACGATCCAATCTGAGCTCTGCTCTATGACGTCATAATGCATTTATACTAAACTTTTACATACCTTCTTCACGCAACAATAAGAAGCACGTCATATATAGCTGTGCAGTATCTAGGTCAACTGCAATGGCATAAGCTTGCCTTTGATTGGTCTAAAATACATGACCTCTGTTGGGGTAGTAAAATACAAGTGCAGGAAAAAGCTGTATGAAATACACCGTTTTGCCTCATTTTCCTCATTTTTTGTGGTAGAATAGACTTTATCACATTTGTCTTGGTGTTTGTTGTGTAACCTGATACCGCTGAACCTTGTTGTGTACCTCGTCAAATCCCTCGAATGCGCGTTTGACGAGGTACGAAATAAGATCACATTATCATAAGGATAATGTTGTGGCTTATTTTGCGAACCGTGGCTCAGTTGTTTAGTGCGCTGGCGCAGCGTAATGGCCCAGGAGCCTCTCAGCAATGCGGTCGCTGTGAGTTCAAATCCAATTCATGCTGCCTTGCTCTCCGGCTGTAAGTGGGAAGTTTCACACGAGCTATTCCCGGTTTCCTCCCACTATAATGGTGGCCGCGGTCGTATAAGTCAAATATTCTTGAGTACGGCGTAATCACCAATCAAATAAAAGATAAATATTTTTGGAACCTTGACCACATTATAATTCAATCCCAATAGCTTAGTCACAACGTCGCAAAGCCAAAATGCAACTAGACGTGACAGAACAAACTGACATGGATTTGTCAGCAAACAGAGGATACTAATATATACATGGATTATTTATATCTTTTCCGTAGTCAATGTAACTATGCACATGATTAAAAACCGGTGTGCAGGGCTACATTTAACTGCAATTATCTCCTTTCGAAAAAAAAAAATGGATTGCTTTGATGAATGTACATCACAAGCAATAGGCTAATTTGGTTCACACAGACGCTAATTATTTGGAAACAGCAACTCCCGAACCGAGATAAAAAGTCAGAAGTCATGGGAGTTTCAAAGACTTCAGCTGTCTAATGATGTGTCTTATATCGTGATTCTATAACACAATTTCATTCCATAGGCGCCAAGATGAGTAATGAAGTCTACTGGGTGTATTTTTTTCAAAGAATTGCACGATATAACCTCCCTATGTGTTCTGTTCACACACAGCAGGACGTATACACGGAGCCTACTGTTCTGCATCAACAAACAGGTAAAACTGAAAAATGCCCAGAGGTAACCAGATTGAAAGGCTGACATGAAATGCCTAATGACCCAATACAAGCCACAGGGGCTTCAAACCATTTAGAACACCGTGCACGGATAAGGAGCTGTGAACGTTGTAGGATAGTCTCGATGGCATTCGCACACACAACCTTCTAAAAAATCTCCAACAAAATAACTCTTTGTCTGGTGTGAACTTCTTGAAGGAAAATGTGGATCAGTTTCGCCCTAATTGGACGAAATCATTTCCGAACAACTTCCAAAAGTTCGTCGATCATATTGTGTACATTCTACAATGTTCTTGTTTTTTATACTTGTACAGAAATGGTGTACGGTACCTGTATTCAAAAAATCCCTAACCTTTATGGGAGAAGTGTGGCTAAAAGACACCTATAGGCAACTCAATAACGAGTCTCGGGGCTATGTCTTGGTATTTTGAAACATGCACCTGTATCTACAACAACATTAGCTGCGAATTTAGGGTCAAGAGGTTTATCTTGTACCCGGCGATGTATGGCGGTTTCTTTCAGGCTTCTTTCTGCATTCAGCAGGAACCTAACAGTCTTCATACAGCTGATATTTCCCAGTACGCCATAAATGACTCGAGACACTGGCCTCATCATGACAAAACGGCACAACATTACTTTAATAACGTTGGTTTTACGTCCAGAGAACATCATTTACATGTGAAATTCAATGCACTGTAGTGAAAATTGGCAGTCTAAAGTTCACATGCTATGTATGATTTTCCGTCACCAACGTTATGAATGTATTCCACTTACCGGTCGAGGTGCTTAGCCTGCCAGCGCGGCGCCTGCAACCTGCGGATGCTCGTGTATTTCCCGCGGGCTCTTGAAGGTTTCCTCCGACCACATTCTGATCGCCATCGTATAAATGAAATATTCGTAAATACGGGGTAAAGCACCAATCGAATAAGTAAATAATATTCCCCTGGCGGGAAATCCCATTGATTGTCAAACAGATTAATAAAAGGTGGAATAATACAGTCTAAGAGTTCATGCAAATTTGTTCGTCTGTGGCTTTAAAAACTTAGTAAACCACTTTTCGTAATATTGTAGTAAATTGGGAGGGGGGGGGGGTCCTAAAACTCGGACAACGTCTTTTTCGGAAACCGTCCAAGTATAACACAAACAATGCACGGCTGGTGTGCCACCAACGAATAAAAGCAGCAGCTTTAGTTCATATTTAATATGCTTTTACACAGTATTTTTCAGCTAAGTACAAAACTGAAGCTTTGGCATGGAGTTCAATCTGGTAATAAGTCTTAAACCAGTTTTGAGTAAGCGGGCCCTGTACAGAAAACATAATACTACAGTAGTAAGTGATAATGCCGGTTGGTGTGTGAGAACAGCAGCCCTTGTACAAGACTGGGGCTTCGCACCATCTCCGGGTGACCTGTCACTGTATAACCGTTTATGTCAGTCCAATTCCACGAGATTTCCCCTGTCGGTACATGGCATTAAATGTATTTAGGTCAAGAAAAGAAAATTTGATTTCTTCCAGTTACCTGGCAGATGAGTTCTACTGGTCATTAACTCTCGTCCGGGACAGTACTCTAATATAGCAAATTCGGTATTTTTCATAGACGATTATATTTATATATATTATAGGGGAATTGCAAGGGATGGGTTTTCAAACAGCAGACTGATTTACTGGGCTTCTGTCCTAGTTTTGCTTTCCAAAAAACCTTGGCAACGACGAACGGTTTATCATATTTTGGTGGTGAATTTGATACGAGTACATTGTGACATTTGCGGACGCTATTTTGTAAGATTACATAATTCGTTTACATTTGGAGAACAAACCGTTATGGATAACAACATTATTTATTAATTCTGAAACGTCTAATCTCATTTGATCGCCAACTTTCTCGCTAAACAAACATGGTTATGCTTTCTTTTTACGACGAGCTCGTTTTAAATTTCCCCGTAAATCAGGCTACCACTGAGCTCCACGAGATGAAGAGATTGGCATATCTGTGTCTAGGGTATTTGTAGAAAACTATCAAGGCTTTGTTCCTCAAGATCCGACACACACCAGTTACGTGAAAGCCTTGTGTCTATCGATTAGACAACTTAGCACATCAGGCGTAAAAACCAGTGGAGCGTTTTCCGTATTGATACTCAGTAATGAAATACAATCACACTCCATCTCTGTTTTCCGATCTAGCGCTTGGCAATGTTTTCCGCCTTGCACCTCGTCGAATGTTACACAGGTCTTATTTCCCGCCTCAGCTAATTCTTCTGTCAGTTATTATCTGAAGACAAGTTGCATATTAAAGACTGACGCCAATCAACCAACTAACAGGTATATGGGATAATCCCCCAAGTAAGGAAACCTGAATGACAAGTGATTTAATTAAAATCGTTTTAGACCGGTGTAAAAATCAGACGTTTATATACTGAAGTGATTTGTCCAGCTACGAAATACACGTACCTTGATAGTTTGGTAACCTTAAAGAGACGTCTAGCCAAAAGAACTATTGGAGTTGGTTCAGCTAAATACAAAAATGAGTTGCACAGGACTCCTGAACTAAACTCCCAAGGCTTATATTTTTCGAAAAATGTCAATTAAGAGAATTATAGTTGGAAATCTTACACTGATGTAAACTGTCCGCCCGACGAGATAACATGTAAATAAGGCAATACAAAGGTTCCCACAATGCAACATGCAAAAACGAAATACGTCTACTAAACCAAATAAATTTTCCTTCCTGTCGACCAAGTATTATATAGCCTTTATATTTCGCAACGATCTGTGCGGTCGAACTGAAGTTACATGGTAGGCTGGATAATTGCAACACTGTGCCGTGCCAGACATTTGGAGTTCTTTGAATGTATAGTCTATTCCAAAAGGGAAGATACCCAGTCAAAAAAGTAATTCTTCGGCCATATGAGTGGATGGTCGAAAGGAAACCACGGATGAAAACTGAACATTCGATTGCCCATTCGAAGTTAGACACATGTCTATAGAAATGTGCAAGTTTTACATTTGTGTATATAGATGACGTTTAAAATAGCAACACAAATATTTTTGGCGTTGTCAATGCGTCTATTTTAAGTACTTACGTTTTGGAAATTTCTAATTGAAAATGTTTTCATAACGAAGAAAATGTTGGCTATGTCTACAGGCCCATTTCAAAACAAGGAGTTGTTAAGCTGGACAGCGTGAGTATGTGTTAAATAATTACATTGTTAGGTAACAGTAGGTCTGTTATCTTAATTAATTAGATATACCACAGATTGTACTCTGTATTTCAAATTACCAACAGTAGGCTCATTATCGTCATTAGGGATTACACTTTCTGGATATCGCACAGATTGTACTCTGTATTTCAGATCAGCAACAGCAGGCTTGCTATTGTCATTAGGGATTACACTTTCTGGATATAGCACATATCGTACCCTGTATTTCGAATCACCAACAGTAGGCCTGTTATCGTCATTAGAGATTACACTTTCTGGATATAGCAAAAATAACCACTAGATGACCACTAGACCTTTACGGCAAACATGCATTATCCCAACATAATCAGAAATTTGCAATTTGTTGCCTGACTTAATGCTATATATAAAATACCATACTAGACACAACTTGCGGGATTTTTTCTCTCGAGATAGGCCAATACAGGTATAAAACAGAGAATGCAAACACTCCTCGTTGACACACCTCGGTCCTATTTGACCAATACTGGGTAAAGCATTTTCTGTAATCAAGATATATTGTTAAATATGTGAGCGTCTGTAGTCAGTGAAATGTATCCGCCTGTAACATATAACCAACAGATACGGTAAACAAAGCAGACAGACCAGAAATGTCAAACACGATGCACCCCCCCCCCCCCCCCCACCTCCCCATCCAATGCTAAAATCTGTTACTCTTCTCCGAGAAGAACGTGTGGCATTAACAGAGTCGGCATCTCGTCCGGCTGAATCAAGCTGATTTCTGTTTGTCAGCGTTTTAGGCTTGCCGCGGGCTTTCGACAACGAAGTAGGTCTTCATGACCTTTAAAGTCTTCAACAGATACGCTGATAATCTTCTTAAGGAGCGCGTAAAAACGATTTAACCACTGGTAAACCTCGGGCCACATGGCTAGGTGAATCACAAATTACATAAATACATGATAAAGTGGTTCTCCAGAGCGAAAGCGAGGATGTCACGAGTACTTCACGGGGCGGTTTTAATAAAAATAAACTCATAAATGTCACTAAACACAACGATTGTTCGCTTAAAGACATTTAAACGGTACGTTTGCGAGAAGCAAGAATGAAAAAATCAACAAAACTGAAGAAAATTCCTCAAAACACCGATAACGTTTTTGCTGCAAATACCATTTCTTTTGTCTTGATTTCGTTTTTTGAGAAATGGTTTTAGATAATTGTTAACTATTGCGTTTTAAATGTGACGACAAAACAGCATTTCTAGTAATTCTAGGTCAGCGACTTTCAGGAAATTGCTATTACACCTATCACATAGTCCGTGCTGTCCTCATTTTAATCGTTATGCTGTGGTTTTTACAAATCGTCGCATATTTCAGCACTATGCACTGGTACACTGTCAGAATAACGCCTGTAACCATGAATGAACCGTTAGATAAAAGGCATAAAACTATGCCATTATTTCCGTTACTTCGTTATGTTCGTTAACTTTAACTAAGGCTTAAATGGGATTGCCAAATAAATAAAAATATTTTTAAAAATCAATCCCTTAGTGATGTTACCCAAATCTGACTTCGCAGACAGGAGACGATCGCACCGACATGCACAACAACACTGTTGATGAACTACCGTGGATAACGTCCATTTCCAGATTTCCACAGTCTGGGTTTTCGTATGACACGTTCTGACCATTTATCGAGTTGAAATGTCCAGATCTATAGGCCACCATTTCAAACACGCAATCAATACTGCGAACATATCTAGATAAAAAAAAAATAGGAAAACACAACAATCGACCAAGCACGTTGTGGTAATGCTTCGATTGAACTCAAACCCCAATTATGAGAATAGGGTATATAAAGCCGTATTCCGGTTGCTCTAGGATATGTCAGCGTTTTAGACGCTGTGCTGTCAGTTAGATAACCGTGGTGTAATCAGAAAGCCAGAGTAGCTGAAACCTCAGTGAGCACGCTTGTCGGCTCAGGAGAAGGAGAACGGTATAAAAAGTTTAAACGAAAGCAAGGAGCAGTGAGCCAAAGACGGACAATGTTTCTGCGAATGTGAAGGCCTGCATTTCAGAAGATATACACTGTTAAGAATAAGATTCCTTATCATGCTATAAAAGAAAATTTTATCCCATAAATGTGACCCAGAATGTTGGATAAAGGGGATGGGATAAATATAGTATCTCATCTTTCAATGTTCAGAGCTACTTGATTGGCTTACCACAGTACATCTGCCCAAAAAGCCAATCAAAATCATGACACGGACCCGACTACTTTGTTTTACTACTTGAGTTTGTCGTCTGCAAGGAGTGGAAACGTCGAAGAAATGCCATTGCTATTTCGAAGTCGAAGTTTTTAAGTGTTGTGGTCTAGCATGTTAAGCGCATTTCAGAAGGCGTTCTCATACGCGTACACATGCACGCCTGCCTTTCAGTCGCTAGGGCACAGGACGTGCGGGTTCAAACTCGGCTTTGGACAGAGAATTTGTACATTTCCCGCTTCCACTGTTTGCGGGGTCTTGGTGACAGTAAGCCTTGACCACGCTCTTGTGGCCGTTTACATAGTCTAACCGCTGATCTTCAGCGTGCATGATGTACAAATCTGTACGTCACACGTGGCGAAGTCGATCTACACTGAGGTTTATTTTACTCGTAAAACTAACTAGTATCGTTCTTTAAGTATAGAGAATAAATTTATTTACTTGAAAAATGAAATAAATAAATGTCGAATTGTGAGTGCAAATTAAGTCTGTGTCTTCTAAGTTTAACCAAGTTGACTCATTCAAATGTTTCATCGTTACCAGTCTCCTATAAGACACGCTTTCGTCAACACATGTAAACCTTATACAAGGAGAGATGTTTACATTTCCTTTGAAGACTGTTGTTGAATCTTCAAAACTTTATGGCCCACAGGGTTCGCAAAGGCATTCCTAGACTATGTTGACTGTAAGCAATCGGGCTTTCGTGACATGTATTGTCACCTCAGTTACTACAAACCTTGAAACGTGGACGGTAATTCAACTGTACACAGTTAAGCCGGGAAAAAGTGTCAGTTTTTACAGTCAGCATCCAAATACACAAAAATAAATTATTGGATCCAAAAATCCAATTCTATTACCTAAATGATGTACTTACTATAATAATCGGTCGAAGGGTCGACTCGGCTGCTTCTTTATGCCAAGCAGACGACCATCGTGAGTTAATATTTGCCTCGTGCCGAGAGTGTTATTCATGACGTGATATCTCTATAGTGTTTTCGCGCGACCAGACACGCAAAAGTCAGTACTCTTCAGGTAATACGCATATTCACATGCACAGTCCCAGCCTCAGAGAAAAGTTTTCGGTTCTAATCCCGTTGTTGTTGGTCATCTACTTGATGCCATTTACGTATCACATTATTTTCACAAGATCTTGCCAATTCTGCATCTTTGGTTGGTGATTCAAGAAAACAAAGTACATGGCTTTGTAGGTTAGAGATAGGTTGTTGTTGCTGATCTTCTTTACATCATTTTCGTATACTATTAATTTTAAAAAGATATTGCAGATTTTACATGATTGGTTATTAGTTTAAGAAACATTGTAGGTTAAACTTTAGATAAACATTACGTTTCAATGCAAACATAACACAATATAAGCGTCATGTCCGACATTCGTATACTATTCATAGTCCGTAAAGGGCGATCCGAATCAATAATCGCAAGATCCATTTCCAAAACCACGTTTAACACTAACTCCCAAAGACAAAGGTATGTAAGAAATTATACAAATAGGAAATAAAGCCGGTAACACACAAGAGAGAAGCGGTCATCAGTTTTCAATGATGCCGGGCAGACAGTGGATATTCCAGGCATGAATTCCATATCAAAGTTCAAATTCGTAGTCCATGAATGAGTTCCAGGTCAATAAACAATTAAACAAGGTATCTCAGTTGCGCTTTGATTGCAACTGTTCATAAAGGCATCAATACACTATCAAACGTCCGAGCACAGCAGGTCAGTTTGCCCTGCTTTGCCAGTCTAACAATTTTGATTCATTTTCGTGTCAGACACGCACTGAATAACGCATGCATTCCTAGAAATGAGCCGTGACAATACGAGCTCGTCAATTATATCTGTATTAAATACGTCTATATAGAACAAGGCAGAGCATGCAAATATGCAGCCTGTCATTTCAATAGAATATGCATTAGCTTTACAATCAATCATGTACGTAGCAATCTTGTTCACCGCTAGAGGGTGCTTTGATTGATCAGTGTTCTGGTCATGCTCACTCGATGCGGTCAGCTGGAGTAACACTTGTGTCAGCCACGTGGACAGCGGGTGTGTAACCCTCACTTGTCTTTCGCGGTTTGCTCAGTTTGAAAACTGGCGAGCTTCGGTGGTTTTCCCTGGGTTCTCCCCGCTTTCATCATCCATGAAGAGCCCTTATGTCAGTGAAATAACCTTAAGTAACGTTAAGGTTAAAACTCCAACCGAACAGATAAACGCTTTTACTGGCACTTAAAATTATCGTGGTTAGACTTGTCCTTATTAACCCGATATCTTGACTCTCTTGGGAATCAGATCGGGATTTTGAAAAAAAGCATATCAGTGAAAATCTCCAGAGCAGTCTATTAGGTTATGAAAACGGCAGTGCCGAAATAGTATTCGATTTTTTGTGTAGACAACGTTGAGGGTTAACTTGCTAAAGTTAGAGGTAAACACTGTGAAGCACAGTATTTTTTACTAGGCTGGAAAGATAAAGTAGGCTGAAATTTCACAGCTCTTCTTTTTTATAATATTTTTTCTCCCCTAATTTTAGGTATCCGAATCTATGAAGGAAATGAAGTGACATCTCAGAGAGAAGGGTAAAGACATGTCCCGAATGTAATCGATAATCTAGCGTAAAAAGTGTACGATTATTTCATTTTCTCACGACTTGACTCGACATTAGACAGTTTTCTTGATCGATGAAAGCAATTTAAAACGTACCTTTCGATGATACTTTAAGTCTGAAAAATCAACTTTGGAATAGCTGTCTTGAATTTATTGTTCTTGAAAAGATCGGTGGAATTGTGATTTATCGATCAGTCATTACTAAACACCATTGATTACGTTATCAGAGTGTAAATACGATATTACATCATCGCATATGCTTCGAAGAGTTCAAGTCAGGAACTAAATCTCTACCACTTACATGTGTTTACTTTGCTGTATGCATTGTAAGTCAGTTTGTGCTTACTGGATAGTACTTAGCCGCCCTGTGAATGCTCGGCTTGTCCAACCCATGCATTCACTACTTCACTTCGTTGATGATTGCTAGATTAAGTGGCTTTTTTTTAGATATCGATTCATTTAAAATAAAATTTCATTGGTGGCGGACATCAAGTGTGGAAAATTGTGACAAAAATTGGAAGTGCCATAGAATTCGGCGGAGACGTGAATGATTTTGCTATCGCTTCCCATCGGTTTAATACAATTTACATGTAGGCAATATCCATCACCTCGATGTAGAATATAATATATTTTTTCTGGTCTCTGGGAATTGAAGATATTTGTAATCTGAAAAATCGAAAGCGACCAACACTGCTGTTAGCAGCTGAGCAATCCGTCATGCTGTCCGTAAGATTATCGCCTATGATTTTGTACTCGGCATAAATCATTTCTGGACAATGACTAAGGGTTAGTGTCTTAGGCGATTTGTCAGCGCTGACTTATGCAATCTTCTCTACACACATCTCCTCTGCCAGATATGGACTGATGCTGAGCTGGATTATGTTTATTCTTGTAATAAGCAGTCTCTGTAAATAACTGGCAGAAACCACCAAAAATCGAATATATGTTTTCTGTCAAGCTCTCTCCAGAACGGTTATTGCCCTCTGTCATCCATCTGTATAGTTCAGCGAGGCGGTTTTAGCGCAGTCATACCTCTGAATGCGGGTTGCAAGGAAATCGCAACTAAGAATATTATGAATTCTTTGGTGTGCATGTTCTGTGAAATTTATGTCACAAATCTAAGTGTAAATGTCGACAATAGTATGTCCAGCTTCAAAAAGGCGCTTTATTTCTTTTACATGAAGCTGCTTTCATCGCAGACCTTTTGTTAACAGATGTGAATAAAACATGGATTGCTCATTTGTGCGCTTTAAAGGTAATTGGATAAATAATTGAACGAACCAACACTTGAGCATTCAAAAAAAAAAAACGTTTTCCAACGGCTAGTGCGTTTGACAAATGACTACGCCGTTCTATCACACAAAACATCAAAGAAAACTCCGCTCTTCCCATTTGTGTTGTGCGGTGATAACTTCTTGGTCGTTAAAATATTCGGCCAAGTCCGGAAATTTGTTGTGCTGAGTGGCAGTTCTTACCCCTGATCTCACATTTGTCGCGTGGCACGATGGGAACTGACGGGTAGCAAGTACACCAGGAACTGAATACTTAAAGCCAAAATGTTCTATCGTTTAACTCGTCAACACTAGTTAAACTTTTAAAACTTTTTAATCTTTTAATTTTAATTTTAGAAAGAAATCGAGTCGAATGCTGGAGTTCTCCACGTTTTGATATCAGTGTCAGAACGATGTTGCAATCATCATGAAGAATAATCTCATCATCTGTGATTATCACCTGTTTTATGTATTTAGCAAAACATGTCGTCAATCATAACTCTATAGTGTTAAACAAGTATCAGTAATATTGAGAGCCTTTGCTGCCGAGGTGGTTAACGTGCCAGCGCGGTGCAAGGACCCAGGTGCCTCTCACTAATACGATCGCCTGAGTTCAAGTCCATGCTGACTTCCTTTCCACGTGGGAAGATCTGGTACGAACGTGTGGATTGTCGAGGGTTTCCCCTGGGCGACATTATAAATATCTTTCTATAATAAATGATGAGATAATGGTGACACAGTGACCACAAAAATTCCTTGTATGTTCCATATATCCAGGTGTTTGAGCACCATTTCAGGGCAAGCGAATTTATTTGTCCCACTCTTTACACCTTGCTAAAGTTACGTAACGTATTTCGTCGCGATTGTCTTTTATATCGACATTACCAACGCCTATATAACCCTTTGTTACTTATACACAAAATGTCACAACCTTTTGGGGCTATATTTATTTATTTACTTGATTGATATTTTACGCCATATTCAGAATATTTAACTTTTAATATAGCTCCCAGCATTATGGTGAAAGGAAAACGGGAAAAATGCAGGTTGCTGCCAGACCTTTGCCGAACAAACACGTACAGTGTATACATCATCATTAAGTAGGTAGCCCAGTCGTGATTAACACATATCTGAGAGCCCTATAAACAGCATTATCTGCGTTATAGGCATAACCTTTGTTATAAAACACAGATATAAGATCTGGTATCTCACTTACTTTTTCCCGATTGGAATTGTCTGATAACGTACAAAATTGCCACGGTGTTTTACCACCATAAACCTGGACTAAATGAATGTATCCTCCACAGCCAACGCTTAGTTATTTTGTCCCGGTCATGAACACAAAACACACAATACCTCACAGCTGCTGCCCTGGTGATTTACATACTGTTCACTAAAGCGCTTGGGAAAGGGTTCAACTGAGACCAATTTGTACCAGGTCAAATTGGAAGCTTTTTGTAATATTACAGCCGGTTTATTTCCCGTTGACCATTCAATGAAATGTCATATTGTACACGTAGCTAATTTTACCATCTAATAAAATCTATACAAATATTCTATCTGCATTTCGAAACGTTTTACTACACACTGGTTATTAGAGCATTGCGGATGACCTAAAAGCCCTAAACAGCAATATTGTTACTATACACGTACTTTATGAATGTCAGCCAAAGGTTAATGCCTTGAGTAAAAGTGTAAAGGCTTAAGATAAAAGGTCTTCACAAGTAAGGTTTAAAAATTATTTTTGATATAAGGACATGTGCTTTTAAACCTTCATTTTCTCCGCCCATTGGAGTAGCATTGTTCATGTTTTTCATATCAGTTTAACAATATTGGACGGGTACGACCGGTCTTCCCTGAACTTCAACTGAAATCGAAGAGAATCGCCAGAGAAGCGCATTTGTTCATGACCGTTGCGACACCGCTTAAGATAGTTCCTGCAAGTTGCCTCGGATCACGGCTGTGTATAAGAAGTGTGTAGGCCTCGGGACACTTTGGATATGGAAACGCAATTCCTGTCCAATAAAATTGTCAAACGCGGCAACATCTTGTAGGCCTTGAAGCCAGCATCACGTGAATGTAATTCGGTGACTGGAAATTGAGTATGCTGGCTTCAAACGTCTTCGAGACGCCAATGGGCTGCTTTATGATAGCATGCATTAAGTGTAACCCTCGCCTCTCTACATTCTGGCGTAGTCACTGGATCAAATGGGACAAATCGAATATCGTCTCATCCGATTAAAGCTCCAGCTCTTCCCCTGCTCGCTCCATCTCATTCTCAGCGTTTTAACAATCCGCAGTTCCTAAGAAATTTTGCTGCGAGCGTCGAGTTTATTTATAATTGCTATTTCAAGCGCTCAATCTGAGCAGACAGGCAGCAATGGCTCCCACTCATTTACAGCGTTCACACAGCTGTCACAAAGTTTATTTAGCTGCGCCGTTGTATTACGACACATTTATGACAGGAGGATGTTTTGCGAAGCAGTCGTTACGTTACACCAGCTGGTCTAATTGGCATTACGCTGTGTGCTTTCTCTGAGAGCCCCGGTCAGTTTGACGCTGTGGTCAGTTGCTCGTATTGCTGTTCTTTAATGAAGTGCTACAGATTCGTTAAGACACAGAGTAACAGGTTGCACTTTCACCATAGCTATGTACTCTCGAAACGAAGGTGAAGTCAAGGTAAAACCAAGGTGGATAAGTAGAAACAAAACAAGATGAGAACTATTACAAAGCACAAATATTCCAGAGCACATTAAGTAATCAGCCCACTAATGGCGTCAATTTGGCATCTTGTTTTAACCCCAGCACTCCTACTTTCTTCTTGTCTTAAACAACCTTGTGTATTGATAAATTCCTCAACGCGTAACTCAACTATGTTTTCTCATTATGCTAATAATTTGCCGCAGGGAACAGGAGTAAACCCGACGACATCTGATCGCCTGCCTTATTCACATGGCAGCGAATGATTAGGTTGTCTTCGGCAGATGATCTTCTAGCTAGTTCCGGAACATCTGCGCAGAAGCACAGTATAGTTATTTCCGATGAGGGCCAAGTTTTATATTAATTGAATGAGAAAATAACGTGTCACAGCTATCACCGTTCTGTAGACATTAAACTAAAGCAGTTCTCGTAACCGAAGAAGCAAAACGACAGGAGGGTAATTCAATACCATAAATATATCAAGCTGGCCTTCGTCCGTGCCATTTGTTGACACCAAGGAAGAATATTTTCCCTAATTGAGTAATAATTCACTGGGTCCCAATCATTTCGGACGCCAGTTCTTCTCAGCTGGGAGGCTCTGTGATATAACACCGCTAATGCAATCTCGCCAGTAGACCAGTCGGAATGATTTACAAGTGACTTTGGACATTATGGATCAACTATGTAGGTTATCCCCCCGTCCGGTCGCACAAATCTCCAGGGAATCATGGCGTGAACAAACGCAATTTTTGAAACAAAGCGGACACCGTCCTATCCCTGGTTATAATCCACTTTCTCCTTTACACCAAATTCACTAGACGATAAGGGCATTAAGAATATCTTCCTTGTTTGACAAGAAAAGTTTGAGCTTTTAATCTGACCATGGTACCTACACTGAATACACTTGCGGGCTACAGGTTTTGGTAAGGGATGTAATCAACTAATAATAACTTATTTTATCTCAAGCTGCCAGCGTCATTCTTTGAAAAATAAGAGGGCAGGTTTATTTTATTAGTGTTTTAAGTTGCTCTCATGAATACTTCACTTAAACGACGGCGGCAAGAGGGCAGGTGCACCATGACATTGTTGCCTACCAATGCAATATATGCTAAATACATGTACAGCGGAAACTTAAGTCGGTTCAAATCAGATTTGACACAATGTAATAAGATACAAAATCCGTTGAAAATATCGGCCTTGTCCAATTTCTACACCTATTGAAAAGCCGGCCAGTCCGATTTCAGATTTGGGATGGCGCGATAAAGCTGGTCTGGATGGAAGCTATAAGTATGCGGGAGCCATTACTAAGGGCTTTTCCAGACGATCACGAGAGGAATAATATAATAAATCAGCTCAATTGACGCAGTATTAAGGTGGAGAAAGTGAAACCGGTCGATTGAATAGAGGCCATTGTCCTTGTTCGCAAACCCCGTTAATGTGATATTATCAACTGTCGTCAACCTCGACCCAGATCGCTAGAGCCACACGTGAGGCTACCGACTGAGGATCTTATTGGCGAGACTAGAGCAAAATGCTGGCTCTCGGAAGCGGATATATCGAAGAATACAATCGGAACCAGTACTTACTCCAGGCAATTTATACTTATGTCAGACTATGAGGCGACTAACAGCATCAATACCCACACATTCTACTAGTAATTATGGCCGCTAACCTATTTACATGAACAAATAGTAGATAATCAGCAAAGAACCTAAACTAACAAATCATACTGTTGCTACGTGTATAACGTTTCACGGTTTGAACCATGCACTGTAAGAATTGAATGCAAATTTACAGTCTGAAGTACTGTATATTGTTACAGCAAATCATGTTGTAAATGTTTTACACCATTTTCCAGCGCAGTTCTGCACCTATGTGGTGTAATTTTACTCTAGTCGATGTGTATTTACAGCATTGTCTGTAAAACTGTAGCGGTTTGACCATTTACATTGCACTTTGCTGTAAATGTACACTGGTTTTCTTTGTAGATATGTAGAGTTTGTTAATTTGCAATGGAGTTAACTGATTATTTACAATGGTATATGTGGAATATACTACTATTTCGGTTGAAAATATTAAACAGCACATCTTGTAAATCTACTGTGAAAAGAACTGGTCACAAAACTAAAATTACAGTGCATTTTGCAGCTCATGTTTTTTTTAAATTTATTAAAAAATGTTGAATTTGTCCAACATTAGTTATTCTTAGAATGTCACTAGGCTTTGTTGACCTTGGGTTTGGCTGACCTTTATCGAAATACGACATACATATCAAATGTTACATATCCCTCGCGAAGGCCACAAAGTCATAGAATGATCATTATACATTTCTTTATGTTTTGACTTGTTTAGAACTGAGCCCAGCTTTGTTTCTTTGTTTAAATGTCAAGCCGAGCAACTAAGAACTTAAGAGTGAATCAGTGGCAGAAGTAATCCGTTTGATTAGTCTGGAAAAATTCTCTTGACTTTCTGGCTCAGTCGAAGAGCTGTCTTCTGTTAAGGTCACCCATTAAGTTGTTTCCCAAATTTTTCCCAGCTGATTATAAAGGTGAACACAGGTGAACAAGAGTTTCATTCTGTAGATATTTAGCACCTTCAGCACACCCTGCTCTTCACAGGCTAAATCAGAATTTCACTTCCTGGAATAGGATCATACCTAATTTCGGCGACCGATTACAAACCCAAAATTGTTATTGTCAATAGTACGTGAAAAAATCACACAAAAGCAACTTCATATCATACTAACCACACAGAGAACTAACGCAATGCGAGCAACCTGTACTTGAATCCCAAAATAGTAAGTTTAGTTAAAATTAACAAAGACTAAATGCTTCAATTGTACTACGAAGCAGTCTTCTACTGATCCCCCCTCAAACATGTTTATACATTGTGTTTCTTTTTATCGGTCTGAAGATCTTTGGAGTACTCTTTTTGGCCCTTTGATATTCAAGTATAGTCTCCTTGGGATCAACTGTCTCAAGGTGACACGTATTATCTCTGGAGTCGAATGAGTGGTTCTTATGTGTGTATGTTTTTCTTCAATCTTGAAATCTCTGGAGTGTAAATGTAACCGGATGATACACCAGTACAGTCTGCTAGGATATTTTGGGTTGAGGTGACATGCATTACAGCTGGAGTCGAATGGAAGCTAATAAGAGAAAACATCTACAGTAAAGGTTAAAGGTAACAGAAGGTAAAAATTCATATTTTTACATTTATCGATATTCGACACCTAAACATATCTAATTTAATACACTACCAGAGTGCCAAAAATCTAGAAAGAACCCAGCACTAAGGTATCAGTTATCGCGCGTAATCACTTTATCTGTTCCTGTCCACTCTCCATCATAGGTAATGCAACCTCGCACCAGTGCCCCACTCTGGTCCAAGTGTCAAAAAAATTATCCTCAGATCTCTTATCTAAAACATACAATACCGTTTTGGTAAGTTTATAAAATGTCCAAAGAATGGGCTGATTACTTAAACATCTATCAGATCTCATGGACGGTTAGTGTCATTTACAGTGTTACTGCTCCGCATCACGTCCAGAGAAGATAAAAATGTTTCCACATTGGATGGGGAGATACAAAACAGTGGAAAGCCATCCGAGTGTATGACGGGATCAGTGTAGGAGTTTAAGCTGGACCGTTCATCATTTTCCCAAAACCGATTATGACGCAAACCACTAAGGCTCTTTCACGCAGTTTTATCATGTACTGTTTTGTTTATCTGTTGATATTTGTTCCTTTTTTTAAGATTGTTTTTCTTTTGGTGAAGTTTGTTTTAAAGTGAACAGATAGAATAAGACTTCTGAGTGAGGTAAACTAACAGGGGCCGGATTTCACATGTTACTTATGACCATTTCACACGATCTCTTTTGGTTCCACACTCCATGCTTTTGTATTCGCATTATCTTAAACTCAAGTCTACCCACAAGAATATTTCGTCTAAAGAAATCAGTCGACTCTTAGTTTGGTCATTACATACTTCTTGAATCAGTTCAATCCGGCTCAGTACAAGAATTTAAGCTTTTATCAAGAATGGAAGCAATACTGCCATGGGAATGTTTAATGTTGTCGAGTGAGAGTACTTCACTGCGATCTTCTGAGTAAGTATCAAGTACCACGCTATCGCCGATATTTTCTGTATAATCCACTTTATTGTACGTTTAGTAGTATTCCAGTGATTCCACGACTAAGCACAGCAGAGCGGCGAAAGTCTCCAGTTGAGAACTAGCTATTACACGAATTGACCTGTAAATGATTAAGATTTTTATTACCGCTTGACCATTGAGAGGGCAAAGGTCATCGCCCTTGGACAGCTGATTGGAAGCCGATTGATCCAGCTGACGTCGGTGATTTTAATAACGGCACGAGGGGGGATATTTGCCCGTGACAGGGCCCCTGGCTCCATATGACGCCTGCGTTCTGGCTATTGGTGTATGTGGCAGATCGCGCAATCAGAGTGGGGCGGAATCGGAGCTGGCTTCGGCAGCTCTGACCGACCGAGTCCTCAGTGACAGTCCGCCCACAGAGGAGATGCCGACGAAATTTCCACTAGATTTACCAAACAAGCCTGTGTTTATGTCGTGATGTGTAGAGGGCGGTATTCTGCCCGCGGGATCGATACCACGGGCTGATTGATTAGCTTCAAGCTGTAGGCCAACGCAGGATATGAACTCGATCTTGCCAACCAAAACTTAGTCCAAAAGAATTCACAAAGGTATGAGAGCGATACATAATCAGGAAGATTTTTACTGTGATTTTCTCTGTGTCTTGTTGCGGCCCTATTTGTTTGAGGAAAAGGACAGGCGTTAAGCTACAGAACGCATTCCTAACGAAGTCTGAAAGTTGTGTAAAGGAGTTTGGTTTAGGACAGGAACTCTTCAAAGTGGAAGGCTTGTGTTCCCAATGTCAGTCTGTGGAAGGCTAACTGGATTTATGTCACAGTTTATGAACTTCAACAACTTCAAAGATGGGTGCGAGAAAGCACGCGAAAACTGGATGTTCCTTTAACTTAACGCCAGATATGGTTTTAGTTGTGACCCTGGCACACGTAATTTGATGAAATGTGGTTCCGGTTTAAAGCATGACAGAAGCCACTTATTAGTTGTCACTTTCGATTCGTTTCAACATGGATTCCTCTTCGCCTGCGTTTAAAGATGTTGTCGAATCCGAAATTAATACGGATTCTTCTTTTGTTCCCTTAACGGTGAAGGATTTGGAAGACGGGACAACTGGGCAGCTGGGTGCCGTTCTAAACGTCTCTGCCTGGAACGTGACTGAAAGCACGCCCGAGTCTGTGGCTATTTCACCGGCGCTTGGGAAGGAGATCTTAATTCCTCTGTATAGCGCCATGTTCTTGTTGTCACTGGTAGGCAACACACTGGTTATTGTCACATTAATTCAGAACAAGCGCATGAGGACGGTGACGAACGTGTTTCTGATCAATCTATCTGTAAGCGACCTTTTGCTGGCTCTGTTCTGTATGCCTTTTACTCTTATACCTCCCCTGATGAAAAACTTTATATTTGGAGAGGCGATTTGCGTCCTGATACGGTACTTACAAGGTATGTATAAACGCTGAAGAGCCGACATAATAACTCTAATATTATTTTTAGTGCAGATCAGCAAGGTATATATGCAATATTGCTGATGTGACGTAAAAAAGAAATACTCGTGCATTCATTCAAGTGGATACAAGCTCCGAATCATATCCTCCAAAAAATGACCCACGTCGGCTTTAATAAATAAATAAATAGATCTTTCACATAGATGAGTTCAGTGAAAAACAATAGAAACTAAGCTGGAAATATAACAGAATGTTTGTTATACTTTCTTTAACATTTTAGATGCTTCCTTTCAAAGAAAACTTATTCCTGACGCGTACGGAGAATTATATAAAAAAGGTAATATCTAAATATTTCTTTTACTGCAATCCGGTTTTTAAAACGTCATGTAGATTGTAATGTGAGTTATTTGCTTTTTAATGACCAAAATTGAAGTGCAATTCGATCATCGAGTTGTGACAAAATTATCATTAAGTAAGGCTTCTTAGTTACTGCTCATATAAACATCTAACTCAATCAGTGGAATGTGCTATTCTGTGCCCTTTTCTGAAATAAGATGGATTTATATACACCCTTTCAGATGTGATTTACTGTTCAAATCCGATTAATTAGGTTTTGTCTGCGATATCATTAACCTTTCGTTGTTAACTTTTCTGTTAACATCATCGCTGATTATATCATATAAGCTTGCGAGAGTGCTTTTTGTTTGCTTAAAGTAAACATTAAATTAACCACAAATGCAAAAAATAATTCAAGAACCTTTTCCGTTTCAATATGCTTTGATCTTCAGAACACTCTTAAGTATGGCTTACATAGTTAAATCACATTATCACATTAAAACTTCCCGAATGGAATATCAACTCAAATGAATGTGTTGGAATTAATCACGCGGTGTCTCATGTCTGTTAGAGCTGAAGTTAAGTAGGCGTACATAGAACTTCCCAGTGATATGACTGACATCATATAAGCCTCATTATTTATGCCTGAGACGTGGAAGTTTCTTGCAAAAAGGGCAAACTCTGGTGCTCATTGATAATGCCAAGCAGCTGTACTGGCGGTTGTCGTACAAAGCTATCGAAGATCGCCCAATTCGGAGAGCTGACCGACACCACATAAAATGCACATTTGACGCCAAAGAATCAATGATTTATGATATTATTATGCAAATCCTGACAGCAAACAAAGCTATTACCCCGATCTTACCTCTTCCAAATGCATGTATTCATAACAGAATCTAAGGTTTTGCCCTGAATAACTTGCTGTGTAATTTTGCTATTGTATGTATTAGTATCATTTATTCAAACCGAAAAAACATCCTTTTCCTCGTCGACAAAATGGAAATTATTGTACCGGTAGATATTGCGCGAATGTGTGTCAATACATGTAGTTTAGCACGCATTTTGAAACAAGGTAATGAATCATGGAATTCATGTCTCGGTGTTGAGCACTTTTGTATGCTTCCAATATAAACCACGGATATAGCCTACTTTTCCTCTGACAAGACTAAATATTGGAAACAGAAAAAGAATCAAAAGGGCAGATCTGGTTCTATAGTCAACCCGAATACAAATGACCACATCTGTGCATACACGTAGCATTGAAGTGCACTTAGGCGTGTACTTAGGTGCATTCTTCCCGGGTGTACTTCATCTTCCGTTCAATTATTCCAACTGGTCTGGGGGTCTTTTAAAGTCCCAGAGATGTATATCTTGTACGAAAGGAAAGATTTCAGTCGGACACTTGATCTGCTACTGACTGGATGTCAAGGACCGAGAGCCGCAGACGAAAACTTGATAAAGGTTCTCCTCCAGACGGGCTCCCGTTTATTCTATATTGACCGTACCGCTTACAGTTTTCCTCTCAGCCCCTGACAGTGTACCACACAGACATGATGGTTCGAAAAGCTTTCAAAGGAATCGACGGACCATAGTCGTCCGATACTCACTCTGTAAACTGCTGAAGGCTTTTATCAACGGGACGGTCACTCAGTTGTTGGAGATTGCTAATAATGGTTCTGCAGATTTTCACACACTGTTGAACGGCAAAGCGATCATTACCATCATCTCTGTCGCCTTCAGAACTTTCTGACTTCCGGCGAAAAATGTTTTGACGACATTTGCCACTTCAGTCATGCAGAAAACCGTTAATAATGTACCCTCTCAACTTAGAACATGCCGACTAAAGCCGCCCCTTTACGTCTGCTATGCGGACAACAGCAGAGCTTACAACCCATTTGCTCGGAGTGAAGAGGCTTGGGTGATGACTCAGGCACACCGCTATCTCCTGTCTCCAGATTCCCTACACGCCTAAGTCCGTCCTTGTTTACACACCCTAAAGTGAATCTGACTTATCAGCCAATTAATTTCCCGTGATTAAAGAGAAACCATAAACATAAATCATTTTAATACGCATGGACATCGGTAGCTTCTAGACGTAACCCTGTGATTAGCTCGACTGTATTAATGTACTCCCGGAGCAAATGCTAAGACATTCTCGTAATTGTTTGTTCTCTGTTTCGTGAAATGCAGGAAACATCGACCCAACGGGAGGGCAGAATACTGCCAGACCGTTTCACGTAGTTTTAGCTTTTTTAGCGGCATGTCCATTGCGCATTTTTGCAGAAATACAAAATCTCTGCTCCACACGACATAAATTAAGGGCTTTCCCAGAAATGAGATGTATTACTGTTTTTGTCCGTTAACACTCATCGCCTATGGAGACCACCGGTGCTTAATTATGACCTGTTCAGTAAGACACTTTGAGTAGATTGTATAATAGATATTTGTACACCTTATGGAGCAAACAAGGCCATGTTAGGCAGTAAGTGCCATGGACAACATAAAGACAAATAAAGGTCACTGAAGAAAGACTTGTTAGCGAAATAAGATGCCTCATGTCAAATTACCTTGCGTCCGAGCGTATTGATTCCATTTTAAAAGTGGTGTGTGGCGTGACGGTGAGTTAAGGTCAGGTGTAATGGTCGTCCGGGGATGAGGCAGAGAACGGATGCCGAAGATCTTGTGTTCCCAGCCTAGAGCTGACAATGTCAGCTGACGGAATAAGCGTGAAAGACGACCTTTTGGCAAATAACTGCCTTGAGATAGTAACAGACTCTTACATTGACCTCCCAAGAAAAGATGAAATAATTAGCTTTAGGCTTCGGGATACTACATCGTGCTTAGATACAATCAAATGGAGATCATTAAGGTGTCCGTCTTCTAAAGCAAGTGTATGTATGTGCATAGAAATCCACCGATTGACTTTACGTTATAAGCATATATGAGCATGAAAAGTTTATACATTTGTTAATTTCTCAGGGCTTTCAAACTTAAATGAGTACTGGTTTGAGAGCTCATCACGTCAAGCTCCGCCAAGATAAGATGGGTTTAGTGAGAACACTTATATGGTTGTGCTATTAGTTTGAGTTTGTTTCTTGGATGTTCCTGGTTTTCCCTTTTCCCAAAGGAAATCGTTCAAGAAAGTTTGCAAACTCCGAAAATTATGCTACATCCATTTAGAAACGTTAACTAACTTCAGTTCCCAAGACTACCGTACTTATTACTAGAGGTCCAGTATACGGCATGTAACTTCCAGCCAAGGCACACGCATGCCTTTGTCTCATCAACCGTTCTCCTCCATTTGAAACAAACCATCTTTTTTGGTTTTAAGAGTAGCTACCGCTTTCGACAGCCCTAGTATCGCACAATATTTCCCATCAAATTAACAACATCACCCCTCTTCAAAGTAGCATTTTAATCGCACATTTTTATAACAGATTCAATAAGGGTTGTTCTTTACAAATGCAAGAGAATTACCTGAACGTTTGATCAAGTTCGAGCTGCTTATTCGAAGATTGCTAGACGAGTGGCGTCTAATATATTGTTTCTAACAACACTGCATATTTTGCTACCAGTATCTACTTATTTCAAGGTGTAAGTTGTTGTTATTTAACTATTTACATGAACATTCCGAATAAAACTGGTAGTCTGTCAGCTGTCACAATGTAGTCACTGTTCTGGTTTTACTATCCATGCTGTAGTCTTAACTGAAACCAAAAACAAATGTACACGTAAAGTCGCTTTTCAAGATTCCGCCCTGAGCAAGAATAAGTGGATCCCTGCTCTGTATTTTGTGGTCTGGCACCAAGCCACTTTTGTGGTCTACTTTGACAAGTTATGAGTATCGATCAGTGGAACAACTGTTTTAGATTTTATACCCACGGCAACTCTGAAAGACAGACCACTGTTCGCGATAAACACAGTGTTTTGGTTAGAAATCTTTTAACCTAAACAGAACAAGAGGTTCTAATATGGTAATGGTATTTCCTACCCTGCCATTTTGAACTTAAGGCAGAAATGATGTGGATGATGACGGAGGCACAGATTCAGCTATCAGTTTATTAGGGTTCCAGTTTATATATGTTCGAAGTATTATTATTCTGGGCAATTTCGTGATACATTTTGTAAGAGAATGACAAATGTTACATAACTGAAACTTCAGTATGTTTTAGGAAGCGATCTGAAGTTGTGCTATTTTATCTTTTGGAAACATTTGGTCGCGTGACTTGGATTTGGCCATATTTGATTGTGTGCCAAACCTAAGACAAAAAGCTTTTTCTGCAGAACGGCTGATGCCAATGAGCTGAAATTTTAACTCGAGTTGCACAATAATTCATGAAACTTAGGTAGGTGATATACCCGGGATCTGAACTCGCCCATGCGAGTAAAAGTTTGTAGGTAGGACATGCACGCTTTCAAATATTGTCCAAAACCTCGATTTACTAAATTTGGCACATTTACATCTACATACATAGTTACCACACAATGCACTGATGGCTACGAATTATGTAGGCTTTCTAATTAAGTTAGTTATATATCATTGCATAGACACCATTTATTAACCGGAAGTGACGCGGCATAGGCCGATAACGTCGGCTTGAGCCCCGGCATACCTGCTTTAGCAGCTGTATTTAAAGGAGTCCAGATTTAACTCCTGGTCATAATCATAAAGACTATAGCCTGGGAAACGTAATAATGCCTTTAAATCCACCAAAACAATAGATCTACTCCTCTAGCAGATGTGCAGCCGCCCGCCCGGTACGGCTCAGCGGATCCTGGGAATTCGTACAAAAACGATGTCATTTTCGAGATGGATTCTTGATAAACAGAAGCAAATATACTGCCATACCAATATGACATATCCATACCCATATGCAATGACAACTACCAGTATATGTTATTGTCGATCAACATTCTGAACAGCCTATGCATATAGGGGCCTAATGGTCGTGTACAATATAAATGCATGTATGATGTGGACGTCGGCGTTAGAGTACAGAGATTTGCTATCTATCAGTTTTCACTTCGCTCAGTTGTAGTCTATAACCACAATGTGCAGGTGCCGTTGTGAAAATCCTTCGAGTGCAGCTGTATTCGTCGCGTAGCTTTCAGCTGTAAAATGGCGAGAGAAGGTATGGTAGTTTTTGGTCCTTCCATCTTGTGCTGTAAATTTGCCTTCCCGAGGTCCAAATCGTCTGGAAACTTGAAAGAATAACTCCATGGTTCTTCGACGACCCGTTTTTACAAACGTATCCAGAGCAACGAAACACTTCGTGGAGAAATGCAATATGATTGTTGTCACTCTTTTAGCTGTTTTTAAAACTGAACTAAATGGCGAAGCTCCGACAGTTCGTAAAGGTTGAACTTATATGAGGTAATTCGGCGGAGATTACCGAGTGTTAGCGGAAAAAGTGCATAAAACCAGCCTCATTATCTAGTGATTTTAAATGCCATATTACTCAAATTATTGTACCCTTTTTCAACAGTTTTTGTTACTCAATTCAACAATGTATACAAGGGCAGCTCATTATGAATAAATGATGAATCCTGACACTAATCCTTTAATATTGGTTTCCACATAATCTCAGGTGCCTTTGGTTTGTTGATTAAAATGGCATGTCGACAGAAATGGCATTTAATTGGACCTTTCACCCAAAGCAAACATGCATCCGCGGGTTATTAGTCTGATTAAAAGAAATTTTGTTAGTTGGAAACTCGAGATGGCATGGAAACGAGCAGATATTAATTAAGCTAATGAACTCAGGATATGTTACGCGTCCGTTGTCAGGTTGTAAACTGAGACTGTTACTTGGCTCCCGTGAAAAACAAAACAACAGTTCCGCTGATGACTCTCATAGTCAGTTTGCTATATCGTATTTCCCGGAGACAAAATGAAGTAGAACATCTGATGACGAATTTCTGAATGAAAATACGACACTAAATGAAAGTAACTCTGGACGACAAACTACAATTGTATTCCGCATTTACACTGTGTACTTTGATGAATCCGACAAATGACATGAAATAGAGAGTGTCCAGTTACATTGATAAGGTGTTTGATCCTTAATTTTGTGTACTTGTTGGTGATCATCCCAATATATATAGTCTAAGTTACGAATGCACAAAAAATTTTAAAAATCCGGAAAACAAGAAAAACATCCAGGGCGAATTTCTGTACAATATAGAATCGTTTTTTAGAATTGCCATTCATAATTAGCAAGTCTACAACTATCTACAAAGGCGGTTATATTTGGCTGGATTTGACACACCAGCAGGGAGCTTTTAAAGTCGAATGAGTAAAATGTATGGAAATTGTTTCACTTTTGACAATTGTACATAGAATTAATAAACAGATGGTTATATAGGATATTAAATGGATTCTGAACATTTTTGTTGACCTCGTTAAAAAATATCATCTTAAATCCTATTCTATATATTTTTTCTATAGGTATTAATATTATACTGAAAAACTTTTCACTTATGCTGCCGTGGTTAGGTTGGTGCGAGGAAGAAACATGAGTATCATTCTCCTTGTGTCTGGCAAACGCGTTGACTCAATATATTTCTTTTTTAAATTCCGCATCTGTGGATGGTCGTGGGTTTTTCAGGGGGTCTGCCCAGTTTCCCTTCATCATGATGATTTTCGTCGTCGTATAAATAAATATAAATTTTATCTGACACTTAAATAACATAAGTCACAATTTTCTTGCAGCTGTGTCGGTGGGCGTCAGCTGCTTCACGCTAGTGGCCATCTCTCTGGAGCGTTACTTTGCCATTTGTCAACCACTCAAGTCTCGAAGTTGGCAAACGTTGTCTCACTCCTATAAGACGATCGCTATATGCTGGGTGCTGTCTATCAGCTTTATGATTCCCATCGCCATGTACAACAAACTTGTGCCACTGGAAAACGACAGGTTTGCCTGCAGAGAAATCTGGTACAATCCAGAATGGAAAAAAGCGTACACGATTCTTCTGGACCTGGTCTTGCTGTTTTTCCCGGTTGTCATCATGTCACTCTCATATGGAATGATTGTCCGCACTCTCTGGATGGGAATAAAGATGGAAATGCGCAGCGAAAAAGGTAATGGGCCGTGAAATTTATGTAAGGCCGAAATCCCGCTTTTCATCGAGATGTGTATGTTATTTTGACTCTTGTTTTAGTGTGTAACCGACGCGTGTACAATCTCGCTCCGATTTTAAGAAACGCCCCCAGGCATTCAAATATGCTTCCACCTGACTATACAGTAAATCCTAGTTAGCAAACAGATCTGGTGATATACAGTGGACCCTATTATGCACAAACGTCTGGTTGCCGTGGACCTAAGTGTGCACATAGTTGTGGTTACTGTAAATCGTCGTCTACACACACTGACAGGTTCTATATTTTTTCAAATCTGACGACGATGTACAATGTAACAGCCGACGCCATTCTCCACGTTTGTCCAATTTTGATTCCTTTTCATCACTTAAAATTTCTACTGCCTCTTTAAATATCAATCAGTATTTAAAAAGTACTTGCAGAATGTCAAAAACTTCGTACAGAATTTTGTGGCTAGAAATGACCCGGCTTTATAAACCTCGTCCACAGAGGAAATATTAAGAAATAATAAAATGAAAATTATAGCCGTTAATTTGCTGAAAGGACGGAATTGTAATTCTCTGACATTTTCTCGTTGGAATGAGTTTACTGAGAAGTGTGTCTTTTCTCTTATTGTATTGAACAGTTTCGTCCACTGAAAAGTTATTTTAGTGATATGATCTAACGAGGCAGGATTTTCTATTTTGCCAACACAAATAACAAAAAAATTGTGGGGACATTCTCGCGATTCGTCGGATGAATGTAGGCTACAGCAGTTTAAAGGATTAATTCCAAAGCTTATGATATCTGAGTTAAGATTTTCGTAAGAGTATGCTTAGTTTCATTTCTTAAAATGTCATTTTCTTAAATATCTTAAAAACGCCGGATTCATCCACGCATATCAGAATATTCCGTTTTCTTTTTTTCATTTGACAGATGAAGGAGAAGAGGCTGAAACTATGATGACGTCAGAGACTGCGTCATCCAAAGGATCCACGGCCTCCACCAGAGGGCGTTTGGATTATGGACGTGTCATGCGACAAGCGAACAGCGAAAAAAGCCGAGCTGCCAAAAAACGAGTGATTAAAATGCTGTTTGCTGTCGTTCTGGAGTTTTTCATCTGCTGGACTCCGCTTTACGTGACCACGACCTGGATTATATTCGATTACGACAGCGTGGAACGCCACATCACTCCAATGGCTATGTCTTTTATCTATTTGCTGTCGTATGTGTCGTCATGCTGTAATCCCATTACCTACTGTTTCATGAACAGGAAATTTCGACAGGGATTCATCTCGGCTTTTAAATGCTGTATTTGTATGGGTAGAAACCAATCTTCCAGGGGTTTCATGCACTCGTCCTCCAGCCACACCTTGTCCACGAGAACAGGTAAAAGCAAACCGCGGGCAGCTAGAGTTTACAGCACTACTGCCGAACCGTACATTCGTGCCAAAAATGGCCGCCCCAGCTCTGGTCGGCTTCACCAGACCCATAGTAACAATAATACGGACAAAGTTTTCTCATCCTTCCGATAAGTGTTGGTGGGAAGTAAGATTCCCTTGGGACATTGTTTCGTTAGCTGTCTAGCTAAGAGTAGAGAGTATGTCACTAAATCAATGATATTTATACTTATCTTTTGTAATCACCTCCAAATAGCTGACCGGTTGTATTGGTTTGGGTCTCGCACACGACACTTTTATCTTTCGCTTCTCTCCTCTACTGTCTGTATAAACCTCGGGCAGCTTGGCAGGTGGGAGTCATTTTTGGCAAGAGTGTATGTCTGTTGTGAAATAAATGTTTTATCTGTTCTTCTTTTTTGATGACCATTCTGTGTTTGTTTCTATCGTTTTTGTTATGTCCGTTGTGTCTGCTATTCACATAGAAAGTTACTGGTTTAGAACAGATTTTTGGATAAACTTTAACTGACTTTATTTACGACTTAATTTGTTAATAATAGGTTGAAAATACAAATGCACGGAGGTTTTCTGAGACTCTGAAAATGATGGCTTGCTTACTGTTAAAGTGGAAGAATGTGTTGAAGCCAGTGTGTCAGTGATGGTGAGAAAGGAAACCTCATGGGCAATTCCCTGTTCTTGGCGAAATGTTTCTTTTAAGTGGGTGTGAAGTAGGTGCTAGTTGGATGTGGATTTTATTGGTTTGCTGCAAACAGATGTTTTTGGAGTTTATGAGTGCTACTTTTTGTGTCGTATCCCTCTGCTGGTGTGTGTATCCTCTATCTAAACAATCCCTAATGCTCCTCATGGGGATTAAGTCTTGCAGTCTGGTTTATCTTGGCTTCAAACTACTTTATTTACGGGAGCACGATTCTGGAGTTTTCTTTCCTATTCTCTGTACTTTTCTCTCAAAGCATAGAGCAGGATATTAGGGACATTTGTTTTGAACTTGATAATTTGGTTAATCCCGTCTATAAAGCCAGAAAGGGCAGCATCCGGGCATTCGTACAGATTGAACAATCGTGCTGTTATACACAGAAAAAAAGGTTAAGGTAAAGTGACAGAATGACGAATGTAAGCGATTCCCTGAAGCTCGGTCTGTTCTGAGAAAGTGGCGGCCGCCAATAAGCTGTGTTGCGGAATAGATTACATGATGTATTGGTCGTCTATAGACGATCGGTCTGCCACAAGGGAATAGCGTAATAATTAAAATGTACAGCGACATTTCTGGGTAAAATTAGATAATCGGAACTGTATTGTTGAGATAATCACATCAGTGTGTAGAGCACGAGTGAAACGTCACATCAATCATGAAAACATAAGGTGATTATATGGACTGTGACTTCGGAATAGTCGCTAATACGGTACAACCGTTGTAAGTCAAATGACCTAGTCAGCAAGTAACACGTAATGCTAGTGTTTTATGCCGTACTGAAGAATATTTCACTTGTACGAAGACGGTCAGCATTATCGTGGGAGTAGACCGGGCAGAGCCAGGGGAAATGAGGTCCTTGTTGGCTCATTTGTATAAAACTTTGGTCTCTCCGCAACTACGACCCCTGACCAATAAGGCCACTGAGTCGAATCCAGCTCTCAGTGTTTTGACTGTGGGTTTAAACCCAAAACTAAGATAAACTGATAAGAGCCCGATTCCACCAGTCATGGGTGATCGCTGCCGTGGTTCCATGCTTTATGCTGAAAACTTTTGTGTTAAAACCAAGGGGTCTGTTGGATATGGGGTTGTTTCCTTCGGGCATTCCGGGTACTTCAGTTTCCCCTACCCTGTGAACACCACCGTTGTCGAACGACTGGAAAACGACTTCATTTTCAAATGAAACAATTAATAAAATGAAGGGATAAACGTTTCGAATAGGTGAGTTTAATTAATAAGTATACGTGGTAATACATGTACGTGTAACAGTTAAACGTTTAATAAACTTAACATACCCACGCAACATACTGCTATAACGAAGTTATCACAATGAAAACCATTATAGACAAATTTTCTTGAATTAATACTGGTATTTCAGCCAACGCACGCTGTTTTCACGGACGCCTTGCCGATGCACAGGCAACACTGACGTCACGATACAAAACGACGAGAATCTCTGTTCGTGACATTAGTTGAGCTGAGAGAAAAAACTGTTGGATATTCATTTTCGATTCAATTTTCAAGAATGTGCATTTTCTTTGTCCTAAAACAATGTTGTAAGAAGCTTTTCCACATGTCGTTGCCAGTTGCTGAATCATTTGAACTCTTTTGAAAATGAGTACAGGAAAGTTATTGACTCGCACATTGTCTACAAGCGTTGCTATCGGCCAGCACCGTGCATATACAGAAAAAATATGCGACTTGAGGCTGGCCTGTTGAGGCCTCCTCGCCTGTTCGGTGAATGTTATATGTTATCCATGGCGGATAGAACAATCAGATGCATAGAATTTTCTTTGAATTGTGATAAAATCATTCAGTATTCTGATATCTTTTTATATGCATGGTTATATGTTTACGTTTGAAATCGCATAACCGAGGAAATTGCCACGACCAGGAAGCAGATATGTGAGCTGAGTGAAACTGATTTAGCATGTCATATACGTCTGTACCGGACTGCACGGGCTGTTATTGACGTCAGCAATATTCAATTATTTCACAATGGGAATATCAGATGTGTTCCAAATGACATGCTCCTTCACTCTGCATATTGACGGAAATCACATTTTCGCACCATTTCATCACATTGCAAAAGAAACATAAAAAGTCGCATATTTGAAGTTAGAAACGTTTATTGTTTGTTCGGAGTATCTGTAATTTTTGTACTGTACTAATCTATTGACGATATTCAGAATGTTGGTATTCTGTAGCACAAAGTACAAGTGTACTTCTACCCCTACATCGGAATGAATGTAGGCGTAACTCGCTACATGCCATTTATTATTTTGATTTGTAGGGGCATAACTATCAATGACTGAAGATGGGAAACAACTAGCTTGTTTAACTCTCTGTTCTGCGATAGGCTCACACAAGATCCAATAAATAAACATGAAGACGCTTGACTAAGTTACAGTACAGACTATAACATACACAAGAGGAGAAAATGTAGGTCAGACACAGATATATATATATATATATACAATGTTTACAGACGGGGTTCGTAACAGGTTAAACATGTTTAATAAAAGCGAGTAACAAATGTGGTTAAAATTTAAATACTTTGAACATCAGTCTTTCAGATTATATCTTTAACGGGCACCCTGCACCTGCACACGCATAATGGTACATACATTTAAGTGTTTCTTGTTGGGACTGACTGTTAACGTTCACTGCGCACATTTTGTTCGTATATTCAGAATTTATTGTATAAATGTGTAATTTATGCCCATAATTCCTTTGGAATGCTTGATTTATTTAAGTCTTCCAGACTTTAGACCGATTCCACAAAGACATTTCTAGCTTAAGTCAAAATTTAAAATACGTTCTTAAAGCTTATTTTTCGGTTTTATAAAGTAAAATTTGTCTACTTCATCAGTATTATCTTAAACTCAATGTATCAAAATTTCAACTTTATACATTTTGACTTAAGACAGAAAATATTTTGTGGAATTTACCCTTGATCTCTTAGTACTAACGAGGGGCCTCCGTGGCTCAGTTGGTTAGCGCGCTAGCGCAGCGTAATGACCCAGGAGTCTCTCACCAATGCGGTCGATGTCACTTCAAGTCCAGCTCATGCTGGCTTCCTCTCCGGGCGTAAGTGGGAAGGTCTTCCAGCAACCTGCGGATGGTCGTGGGTTTCCCCAGGGCTTTGCCCGGTTTCCACCCACCATAAAGCTGGCCGCCGTCGTATAAGTGAAATATTCTTGAGTACGACGTAAAACAACAATCAAATAAATAAATAAATAAATTAGTACTAACGTTTTTATTCTTCACTTAATATTTTGATCTTAAAGCTCAGAGTTTGACTTCGCGAAATTTCCTGAGAATTTTTATCTTTGTTTTGCTTACTTGATAAATTTCCTGATGAACATAAGGTTTTTAGAAAGGGTATAGACTAAAGAAACTTCCTGAGCTTAAGAAGCTTCGTGAAACCGGGGCTAAAAATTTCTAATCACACCCTTTCGTCGTTTTTTTTTTATCACACATCAATGTTACGATAGATCACGGTTTTAGTACAACACCTAGGATTCCAGTTAATGTTATTCTTATTACTGACGATATGATTATTAACAGCACCATTGATAGTGTTACCACAATTGTTTTTACCATTTCTATTAGTCCTGTGTTTTGGGTCTATGTAGTGCACTCAACTGAACCGTACATCATAATCAATTTTCCAATGAAATTTACGGCTAAAATATGGAACGGTTTTTACCGTTAAGAACTTTGTTTTTGTCTTATTTATCGTTGTCGTTTTCTTCTCGATCCCGTCACAGTCTGTCTTACCGCTGATGTTTTCGGCTGAACTGTGTCAAGCTAAGCAGTAAAGCATCAGACCGAGGGGTTTTTCGCACTCAGTCTTGATCAAACTGGAGAATAAGGTGTTATCGGCTTCGGTACAAGTTCAAATCGGTTCAGCGCTGTCATGTATAAATGATACATCTGCTGTCATTGTTGAAGACTTTGCTGCATGTGTCTTAATTCATGTTTCTTTCTTCGGTTTTGTCATCAGTGTCGACGTCTCTGAGAAGCATTGACACGCCTAGAGAGCCTCTGCGGCGCTCCGCCTGGGCCATGTCCAGGGACAAAACCACCTCATCTTAGCCGTCTTCTATATCATCTAGAAACGACACAATCTCATCCCAGCGTCTCATAAACAACTCAGCGGTGACGGGACAACGACAACAGTGTTTTCTACACCGAAAAATCGCATAAGCATCTCACAGATGGCGGGACAACGACATCAGTGTCTTCTCAAACGTCATATAAAGACCTAGGAGATGGCCGCACCACAATACCAGTGTCTTCTACACCGAACGTCACATAAGCACACGGAACATGGTATAAACACCTCAGCGAGAACAGCAGCCTTTTCTTCTACACTGGACGTCACAAAACACCTCATTGATGGTGGGACAACGACGACCTTGTCTTCTACACCGAGCGTCACATAAAGACTTCAGAGAGGCCGAGGCAAAGACAACATTGTTTTCTATTACGAAGGTCACATGAAAACTTCAGAGAGGGCGGGACAACGACAATCTTGTTTTCGATTCCGAAGTTCACATAGAATCCTCAAAGATGGTGGGACAACGACATCATTGTTTTCGACACCGACCATGGAAACACCTCAGAGAGGGTGGGACGTCAACAACCGTGTTTTCGATTCCAAAGTTCACATAAAACCCTCTTATAAGTCGGGACAACGACATCATTGTTTTCGACACCGAACGTGAGAGCACCCCAAGAGTGCGCAATAACGACGGCCTTGTCTTCGATTCCCAACGTCACGTAATCGTCGTTACGTAATGACGATTACCTCGTCCTCGATAGTAAGCTTCACGGATACCTCTTAGAGGCTGTTTTCGCCACCCACTCTAATAAGTTAACGCTTCAGAGAGAATGGGACAACGATAACAGTGATTTCTACACCGAGCGTACTAAAAATACCTCAAAGAGCACGAATATATACCTTACAGAGGATAGTATTAGATTACTGGACAACGAGGACCTCTTCCTGAACACCAAAGATCTTCTGTAGACCTCGGAGACTACAGCGAAAGGCGACGAGAAAACAGCGAGCAATTTAGGTTCTTGACCCGAATTCTGCTTAACACCTCAGACAGAAGATAGATGGGGGTATCCCCAAACTCCAAACAATTCTGGCCTAACCGATCAAAAAAGGGTCAGAATGAAAACTACAAGCCCTTTAAAGATGTAAAAGGCTAAGAGAAAAAGAGCAACGACAACCTGACCATTCTCGGCCGACAGAGCGAAAAAAATAATTCAAGCAATACCAAAATACAGCCACCTTGAAAGGTGTTTTTAAAGGAAAACGCAAAAGTTTTATTGATATTTATTCTGTGTTCAATTTGTAAAAATCCCCTCTTGGTGTCTATGAATGGAGCAAATCGTATTTCTGGCTATGTCTCTTGATGATAAAATACAACAGACCGATAAAATCCAAATAGATCCCTGTTTACGGACACTTCATTCGTTTAATTTTTGGATGGTCACGGAAGGCTTTTCTGTGAATATGTCAAAGATAAACCACTAATTGCTGAGAAGAATAGGATAACATATGGTTATTATTATAAAGAACATGCATTGAACGTTAGCTGAACAACGGAAAGACACAAAACGGCGCAGCGACGGAGCTATGGAAAGAAGAATGCCAGGAACGATAAGCGTTTCTTTGTTGATGGATGGTGTCTGTTAAGGGATAAATCTGGTTATGGCGGTAACTCCAATTGTGCCACATTTCTAGACGGATAGTGGAAAAGCAATTGATATCGGAAAATAATCATGGGTTCATTGGGCCAACTTTCTGCCCTGTGGCATGTGTAAAGGGAATTACGAGGTAATTGCACCCACCCAGTAGATCGCGAGGCAAGGCAAAGCCGATCATTACCCCAAGGATTGAATGAAATAATTCTGGTTAACTGCCATCACACGAGCCTTTGAACGTGAGCGAAGAAGTTGACGGATTTGTTAGCTTCATTAATCCAAAAGAAGATAGATTCTAGTTTTTGAGCATCGTTTCATTTTAGAGAGAGACTTCCCAGTGAGTTCGTGTTTGTCTTTTGGTGATGATGTAGGCATTTTGATTTTCATATGTTCCGAACGTTAGTATAATGCGAAAATTGTATCTTGTTGTTTATGATATTATAGGCAGAAATGAAGGGGAAAGATAACAATAAAGCAAATAAAGTAATCCGTTTTTTTCAACAACGTATGAAGTTTTATGGAGAAATTTGGTACTGTTATAATCCTAGTATAGGCGATAACGCAACGAGTCGCAATGTCCCCATGCATTCAGAAATAGGATACATGTAGGACCTATACATATGAAAACATATTGCTGGTGGGGGTAAACGTCTCGCTAGAATTTAATAATCCATAAATCTCAAAAGAAGACATAATAAATGAGTTCGTAAAGCAGCGATTAAGTAAAAAAATAAAAACAACAAAGTATTTTTGCGTGTTAAACGGTTATTAGTGTGATGTGTTATACTGTGAAAAATCAAGTGGTTTACAAGATTTCATGGATCATTTACAACAAAAATGACTGTTATTGCAGACCATTTGCCTTTCACCAGTCATAATCCACACGTGAAAAAGCGCTCCAGTTTATCTTGCCACTGGTTTACTCTGAGCACTTTAGTATCCCACCCTCTTATTATACTAGGCGCCAACGTATAGGTGAAAATTTTTGTGAGCATTAAACTAAAAACCAAAATAAAAAAATGGATTCAAAAATGGAAAAATAGAATGAAAAACACGCCAGACTTCAACTCAGACAATAACTCGACCACATACAGCAGATAAAAGAGGCCTTTTGTCCCAGCAGAAATATGCTGGTACTCGGAATGAATAGCATTAATAATACAATGACATTATAATACTGATAAACATTTGCACGTAACAATTTAGCATAAATGTAAAAAAAGTCCGATTTCATTGTATTTATTTGATTCGTGTTTAAAATTGAGCTAGATGCCTAGCTGATCACTTATTTTAATGAACCACCATGTACTGAGAGGATAAGTTAGAGACAGATATAAGTATGTTTAAAGGTACAGTTTTCAATGTCCCGCCCTACGGGTTTATTTGATTGGGGTTTAACTTTGTACTCTTATTTATCACTTTTGCGACGGGAAGAGGGTCGTGGCAGTCTGATTAAGGCGCTTGTCTTTGAATTGCTAGGACACACGAGGCGTGGGTTTAATCATGGCGGTTGATTTGGACAGGGAATTTGTGGATTCCCTCAATTATCGCCGTATGCCAGGTCTTGGTGACAATAAACTGTTGACGACGTTTGTGAGGCGTTAGTACAGTCTCACATTCTTAAAGGCCGCTTGTCTGCCACCAATGTGGTGTGTCTGTATCTAACATCTGGGAAAACGTCAGTAACTTACCGTATTCGATGGTTTACCTTTGGCACTCCGCTTTTCACCACCATACATATAAATGAAACATTACTGAGTATGGCTGTAAGCAACAACCCAATAAATACAAAAACTTATTAGACGGCGGTCAGTTTTGTGATTAAGGAAATTGGAGTGCCCCGAGAAAACAACTGCGCTTTGACAAACTTTCTTACGTTTCCGACTGACACGTACATAAATGTTTTATTGAGTAGAGGAATTTTACTTTCATTAGTGTTTTACGCCGCACTCAAGAATATTTCACTTATACGGCGGCGGCCAGCATTATAGGGGAATGAAACTGGGCAGAGACCAGGGGAAAACCAAGACCATCCGTGGGTTGCTGCAAGATCTTCCAACGGACGGCCGAGGAGAAAGCCAGCATGAGCTGCATTTGAACTCACAGCGACCACATTGGTGAGACGCTCCTAGGTCATAGCACCGCGCAGGCTTTCTAACCCCGTCGGCCACGGAGGTCCCCCGAGAGGAATGGAAGTGGTATTCGCTATATGTCATGTAAATGAGCCTAAACGACTTTACTGGTGTGTCGGCTGCTTATTGCCATGCACCAAGGCCCAAAAACAGTGGTTGTGGAAATGTTTGGTTACGGTGTACGTCTATAACTCCTTTCCCCATTACGCAATGCGTTTCAAAGCTATATACTCTATTACTTTTTCCCTTCACTACAACAGACTTGTCGGTGTGTGTGTGTGTCCTTATAAACCACTTAGGTGGTACAAAAGCACCGCAACGTTATCACAAGAAACTGTGGTTTTACACCAATTGGGTCCCCATTGTGCGTAGCCCCAAAGAGTATCCAGTTTCCTCCATGACTGAACCATTATAGTTCTGTGGCAGGCTGACCGTGTGATATGTAAAAGCTAGCGTTGGCCACAAAAACACTGAGTTGAGCCAGAAAAAAGCGGCTTTGTAGCGTAGCTGGATCACTTGGCTTCGTCTCAGAATCACAGCGTTTTTATCGCAGTTCGCTGTAACTGTCATGTCAAGGCTAATTCGATATTGGATCAACTGTGATACCTTTAAGCCATCGAGACTGGCAGACAAGGCCGGGCATTATGTTAACGGTGCGCTGAATGGCAGGTCACCAGCTATAAAATCTGTTTTGTTAGGTCGCTGTATGCCCTTCTTACAGCGGCGCATTGCTTCTAGAATAGAGATAAATAGTAAAATAGCCTGCCTTATTCATGGTGGCTAGTATTAAGTGCTAGCCGCTTCAATCACCTACCATCTAATCATACAACGCTTGTCCGGCCAAATACAGAGCAGAGGAATCTATCTAAACTCTGATACAAATGGAGCAGCCGTCAATAACGGGCCTCTACACGATAATATAGGGGGCTGTCGGAGATATGTACACATTTCTATGCCAATTTGATTCAAAGTACGAAGTCGTTTTCCCTACTTCACCCACATGTCCTCACAGACGGCGCGTTCGGATTTAGAAAACGGGACAAACCTCTACATGTTACAAATAATTGCAACTGTGCACTACTTTATCGCAAAAACAGATCCCGATTTGTTCAAATCAGCTCTTAACCTATCGTCTATCTAATACATCTGATTGTCACAGCCTTCCTGTAATAGCCTACGTATGATGCATTTCACATCTTGACTCCTTAATGAACACATAGTACTATAAATACAACTTGCGAATTACAGAGAATCTTCTGGATTGTGAAAATGATCGTCATTGTATCACCCGCCCAAACAGGTCATGTTACCGTTGGTCAAGTCCTCTTTAAGGATAATGCCCTGTTTTAAAATCTGTCCAAGTAATATCAATTGCATTTTCCACGGTCGTGACGCTTTTTTCTTTGCGCACAATTTGTGATTATGGTTATGATATTATTCATAATTATTATTCGTACAAAAGACAGATAAAGAAATTAGTATAACTCATTCAACAGTAATGTATTTAAATGATTTGAACACAAGATGTCAAAGTCGCAGTGAACATCTTCTTGGTTACCGTGCCAAACTGGAACATGTGCAGCGATTGGAAATAGCAATCAGTTTGAGGATCGCGCTATATAGTGACACCCTTTCTTCTCTGGTTATGAACGCAGCGACAAATTGGCAAAGTCGATCAGTACTGAGTATGATTAATAGAACAGTTCAATAAGTCCGCTGGTGCGAACTGTTTTATTACAGAGGAATTGGGCCAGTGCTGTGCCATCGTCATTTCCTTACTTTCTGGCCCAGCCTCTGCGGTCGTATTTCAATGATCGCTGGAAATGCGCATGTTAATTTTGCGACTTCAGAAATCATTAAACGACTCAGAAATATTGCAATAAAGCCCTTCCTTTCTAGATTGCAAACTAATGGCAAATTGTAACCTCTGGAAAGCTACCAGGTTAAATTAAGGTAAATGGGCCAAGTGTAAATTGACATAGCTCACGCCAATTCGAAATGAAATGCACACGGCATACACTTGTAACATACCTAAGCTGGTCACAGCTGTGCATGGGATAGATCTCCTGACTGTTTTAGTACTGTGAATGAGGACAATCGTTTCCCCTGCGGCTGGTAAATTTATGTACTACATCTGAAACCCCAAAGGTATAATACTACATCACAGCCTGTTTGCATTGCAAGATGTACATGCACGTATCTGAAATTGCACAAAAGATACATGTACATTATACCATTTAAGGTTCCAATTCACTACACGCATCTGCCCGAAACACTACTTGTGCGTACTCCAGAAAGCATCTTGATATATTATAAACACAAGCCTGACTGAATGTGTACTATCAGCGTAACCCGTCTATAGGTATAATGATACTTGTCTAACCGAAAGTCTCGTTGTGCGATATCATTAATTTATTTGATTGGTGTTGTACGCCGTACCCAGTGGTTTGTGTTACGAGTCGCTTTGATAATTGCCCTTGCAATTATTGACCTGGGACGTCCTTATCGATTGACGACAGGTATATGAATACCTGTTTCGACACATAGGTTCAAGAATATTTCATTTATGCATTGGCAGCGAGCATTATAGTGAGAGGAAACCGGGCAGAGCCCGGGGAAAACCCACGAACATCAGCAGATTGCCGCAAGACCTTTCCGCGTACCACTTACGCAAGATGTCAAAGAAACGATGTCTATAAATGGAAATAGTAACTTGTTCCACAGACGAGGAACTTAGACGCAGAAGTACAGCAAAAGAGTATGTACGTTCTTAGATTGATGTTTTAAGAACTTTAGAGTTAGAACAAGAAATATTTACCGATTTATATGTATCTACATTCAAGTTTAAGCGGTGCTGAAAGTAGACAGCTAATCGTATTCATTGTCTATTTCTTTGCAGAAGAAAGTCTTCTCATGGTACCTAATCCTAGAGCGTATTCTATGCACAGTCCCTGTTTCCTCTTCGGCTTTATATTCTATTGGTTGTTAGACAATCGAAAGCAGGAACTGTTGGAATTATGTAAGCAAAGAACACTTAATAAACGTTTTTAATGGTCTCAGAGGAATCCTCGAGGATCAGTACAAGACCCCAAAACACACCTGTGGAGTTTTGTATACACTTCAGCACATAATTAATATCCAAACGGAAAACGTTTGAAATTTGTTACCAGCTGTCCATGGTCCCAGCTTTTCTGTTTAACAATTCTCAGCCTGCTGGCGGTTATCTGAAACTGTGGTAGGGCTATTGGCTCGCCTACATCATGGGGGATATTTCCAGGTCTGCGGATTGTTGTAGGCTTTCCTGAGGCTCTGCCAGGTTTCTTCCCTCCATAATGTAGGTCGCACAAGGGAAATATTCTTGAGTATGGCGTAAAATACCAAGGAAATAAATAAATAAATTTAATACATTGATACTCGACACTCAAGACTAAACATAGTCCTGGAGGCACTGTTGTGCACAACTATCTGCTGATCACCACAATTATTTGGTCATCATAACCACTATCTCGCAATCATCACAACTACCTGGTAATCATCACAACTATTTACTGATCACCACAGCTATATATTGATCATCACAACTATTTATTGATCATCACAACTTCCTGCTCATCATCACAACTATCTGGTGATCACCACAACTATCTATTGATCATCACAACTATCTCATGATTATCACAACTATTTACTGATCATCACAATTATTTATTGATCATCACAACTTCCTGCTCATCATCACAACTTTCTGGTGATCACAACAACTATCTATTGATCATCACGTCTATCTCATGATTATCACAACTACCTGGTGATTATCCGCATCACAACTATTTGGTGATCATCACAACTATCTGGTAATCACCACAAATGCCTGGTAATTATCACAACTGTCAGATGATCAACTTCAACAATGTCTACTATTCCAACCAAGTTGCATTGTGTGCTTTTACGCTTAGTGTAAAAAGGCCCCGATAAAGTCAGGATGATTCAGTATGTAACTCACTGTGATAAAGTTATGAGAAGCACTTATATGTACGTCTACTGTGACACACCGCAATAAAGTCCGGTGCCACATGATTCAGTGTGTAACTCACCATGAGAAACATTTATATGTACGTCTACTGTGACACACCGCGATAAAGTCAGGTGCCACTTTGACGCGTGTTTGTACTTCACCCTGATAAAGGTATGAGAAACACTTACGTCTTGTGTGACACACCGCGATAAAGTTTGGAGCCACAATGACGCCTGTATGTAACTCACCATGATAACGTTAGGAGAAACACTTACATCTTGTGTGACACACCGCGATAAAGCCAGGAGCCACATTGACGCCTGCATGTAACTCACCATGATAAAGTTAGGAGAAACACTTACGTCTTGTATGACACAACGCCATAAAGTCAGGAGTCACATTGACGCCTGTATGTAACTCACCATAAAGTTAGGAGAAACACTTACATCTTGTCTGACACACCGAGATAGTCAGAACCACATTGACGCCTCTATGTAACTCGCCATAATAAAGTTAGGGGAAACATTTACGTCTTGTGTGACATACCGCGATAAAGTCAGGAGCCACACTGACGCCTGCATGTAACTCACCATGATAAAGTCAGGAAAAACACTTACGTCTTGTGTGACATACCGCGATAAAGTCAGGAGTCACATTGACGCCTGCATGTAACTCACCATGAAGTTAGGAGAAACACTTTCATCTTGTGTGACACACCGAGATAGTCAGGAGTCACATTGACGCCTCTATGTAACTCACCATGATAAAGTTAGGAGAAACACTTACGTCTTGTGTGACATACCGCGATAAAGTCAGGATCAACATTAGCCCCGGAGTCATGAAAATTACTTATCTTGTGTGACACACCTCGCTAAAGTCCGAAGGCACATTAGCCCCTGAGTTATGAGAAACGCTGACGTCTATGTGTAAGTCTTAGTAATACTTACGTCATAATCCACATTATCCTTAGGTGATGAGGTAGAACAAATTGTTTGAATGTTGCTTAATTGTAAAACTGATGCCTTGTAAATCTTTGAGAAGAGCCTACAGAAAAACGTCCCTGTGAAGTATATACCAAGGCCTGACTATATTTGAGGGCAAACAACAGCCACGATAAATAAGGGGAGGCAACTCATGTAAGATTCTTGATTTAGGTACATGGTTGTCTCCCCATGACCGATGTATACAAGGAATGCGAAGCGTGACAATGTCGATTATTTTATAAGATTAACGCTTCACTTTTAATGATTTCAAATAATTTCAAATATTTACACACGGTAGCTATATAAATTATAATTCCTTGGACAGAAATAAACCGAAGAGTCCCGCAAATTTTGCCTTGTTCATTCATCACTCAGGTAAAAGTGTGTGGTTAAACTGTTTAATTACGTCTTAAACTGTTGTCCGGTTTACCTCAAATATCCTCCAGGGGACGATTTGTAAGGACGTATGAAGAAACAAGACCGGTCAGGTCGAAAACATTCAAGTTCTCTTTTGACGTTACTACATTAATGGCGTCATGAGCGAAGGTTGTAGCTTGCTTCAGGTCAAGATACCTCCGAAACAACCGTATTCGCCACAGATGCGATATAAACTGAGCCATATGGAAATGTTTTCATCCATTCGCCTGAAACATTCCTTGCGTATTTCCAACATCATTCAAACACTGTTGACCGCTTCACTTTGCATTACTCTGTCCTGATTTCGTGCTTTATATACTTTCTTAGTTCTTTGGTGGTTTTTGATAAACGTCGTTTCGGGAATTGGTCTTGCGATTTTTGACCCGGAACGTCGATTTTGGTTTACGAATATCTTTTTTGACTCATATATATTTATTTTTTTGATTGGTGTTTAGGCCATACTGAAGAATATTTCACTTATACGACAGCGGCCAGCATTATGGTGAGAGGAAACCGGAGAGGAAGCCAGCATGAACTGGACTTGAACTCACAGCGACCGCATTGGTGAGGGGATCTTGGGTCATTAAGCTGCTCTACCGCTTACCAGCTGAGCCACGGAGACCCCCGTTTCGGCCCATAGATTCAATACATAAGACTACAGTATATTCGTTGATAAGAACAACGAAGACTGTGTGATTGTTTTCAACTGGACTCGCGTAACTGGTCAAATCCAACCTCTGGTCATTTTAACTCAGATAGGGTTTTATTCTACTTGTTCATGCAAATGCTAAAAAAATACCAGCTTATACACCCTAGCACCATGGTTTGATCGGAATTAGGTAAAAAAAAAAAATGCAGTGATGTTTATTAAAATTGATCACTGGTCACTGGTCTACGATTCCTGAAAATATTGTACCGTTTTTTTAAATGTCCTGTGTTTGTCAAACATCTTAGAGACACAGGACTTACATAAAATGTCCTATGTTTTATAACCTTCTTAGAACAGGTGTTTTACAACATCATACTAGGAACAGATAGCCACAGACAATCTGTGGTTAGCTGGAATAAGGTTTCACCCATCACCCGTAAACGATACTCATCCATTGATTCGTGAAACGCCTTCCAGAGAGTAGTCACATTATATGTACCAACCTTGTTGTGTTATATAGGTGGCTTTAGAAATCAGTGCAGAGAAAGTGAAGCCTGGAAATGACGTCACGACAACTGTGTTGACAGCTCCCAGCTCATTGGTTGCCACGCTGGTCGCGAACAAAAAGGTTCTTCTGCTCAAGTCCGGAAATGACATTACTGAAAAACAGATGTTGAAATTTGTACAAAAAGAACGCCTTTCCACAAATGTTTTCAGCCAACTATGGTTTGGCTTGTCCTACATAGTTTGTTACCCTTTAATAGCCCTGAAGCATAATGCACATGTTCTACACTATTTTTCCCCTTTGTGTGGCATATTGTATAAATATGAGAGGTCTTTCGTTGTAAATTTACTACTGTGGACAACAGGAAATACTACCGAAAACCCTGTTTCTGTTTTGTTCGACTCTCTTCAGGTTACACGTTCCATATAAGGATTAGACTGTGGATACCTTAGCAGCGTGGTAGATGATGAACAGGCGTTTAGGGTAAGTCAGCAATGTGTCTGTTATGTAAGGAAGGTAATAGCTTGTAGTGATACTGGCAGCGACAGTTGCACATAAATCAACATCCCAGCTGCAAAACAATTAAAGGTCATAAGCTTTTCAACTAAATTATGATTGATTTAATTTGTGTTGTTAGAAACAGCTTGCCGGGCATCTGTTTCAAAACGATTGGTTGTTTTGAATTTTAGAGGGGTGATCTTTGAGACCAGCAGGCTTGAATGGAGGCGCGGAAATTACGCGTATATTTCCATAGGTCAGTAGCAGACTTTCACAGGAAACACAAGACAATTACCTGAGGTGCGAAGCGAGAGAACTCTGGCTACTCAAAGAAAAATAAATATAATGTTTTATGGCACTACTTGAGTGCTATTAAAAGGGGGACCGTGTAATGCTAGGCATAAAACAATAACGAAATAAACAAATACTTGGGTTTTGTCCTGACTATGTACTACACAGCAAACGACCACTCAGTCGTCTGTTCAGCCAGTCGTGAGTTCATTGTATTCATGTGTAGTTACAATTTCTTCCATCTAATGACGGTGTCGTACTTAAATATATATAAAATATGTCACAGTTATTGTCGTCTATGTGAACTATATATATATAAATATATATATATTTTAAATATATATATATATTAAATATATATATATATATATATATATATATATATATATATATATATATATATATATATATATATATATATATATATATATATATATATATATGTGTGTGTGTGTTATATATAACTCTGAACTATCTCCACAAGTTCACAGGTACATATATTTTCAGGCCCTCAATAGTGTTTACCTGACACAATTTAAAGTAACAGACACGGAGTTAATGAATCTTCTGCGGACATTTACAGTGCATGCACTTTTCAGAGTTACTGAAAGATAGCTTTAAACGACAGTTACATGTATACGCAGCACCACTCACCTTTCCGAACTTCTTTCGCACTAATCACCTATGTAACTGGGTGGACGGGAATGTGTGTTTGCCCATGCTCCGCATGTTTGACCTAGGAGAACTTTTTAAAATAATGCTAAAACTTGAAACGGTTTGGAAACGTGTATATAAATGTAGTATATCATTAAATTCCCATTGATAATATGTATCAATATTTGACTAATTCCACTGAAAGCATTATTTATGGGAATGAAATGTTTGAGAATATAACTTTAAGCAGTTCCTCCATGAAAGTTTACTTTACGTAAAAGTGTTGTACATAGCCTAATTAATACATGATCGATTTGTCAGGCAAGACGTATTTGGTTATTTACTGTACTTACCTACAATTGGACAGAGCATCGCCTCCGGCGATATCGATATCGGTGAGTGGGGTTGGGTGGGAGTGGTGGGGAAAGAGGGGTGTTGTGGCTATGCGGCCCCTTAGACCCTTACCTAGGTTTGCTTTGAAGGTCCTTCTGCTTAGTGTACTATGTTGGACAAGCGGTCTAATGGCTTCTCCAGAAAGACGGCTAATCCTTATTCTGTGAGAGCTTTGTGTCAGAAATTTTGTCTGGTATCTGGCTATATGCGGGTGATATCCTCTGTCCAGTTTTCTTCATCCATAAACTTGACAGCCAACGTATACCCAAGCTGTTCTTGAGAATTCCGCAACCCCAATCACATAAATAAATGAAGTTATTGTATTAGTTCCGTTAATTACATGAATATAACAGAAGGAAATACCGTATAATGACATCACGAATGAGTTTTACTGATGAAAGTTTGAAATTGTTGGCGGGTGGACACGAGGTGTCAGGTAGTGAAGAGACTGCGCGTGGCGTCAGCTTGACGTAGCTGTGCAGCCCTCCCAACTGAAGGCATAGGAAGCTCCAGAATTTGACGGTCAGCCGGTGTCAAGATTTTTATGGTTGCTTTCTCGCAGGCTTGGCAAGGTAGGCACCAAAGCTTTTTGGTCACGGAATGTTTGGGACTGAGATATAGCGCTAAATGTTAGGAATGTCACTTATGGAAAATTAATAGGGGTCTGAGGTCAGTCGTATAAAGTTATTGTAGAATCTTCTTTGTCTTTTTGAGTTTCCACGCTTACTCAGCGAAGACATGGCTGTTTGGACTGGAAGTCGCCGAGTAAGTAAAGCCAAAATGTGTGAATGTTTTAAGCCTAGAATGGTTAGCATTAAGAAAACCAAACCCACTACCTGACGCCTTTCAGTTGCAGGGCATCATTCAGTCCTTTGTTGGACTTGTCACAAAAGCACAGACCACCTGTGAGATGACTAGGATGACAACTTCAGTAAATTTGAAATGTTCCGTGGCATTGAGTCTCCGAAAGACGAAATCTTATTAACTCTAGAACCGACCAATGAGCTTACAAGACAAAAATAATTTCTTGACGTACATGTATAAAGGCTTCTGTGTTAACTGCTAAACGCAAACGTTTCATTTTACAGTTCACGTGGAGCACACCATCACGGGCCATCAACAAGCAGTCAGGGTTCAGGGTTCGTACGGTACCACCCAAGGTAATAGTCAAGCAAATAATTCAACTTGGTATATAATAGCTCTTATGCAGTTTTCAGCCCTCATTGACCCGAAATAAAAGTATAGTTCCAACACCGCTATGATGGTAATTGCATGACGCTGTAAGTACACTTAACTTCTGGACATTCCTTACGACCTCATGAGTGATGTCGCTCTGTATCTGTCGGTCATTTAAACCTTTTCACTTCATGAGGGGTATTTTTTATTTACCGCCGCATTTACTAGATGGACAGTTACTGCCGCATTTACTGCAACTGATAAAGGTGAGCGGAAAAAACCTTTCATGCAGCGACTTTTCTTGCAGGTGATTTGCTGAAAACTTAATCATAAAGAAAACGAAATACGAAAAAATAATCAATGGAGACAATTAAAATGTTTGAAGAAAACACTTGTCTCCATTGAAAGTCAAAGCATAACTGGAAAACTTTTGATACCAATATCACTGGGAATACAAACTTTGCATGTATTATAGAGGAAATAAGCCATCTTCAGTAAAGGACGCATGTGACTTTGTAAAGACGAATGGAGACACTGTGTCCATCCGCTTTGCGAGTAATACAACAATTTTCCTACATATCGAGGTCAGCAGATGTCAGTTCGTATAATTCTAGGTATCAAGTTTGATTTCAGGTTGATGTTGAAGTGCAAGGATGGCTTCCGGACCCCTGACATCAATGACGCAGGGAGGAAGTTCTACTTCAGGGAGCTTACAGCCATATATTAACAGTGAGCTTGAGAAATGTGCTTTCCTAAATCTTTATGACGCAGTAAACCCGTCGGCCATCTTTTTGAATTTCACAGGACTCGATGTGATTTTCAGCAATATTTTTATATTGTATCATATCACAACGACGTGCACTCGACAAAGTTTGATCCAAACGCTAACCTCTCCTTCGCCCCAAAGGAGAGACAGCACTGATTTGGAAATTAATATATACACAGAGCTTCATTAAACCTTCCCCTCTCCCCTGGTTTTCACTCTGGCGATTTTGTACGCATGCTATTAATGTTCTTCTGTGTCAAAAAAGGGTGTCAAATGTAATTCATTTTGAACTATGTGACTCGGTTAATCAAAAACGATAAAATGATTGGAATCCGTTTTAATATTCTGACATTCATCGTAACACTTAGTCCAACGCCATCTCTCAAACAAATGGCACTCCAACTCGATGGGACCAATTTCAGTGTTACGATGTTTCAGTTTGTAGCCTCTGGAGGGATTGTGCTGGTGATTTTGACTCCTATTAAATGTTTACAAAATTACAATAGGATGCTTGTCCAACTAGATTCATGCCTAGTTAGGGAAATATGGAAATAAATTTAAGCACCACTAAGGCACTAAGGCACATGACTGTCGCTGGATTTCATGCTTTGATTTTGTAGCAATGGCTTCTATGATGAAAGCAGTGTTGACCTAGTTATCGCGGGCGTCAGAGAAAGCACAACGGCTTGAATACGGTGTCTCAATAATTTTACTGTATTTTAGAAAAGAAAACAGAAAAAAAACATCCCTAATTGTATGCAAGAAAGACGAAGGAGCAAAATTTTAATTCTTCAGTTGTAATAAATTCAGAGAGAAAAAATCTATATTATAGGATAATTTTAAGCGTTGCCCACTGAGATGTTACTGTCTGACATAATTTGTGACACAGTCGTTGAATATTACACGGCTCTGTGGTGGTCCGTAAATGATAGAGGCCTGTCCCACAACTTTTTGTGAAATGGCCCTTCGGTTACACATAATTAAATCGTTGTAAGCGATCTTAAAATGATGTCTTGTGCAGTAGTCCTGTGTTATTATATGTCACTTAATTCATGAAGTGAATGGGTAAAGGCTACATCACAGCATAGGTCGTACAATCGGATAGCCACGCATTTGACTGGATAAAATTCTCAAGATGGCTGCCTCGACTGACACCAGCCATTTGTGCACCTGCATTTCTATCATCACTGGTTTTGATGAGGAACAATGGCTTTACAAACATGGTTCTGGAGGGAAGAGTGTTGAAGCGCTAGCTGAAATTACCCCATTTGACACCACTTTAAGCGTTTTACGTCGATATCGGGTGTACCAGCCCTAGGTCTGGATGACAGCATGAAGGGGAAGTCGCTACCATTCCTCCATTCCTCGTGCAAGGGAGCTTCCAATTGGCTCAGATCATGTACAGGTGGATCCCTTTGCTTACACACGACAGCCGTCTGACCTAATTGGGAAATTGGTCTTGCAATCATTGAGCTGAGAAACGTCCATTTTGGTTGACTTTTGGTATACCAGTGGCCCTTTTGACGCCAAGATTCAACCTTATAAACAAGCTAAGTTGTGGTCTTGCTAACTATGGATCGTTAGATGTATCTCATCCGCTGTTAACGTGCAATATGACACTTTCCATTTCCAGGTTAACAGCTTTTGTCGCAAAATCCATCAAAATCAGTGGCAATCATAGCTTTCTAAGCCTGGACCTGGTGGATCTGAGAGCATCCTACTCGTTTAACTGTACAACACAACCTCGGCGATCCTTCCAAGGGAAAACTCTACAAGAAACGGCTGCAGGTAAGAACGATTCCTAACTGGGTGGAGGAAACATTTAACCGCAGAAACATTTCTCCATTCTTTTGTAGTTTAAGTGAACCGGATGAAATTTTATGTGGGAATATGTAGAGGTTTGAGTAAAGTCATTTGCGTGTTTTCAGTGTCTGAATTAGCATGAAGTGATCAAAAAGTTAGACCCCAGTATAGTCAACGCCTAAAATAGAGGAAACAGTGCGAACGGACCTGGATCTCGTGATAATAGGCGCATATCTATGTATCAACATACGAGGAAACCAGGGTTTGAACCCAGCAATAAGCAGTAAGACAAGTAGTCAAGAGAGTTTGCACATGTGGGAAAGCCCATCAGTAAGTTACCAAATGTCGATGATTAACCCCGGGAACTCCGGTTCTTCCACTCGTAAAACAGACCATCGTCGTATGCCTGAAATATTCTTGATTATGGCTTTACGACACAATCAATAAAAAAATTTCGCCGTTGCCTGGATAAATTTACCACATTAAGCCACGGGTCCTACTGCAGAGAAGATATACAGAACCACTGACATCATGAAGGTATCATATTGTGGCCGAGTGAATAAGGCGATTGTGTTTTAAGCACTATGTCACACGTGACTTTGGATCATTGGTATTTGCATTGTCGGACTGGGTTATTCAAGATTCCCTGCTTCCGTTCTTTTCGAGTCATTGGTTGGTATGAATAGTCGACAATGCTCATTGGTGTAGTTTTACATGAAGTTCAGTGGAGATTACTTGCCTTATCACTTACCATTACGACATACACAATCGGTTACATGTGGAGGCGTGTAACTTACCAGAGGTCGGTGGTTTACCCCTGGTCATCCGATTTCGCCCACCCATAATATAATGGGTGCCATTTTATACGTGAAAAATTTTTAAATGTGAAATTAAGAAATACTGAAAAAGGAAAATTACACAACACAGGAACATCCATCGTAATGAGTTCAGTTCTTGTATTTATTTAGTCAAACATTCCTACTTGAGACATACACGTAGGCATGGAAAATCCACTTCCAGAAAGCGATAAAAAGTGAAATCGTATAGAGAGAAGAAAAAAGATTGCTTTGAGCAGTGTCGTAGGGAGCTGTATTTTCAAGGCAGAAAATGTCGGTCATTCTTCCATCTTGCCAACCACTTTATTTCCTTCTTCGTTTCTGTAATACATTAAAACAGATTTTTTAAAAATGGTCTGCAGTGTATAAATTGTCAAAGGAAGAAAGAGAAGGCTTCATATTACCTCAATTTTGAGCATTTAATTTGTCACAATCAGGATGATGGCAAAATAAAAGTTTTGATGTCAGCAAAAAAAAAATGTGGCAGAATGCGGCAAAGGAGAAGCATTCGGATTAGCAGTACTCATGTTTTGTGGACAAATATATACGGTCAAGAATGTTCTTATGACTCCTGAAATTTTTTTCCAAAGTATGTATTTTCCTGCCTTGGTATATTTTGTCATTACCATTACTCAACTGCTAACAGTAATAGAAGGAAGTTTTTTGTGGAACTTCAGTCTTTAACAAACTAGTCCTAAGCCGCATGAACGCTCTCGTTCGCTTTGTTTCGTGCGTTCCGTCGTGCTTTGAGCTTTCTGCGTAAGATGTACTGTATGAGATTATTACTCATCAGAAACGGCATTTTCACATGAGTCTGTGACTCATTTCCCTGTCACGCCCCCCACACCTCCCTTAGCATTGCACTAAAACCTGATGATTCTACTGACGTATACCAACATTTTTCCTTATCCCTCTCACGCCCCTTTCCGCTGCACCCGGAGCGTACTAAGCTAATAACCGATGATTCTACTAACAGTTGTGAGTTCGAATCCACCTTTCACTTTTGCTGTAGTCTCACAGTACTATAACTTCTCATAACTAGTATACGTTTACTACATGTGCTCTGCACAGAATCGGAAGTTTTTACCCACTTTCGTGCAGATGTTACTGAAGTTTAATGTAAAGTTTGGGAAAACCACTGTAATATTACAAAAAAGTCGCTCTCATGGTAAGTAACACAGTTTGTAATAAATAGCAATTTGTAATAGATTCTTGCAAGGAATAAGTAATTACAAAATTGTGGCAGTTTGTAATAAATTCTTGAAAGGAAAAAGTTAATTCAAAACGCCACTCTAAGAGTTGTAATTTATTACATAAAGAGAGTAGCCTTTTGTAATACATTCTTCAAAGGAATACGTTATAATAAAAAGCTACCGTGGAACTTACAATTTGTAATAATTTATTACATAAAACCACTATCAGAGTGTAACAACGCAAATGGAATAAAAGGCGATTTGTAATAGTGGCTGTTATGGGAGCAGCAGTATATTTATTACAAAAAGAGTAGCATGTTGTAATACAGAATGTAACAGCGCAATTTGCAATAAAAAGCAATGTATAAAACAGTCTTTACAAAAAGCCACTCTGATTGTGGCTTTTTGCAATAAATTCTTGAAAGGAATAAGTTATTACCAGAAACACTCCGGCAGTGATAATTTAAAATAATTTATTGAAAAACACACTCGTAATTATTACAAGATACGTTTTTATTACAAATTGCTTTGTTGCAATGATCTGTAATATGTTAATACAACTATACTATGTGTGAGCAATTTGACGTCTGTATGTTCTACTATATTAGGTAACGGTATTTGAAAAGCGATATTTTTCCTGTCGGTTGTTATGGAAACCAGAAATCGGATCGAATCCGTCCAGTTCATCCAGGAGAATGTCTAACTCAACAGCTTGCCAAATTAGGAACCAGAGTGAAACACGTTATGAAGTAGAACTTGTCTCACTTTAGTTGACAAGGAGACCCAGTTTAAGTAACAAACTAGTGCATCTGAACATAACCCTGAAATCCGTAAATGTAAAGGAAAAGGACGCGATCACATTTTCACGTTGCTGAAACTCGCTAATTCCAGTCGGTTGCAATGAAAACTTGACATTTGATAAAATCAGCCCAGCTTAATTCAGAATTTATCTCATCTCAGTACAAACTCTGTATACCAAACAGGAAACCACACTGGGCGAAACTGTTTGGCTTCTGTTGCCTTCAAATCATGTGAACTTGATAACTGCCATACACCATGAAACACATACACGTTTTGGAAACCTTCATGTAGTTCAATTCAAAATGAACCTGCGCAACAAGTATGAGATCTTTATCTCAAGTAGTTGAATTATGTTCAGATCATGTCTTTCAAACAGACAGACTATGTTTATATATATAAATAAATATATAAATATGAAACTAGTCCATCTAATAATAAACATTCAACCTGCAAAACTAATCTTTTCTTAACCAGTTTGATTTGTGTTTGCGACAATCTCCTACAGACGGACAGGCGGACATACAGTTACACAAAATAAGCAAAAGCGTCTATGAGAGTCTCACCGAGCAGTGTGTTGAGCAGCCGGCAGGGTCGCTTGTGCAGGCTGCTACGTCACAGAAATCTCCATCCAGTGAAGTCAGCCGATAGAACGCCAGGGCGGAGTCGTCTAAAATGACATTACGGTTACATACAAAATGACGGGATGGAGTAACATAAGGAAGCGTTTATACGAAAATAAAAATAATTTACACGATGAACAAAACTTCTTTTGTCTTTATTAAAGGTTTTATGCTTTGCCCTTGTCAACAATTTTAGATCATTCATAGATATAGGAGAACCTATAAATATGCTGACTGCACCTGGTATTAAAGGTTCCACGGGGGCAGACACTAACTGTTATATACGCCATGTTGGTGGAAGATGTGGTCTTCAGGAAACGATAGACTTCTCTGTTTATTTGGGATTCGGTGCGGCTGAGTTTTGAATTTTTTTGTGAAAGGCCAGAACTGAACCTGCATCGTGCGTGTCTTGGCAAACAAAGGAAGAGCATACTTAGCCTCTTGGCCACGACCAGCTCCTTCACACCAGTATTACATGTGTGAGCTAAACATGAGTACATTTCTACCTGATATAATAACTGTACCCGGAAAAACACGTATCAGCACGAGAGTGACATAAATCGTCCAATTTGGACGGCTATATACCATTAGAGATTTACCCCAGCCCTTCCACCACCAATCCCTTCCTTTAACACGGCGAGCAATTCCATGGCACATATGTCTGAGTGTACTTTGGTTTAATCGTAAATACATTACCATGTGTTTGAACCTACCCTTTATACAAGAAGAAAAATCACCTGAACGTCTGCTGGTTTTGTGATGTATACACATGTATAGAGAGAAGATGTCAGCACTCACCTGGGCTGTAATAGTCAAACACCCTCACTGGACAGGGTTTCGGTTTGTTGATGTTCCCATTCCCTGTGGCTGTTAGTGAGACACAAAGGCTCCTGTCTGTAATCTGAAGACAGAACAAATGACATTCATCAAGTACTTATGAAGAATGGATAAACGACCTTCAACTGTGCATATTCTCAGGTCAGCTAGTCAATACGACGTTACAATGTTCAGGCCTGCTGGTAACCAAGACGGTCCGCGATAGCGACTGGATTTGATTGGTGTTTTAGGCGTTCGTCAAGAATATTTCACTCATAGTATACAACGGCGGCCAGCATTATCGTGGGAGGAAACCGAGCCGGAGAACTTCACTGATGTGATCACTGATTTCACAAGCAAACAAATAGAGATAACCTACTATGCAGTGACGTATGGCGTAGACTGCAGGCTACGGATATATACACGTCCCCCATGTGACCAATAATGAATAGCGAAGTATTTTGTCTGACAAAGGATAACAGAGATTCCAATGATACCGGAAGAAAACAGGAAGCGTTATCGTTGCGTAAATTTAAAAACTATCCAAATCGTTTAGAATGGTATTTTAAAAATTCTGAATCGTCTGTTTCCAAAACTTCGCTATATTTATTCACAAGGGAAATGAACCATGCCCATATATAATATAAATAATTACAGTATAGGTTGTAAAACCAGAGCAGCGACGACAGTGTGCTAGCTAGCAAATGGCCACACCGAACCGGTGAAATACGGCCTCTTGTCAGTTTACCTCGGTTAAGGCTTTATTCTGAAGCGTGCATATTTTACAAGTCGTAGACATATAAAAGCATATACTACACTTTGTATCATAGAGTTTTATGTTATTAATTGTATCATATATTCCAAGTATATTACAATATGGCACAGAAAAAATTTACGTCTCACTGAATCATCGAAAAAACTTCGCTAATGGTTTAATCAGATATTAAAGTCCTCTTACCTCGTCTAAATATAGGAGAACTTTGCCGTCCAAGAAATCCACTCGCTTGGCAGTTGTCAAAAGCTCATCCTTACTTTCTCCAGTCAGGGTGAAGTCTGATGGTAGACGTATCTCAATGTTTGCCATGCTACTGGCTTTGCCACGAAGATATCTGTAGTGTAACATCGTGAAATCATGAAAGTAAACTTGAACCTGACAATATGTCTATTGTACCGTTACACGTAGATTACTGGGTCAGTCGTTGTGATAGAAATGTTTTCTGAAGGACAGGTCCCAATGGCAGATGTTTTATACGTTCATAAAATGCAATTAAAGACGTACAGCAAGAGAGTAAAACTAGAGCATCTACGACAGTGTGATATCTGACAAATGGTCGCACGTAACCAACGAAATACTCCCTCTTGTCAATTTACCTCAGTTAGGGTTTTATTCTAACTGTTCATATCAATGCTTAAATAGCAGTCAATTAAACGCCCCCCCCCCCCCCCCCCCCAACGACATGGTTTAAACAGAATTAGATGTTAATTATAATTTATTAGACGTCACTGGTCTAGAAATAATAGAAACTGCTGTGTTATCACGTTGTGATTAAGACAGTGGCTACGTGAAGAATCGTACATGTGTGCTCACCTGGCGCAAACAGTCAGGTCCATGGCTGTGGGAGTGTCCCTGGTGAGTGTTGCTGTGAGAGAGAAGGCTGGCTGAACTAAGCCATCGTCGATGTTGTACTTAGCTGAAATCTGCAAAATAGAGACAAGTATTTAAAGGCATAGAAAACAGTAACAAGAAATATATGTCAAATGAAAGACAATCAAAAAAATTCCAAGGAAATGAGTGATTTATTTTAGTAGAATTTTTTCAAAATCTAGTAAAGGGCATTTTAAACTTTGGATTCTATGATCACCTTTCTTTTTTCCACATTGGAACATCAGGTTTTTGGCACTTAACACACAGAGGCTGATAATTTGGTCATTTGAAATGCGCATAAATACAGGGCTATGAACGCATTCACCAAACAGACCTGAAAACGAACTTTCATGCCAAATGCTAAATAATGGGTATGACGTCACTGATACCCTCTCGGTCCAAACAGACCACCGTACACTCTATTTTGTTTAGAAAAATCTGTTTTGAAAGCATTCATTGGGAAAATTTTAATAAAACAACAACAGATCGGCTAACTTTTCTGAGCAGAGTTAATGTATTTTCACCTAAAGTTCAGACTTCAAATGACGGACAGATTTTCATTCGTACAATGAGCCGAATGTGAATGAGTTACTTGTTGAGGTTGAGTCATCTCTGGCAACTTCAAGGATTAAAAAGAAAGAAGATAATTAATCCAAGAAAAAAGAACGTTTGTTAATAGCATAGTGAAGCCAAATAAAAAACCACTGAAAATAGTTACAGAACCAAGAAAACAAGTGGGCAAGCGGATAAAACTGTTTGCCAAGAACTACCAAAAAAAAAAAACACAAAGAGAAAAGTGTGGATATTCGTAGAAACGAAGAAAACAAGCAGACAACTTGGACATTCAGAAAACAAACAGACAAGGTCGGATACTCCGAAAACAAGTAGAGATCATTGGTTAAGGGCAGAAAACCAATTAAGCAGAGGTCGCCGGTTACTTAAAAAAACACAAGTAAAGGAGGGAAGAATGTTAGTTATTTACAAAAAAGCAAGAAATCAGAGAGAGGACGCTGCTTACTTAGAGAAACCAAAAGAGAACAAAACAACGACCCCGGTTATTTACGGAAACCAAGAAAACAAGATGAGAAGAGGGGTTACTTAGAGCAAAAAAAGAAAACAAGATGAGACGAGGGGTTACTTACAGACACCAAGAAAACAACATGAGAAGAGGGGTTACTTACAGACACCAAGAAAACAACATGAGAAGAGGAGTTACTTACAGAAATCCACAAAACAAGATGAGAAGAGGAGTTACTTACAGAAATCCAGAAAACAAGATGAGAAGAGGGGTCACTTACAGAAACCAAGACAACAAACGGAAGAACGCTGGTTACAGAAACCAAAATACAAGATGAGAAGAGGAGTTACTTACAGAAACCAAGAAAACAAGATGAGAAGAGGGGTTACTTACAGAAGCCAAGAAAACCAACAGAAGAACGCTGGTTGCTTACAGAATCCAAAACAGCAGAGGGGAGAATGCGAGACAACAAGAGGAAAGCCCTGATTGATTCATTTATTTCACCGTACTCAAGAATATTTCACTTATACGACGGCGGCCAGCATTGTGGTGTGAGGAAAGCGGCCAGAACCCAAAACCTACGACCAACCGCACGTTGCTGTCAGACACGTACGGCCGGGGCGTTGGTTGATGAAAGGAAATATCAATAGAAAGCTGCCTACTGGCAAACACTCAGAAAACAAGGGAGAAGGTTGGTTACGTACAGAAACCAAGAAAACGCCACTTCCACTTCCTCGAACAGTAACGCTGTTTGCGCTGACTGGTAACTGAAAAAAAAAATTAATCAGATTCTAAAACTTTAAGGTATTTAATTTATTTTGGTGTTGCGCCTTAGAAAGGAGCATAAGACGATAAATATGGATCCGTTTGTCCAACACATCAATTTTTAGAGCAGTGGTGAAGTCTTGAAAGAGTTTTACAGTGGAATTTTTGTCTCAAAGAAATGTTAGCTGTATTAGTCTTAGCTTAAGGATATTGTGAAATCTTCCCCCTGTTTTGTCAATCGCTATGTCACAAATGAGCTTACTGACGCCTGTTTCACTTTGACTTTCGTAAATGTGATTACCACAAAAATAGGTCGTGCACCTTATAAACAGAACAACCCCAATAGGATTGTGTGCATAACATGTCCAAAAACAAACTTCACAGTTTAAAAAGTTTTTAAATGAACTGTCCAAGACGAAGACACTCACAGTAGCCTGTTGTAAATCTAGTCTGTTGGCGTCGTTCACAGTGAAGGAAACAGAAGACCCATCGGCTTCCACCGTGATAGAGCCGCTCTGGGTGCTGGAGTAGAAGAATGGTGCAATAGCACTGAGGGCTTGAACGGCCACCACGGTATCCTACAGAACAAATTAGACCAGTGAACAAACAGAAAAACATAACTCTACAGAAATACATCTTGTCAATGTACCTGAACAGTGTTGCTTAACCCTATATATTTTTAAATGCGCTTTGGAAAAATATATACGCATATAAACCCACTAACACAATAACAATAAATGAGACAATCTATGTGCCAAATATTATATTACAAAATCAAACTCGCTAAAAGCAGCGGCTAATTTCTAATGTGACTAGAGCGAAATTGGATGTCCAACAATAGATATGATGGAACGTCAAAACTTGAACACAGAGATGTCGGCGTTTACATAATTTTTCCATACTTCATTTTTTAACACCTACCTGAGTGGAGACATATCCGCCATAATCGTTCTGCTGACTGACGAGCCAGGCCAGACACTGGGAGCTCTTGCTAATGTCTTTCTTCAGCGCATACACCAGACACACGTAACTTGTGGCTTCGATGCTGGCTGCCTTTGTCTGGTGTCTCGGCGGCTCCCATCTGTACACGGGTTCAGCTTCCACCTCCCAATACGTGTAGCCGTCTGTAAGCATCAAACAACAATTCCGTCATCTTCAGTTATTGATTGTCGTACAACTGAGCTGAAAATGTGCTGAAATTAGGGCTGTTTACTCCAGTGGCTTTCCAATTTCCAACAACTTTGGGCCGACAAAACGCGATGTCTCCGAAATTCAAGAAATAAAGCTCCAATCTCCAACTTGTCCTCTCGTTAGTATGCTCCAGGTAGGGAAACGAGTGAAAAAGTTGAAGGCTGAATACTTTATTTCTTGAATTCTGGAGACATTGCGTCTTGTTGGCCGAAAGTCTTTCATACCTTTACTTCGCATCGCTGCGCCCTGTGCATTTATACCCTGATGACAAGTCGCCACTATGTTGTTGTGGGCGTTACGCCAGGTGCAAGTTACCACCGCATCGTAAAACAGGTTTTCTGCGACTGGGGTTCGTGTGATATGCGTTTGTGTGGTATGCGTTTGTGTCAGTGGTTTGGCTGGTAATGAAATCGAATCTTCCAACCCATAAAACAACGGTGCTCTATACTTACATGAATAGCAATATCAGTGATCTCAATAATATAACATTGTGAATAATCATACCACTGTGATGCAAGTAGAAAGAGGACATTATTGTTTTATGAGTTACACGATTTACTTCCCGTGAAGAGAATTCTATTGTCAGCCCACCAATTCTACCCTTTCAGAAGACAAAAGGCGGGGAAAAACTAAAGATCTATTAACAGTATGCAGATAGCGAGCTAGTTGCGTGCCTCCTGAGAGCCATTAGCCTGTTATGTGCTTTGGACGTGTATACCTTTCTTGGTAGCTCTAGACTCCAGGTTTGCGAGGACGCTGGCCGCCTGTGGACTTTTGGCCAATTCCAATGCGTAAGCAGCTATTGCTAGCTCGTACAGATCAGTGGACGTGAGGACATAATTCTCCACAAAGCTTTGAGCCTTGGACTTAGCGGTGTTAAGGGAAGCGTCGTCCTGGAAAAGAAAATTATATGATTTCAAACTATAAGCATATATTTACCATATTTACTCTTTTTCTTTCAGTCAGTTGCCTGTATTTAGCTGTCTGCAAAACCAGTCATACTAGCTACCAAAATTACCTTAAATCAGTGACACGTAAACAAACAGACTATCGTGATCACATTTTATGGTAACGTGAGTCCCTGGAGACAACATGATCAATCCATACTCAAACTATTTTGTTCTTCTTTTTTTCTGGTTTTTATGACGGTTGAACGGTTGGCCCATACTTACAATGTTGCTTTCCAAAAGTGCGGAAAGGACATATGCTGTCAAAGCATTTCCTCGTCCCGATTGACCCTAAAACACATAATTTGATTTATCCTCCATTACGCAGAAAAGGAAGAGACACTGTAAAGGACGCTTAAGTGTCACTTCTTAACTGGGATAGGTGTGCTGTACGTAAAACAGAAAGGCTAGGACACATTCGTCAATAATGTATATATTGATTTATCTACTGATCTATTTAATTATTTTTTGCCATTACTGTTTAACGTCATCCTCCAAGATCTTTCTGTTACATGACATATTTCAGGTTTTTCATATAATTTAATGTGAAGAAAATCAGGGTGTCAGGAGTTAATGAAACCACCGCATCTTCGGCACGTACATATACATGTACCCGACAAGTGCCCTTCCACAAGGTCACAGCCCAATAAACAGCAACTGCCTTTGAACCTGCAATCCTGTTAGTGAGGGGCTGTGTCTAGCTCAGGTGAAACCTTCCCTTGCATGCAATGATCCACATGGCGCCTTACAGCTTTATTCAATATTTATTTATTTATTTATTTATTTACTGGATTTATTTACGCCGTGCTCAAGAGTATTTTACTTATACGACAGCGGCTAACATTATGGAGGAAACAGGGCAGAGCCCCGGGAAACCCACGACCATCTACAAGTTGAAGGCAGACCTTCCCACGTACAGCCGGGGAGATATCCAGCATGAGCTGGACTTGAACTCACGGTGACTTCATTGGTGGGAGGATCCAATGTCACGGAGGCCCAGCTTCACTCAGTGGTATCAAAGTGTAGCGAAAAAGCCCTTCGCATAAAGCCCGTAAGAGCAATTACGTTACTACGGCCATGCTGTACGCAGGCAGCGAGTTGAGAGATTTCCAAGTTTAACGCTGTGTTAAAATTGTAAAATCTTATTAGTTATCGTCTTAAAATTACATTAAACGGTTTATTCCTGCGTCTGTTCGCACCTGAAGTCTTCTGTTGTGTAGTTTGCCTGTATTGTTGAAGGAACCGTCCTTGTTCTGTCGCTTTATGATGTAATTAAACGCTGCTGTCAGAGCTTTCTCGTCCACCGTTAGAAAACCCTCCTGTGATGCAGTCACGAAGGATTTGGCAACAAACGCAGTGAGCCTGCATACAGATACGGATGATATGAGTTCGAAAAAGAGTTATCTCCACATGGTTATTCGCTTGACACCAAAGGGATACCTTCAGAGAACTGCGCGGCTGACTTTGCCACATTTTGGGATCATTCTTAGCGTGGATCAGCTTAATGAAAGCACACAACAAGTACACTGAGTACACATGTGGAGATATATGTGGACACTTTATGAACGGGCGTACATAAGCGGTAAAAATTTTAAATAATTTTGTTAGAATCGTTGGCACTTTCACAAGATTGACGAGTAAAAGGAATGAAAATGAAAACGTTCAGGTATCAGCTTTGTCTGGATTTGCGAATTCGAGCGGAAATTGAGCATTTGACAATAAAACACACTGGTATATAAATAGATTCCATAACCCCCAGAAAATGGCTCGTAGGTTAACATCGTCACGTTTCTACAAAGTATATGCTCAACACTGGAAAACATCATCGAATTACCAAACCAAGAAGGAAAATCTTGGTTTGGGAATGTAGTTTGGTTCCCTTTGTTATCATTAAAAATATCATTTTTTCCATTTGTTTTAACTTGCTAACAATGAGTCAGCTTGATTTATGACATCTTTGGTAAAGTTAAGATTTAGTAGCAGTGACTCTTACTGTGAGCTTTAGCCTTACCAAAGACTGCCGCTTGCATCCCGGTCACCGAATGCGCTGTACGAACCATCCTGCCTCTTGTAATTCAGCTGTCTCTGATAACCTACAACAGAATTGGATGATAAATGTAAGCAAGATATCAAGTGGACAGATGTCATGTGAATAGTATGTACTCAAAAATATTATGTGCAAAACTATCCTTTGCATGAAATATACATACATGTATTCAAGTATTTGTTTATTTGATTGGTGTTTTACGCCGTACTCAAGAATATTTCACTTATACGATGGCGGTCAGCATTATGATGGAAGGAAACCGGGCAGAGCCCGGTGGAAACCCACGACCATCCGCAGGTTTCTGATAGACCTTCTCGGGTACGACCGGAGAGAAAACCAGCATGAGCTCACTTGAACTTGACTTGAACTCACAGCAACTGCATTGGTGAGGGGCTTCTGTGTTATTACGCTGCGCTATCGCGCTAACCAACTGAGCCACGGAGGCTCCCTGTATTCAATTAGGATATTAAAGTGAAAGACAGCTCCTGACTAAGGTTTATGTCCACTGAAAAACTAACATTCAAAGTATCTTAAACAGGCATTAAATTTTTTTTGGATTTTTTTTAACCCAGTAAAATTTGAATGAAATCTCGTCTTGACACGGTTTCAGCACGTCTCCATTATCGACAGCAACGTTTACTCTGGGTCTCTGACGTCGAAGGTATTTTCAGTAAGAGTCTAAGCAGTAGTCCATGGCAGATAAAAGTTGTGGACTTTGACGATGAAGGCCCAGGTTATAAATAGCTTTCTCGAAAATTGGACAAACTGTGTATAAGGATATTTCTTCGACTGCTCGAAGTGTTTGTATAGTTATACTTGTGCAGTATGTTATTCGGAGAAATCACATTAAAATAATAAAGTAAGACACTTTTTAGAAAGCTTGAATGGCCTGCTTTTGCTCGAAATATGTTTTGTACAGGTGATAACAAAAACAGGTGCTATTAAAAACAAAGCTATCACACAGACAAATATGCAAACATGCATAAGGATATTATTTGCACACATGCACCATATTATCATACAGATAAATATGGATGTATTAAGGAGGGTATTATGTGCACACCAGTTATCATGTGCAAATCATGTATTCAGGGGATAAGAAGTCCACAGTTATCGAGCGGTTATATAAGCGTACATTCATGAGGATATCATGCGCAAAGTCGTTATACGGATATCATGTATTCAGAAGGATATCATGTGTGCAGTTATCACGCGAGTGATATGCATGTAATCATGGAGATATTACGCGTACAGTATAAACCATATAACAAGTACAGTATTCAGAAGGATATCCTGTGTGCAGCTAAAAAGATTATTCAGGTAAATTACATGTGGACATTCTGGTGACATCCATACATAGATAAGGTGTATAGTCCGATAACCTGTATGCATGTATGCATGCTTTCGGTTTTACGTCGTACTTAAACAATTTTTCAGTCATACGACGACTAGGAGTCACTAGGTCCGATCACGTGCACAGTTGAGTTTTATGTGTACGAACGTCGATAAGGTGTGCCACAGCCAGTATTGAATATGTCTAAAAATATGCTACAAGATCACCTCAATGACGCGAGATTCCTCCCCGGGTCGGCGGTGGGAAAAGGAGTGGTAAATGATGTTAAACTTGGTTATCGACATTCCAACATGTAACCATTCGCAAATCATGTGCACGTCAAATCCCAGGGATATAGATGGGCCTGTCACACGTATATCGGCCATTACGGATTCCAGAAATTAACGTGCGAAATTTTCAAACAGTTAGCTCACCACTAGATATGTAGTTGATTGCGTCTTCCTTTTTTTCCCCCGTCAACTGGCCCACAGATTCTAGGTACTTGGCCACAGCAACGGTGGGTGCAAAATTCACCATATTCTGCTCTCCGCATCCATAAGACATGCGTACTAGGCCAGCTAGATTGGCAACGGTACTACCCAGTACATCGCCTTTAAATCATAAAACAAAGACCATTAAAGTTAAACAAGTAAGCAATTAAATAAAAAAAAACACAAAATACTAAAATTCTCAGAGCCATCTGGCGTGTTCTCACATGTTTTTTGCAGCCCAGGATTTTGTTTTAAGCAGACCTAACACTTAATGGACGATTTGAGCAACTATAAGTGTTCATCTATAGATATCTATCGCCGACATGAAGGCGAGGGTTTGCCCTGGCAGTCATCTTACAAACAGCATGGCGGGAAAATATGGATGCCCCAGCCAAGAACGGGTAGTAGCGCCTTGTCTCGACTGTTGACCTAATAGTCACATGGCAGTGAATTTGGGCAAACGTAGTAGACCAAAAATATGAAAAATAAAAATATTTCCCAACCATGACCGCGGCAATTTCCTCCATACAGATCATTATATCATCTTACCGAAAAGTTCGTGAGTGGGAAGGTCTTCCAGCAACCTGCGGATGGTCCTGGCTTTCGACCGGGCTCTGGTCTGTTTCCTCCCACCATAAAGCTGGCCGCTGTCGTATACTATGAGTGAAATATTCTTGAGTGCGGCGTAAAACACCAATCAAGTAAATAAATAAATCTTACCGACAAGTTTGACGCCGAGTCTCTGTGATCCGTCCACCAACCCTGGTGGGTAGCTGAGAGTTCTCGTCACCTGATATTGGCTAGAGGCTGTTAGATTCACCAACTCCACGAAGTTGTACTCAGACGGTACACCTTCCGGCTGGAAATAGGGCCAATCAATAGCGGTGTTTTATTTTTGCAGTTTAAACGACCATAACGACAACGTATATTTTATGATTGTGTTTCAAGGCCATTCTCAAGAGTATTTCACCTGTACAACAGTGGACAAGTTCATATGTTGAGTAAACCACGCACACGGCCCTTCACCAAGTACTACATTAAGTTATATTACATATTTACGATTCTAGCAGAACCCAGCAATCAGCACACTGTACCAAGACCAAATGGCACAGCAGGGGATTTAGTTTATACTTAAAATATTTATACGCAATTATTTTTGGAAAACTTCGATTAAAGTCAAATTAAATGGTATTAAGTCTCAAGACACTTTTGAACAACCGAGTCCTGGTTTTCTGATTCGAAAAAAGGACGTAATCCATGTTGAATAAAGAATGCTACGTACGAGCAAAATATCTTGGCAAAGGGGTACAAATTTTCATCGGTCGGTGTATTTTTATTAATATCCACATAACTTTCAGAGATTTAGGGTGTTGACTAGGGTACTGAGTGTTGCACTTCCAAAAAAGTAAAAACTACTTCAATAATACCTGACTTAACCGATCGCTCACACTAACCATAAAAAATTTCCATGGATAAAACCCGATCAATTTAATAAAGTTTGGCCCGTATTCAGCTTCCCTTCACCTTTTTTCAATCCCATGTACTGTACAACAACAGCTTGTTACGGCTTACAACGCTTCGGTCGTTTCCATTAGTCATTCTGAACTATATTAATTAGTAATCTGTATTAAATCTTGTGAGCTCTTTCAGCCGGAGGTAGAGGATTGACGACTACGGGCCTCTGCATGAGGAGAGTAACCATGCTGGTACCTGACATGCCTCCAACATGGCGAAGTAGTACCAATCCTACCAACCCTGTGTTTTATTGAGCAAGGGAGGCCAAATGGCATATATTGTTTGTAATACAAACTAACTTATCCGACACATGTCTCAAATATTCTTTGATGAGCATTATGAGACTATATACGTCATTCTTGTTTTCATAACTAGTCTTATTCTCCAGAAAAGCAAATAATGGCAATGTATAAACACGATCGGAAAGGAGAGAGGATATAGAGAATGACAGAGCTAATATCCTTATGACTTTTGAATAAACATTGAGTCCCATAGAAGTCAAAGTTACCAATCACTGCGACAGATTTTTTAAAAAAGGGACGCAATCAGTGGTGTAAGCATACACGAGGGCGCAGATTAAAGGTGGAGAAAACATAATTTCGTTTTTTTCTTAAAAAGCATTTTAATTATATGTGTATTTTAACATAATCATAAATATTATCGTAATTAATAAATGCACCTGTTTTGCATTCAAATATATTTATTAGATATGCATTATGTCATTATGTAGTGTATAACATTACAGAAGTGTTTAATACAAAAACGATAGATACCAAGAGATGCTCCAAATATCAATGAAACAAACATATTTTCAAATTCCCTTTTATCTTCAATTCATTTATCTATTTATTTGATTAGTGTTTTACGCCGTACTCAAGAATATTTCACTTATACGACGGCGGCCAGCATTATGGTGGGAGAAAACTTGGCAGAACCCGGGGTAAACCAACATCCATCCGCAGGTTTCTGACTGGAGAGGAAGCCAACATGAGCTGGGCTTGAACTCACAGCGACCGCATTGGTGGGAGGTTCATGGGCCTTTTCTCTTCAACAAACATTATAAAATACATTAAAGGCCATACTTGCGAATAACTTTTCGTGCTCTTTAATCTAAAATTTGCTAAATTTTTATGTTTTCCTCTACTTTGAAGGTGGTGGAGACATGGTTTGTAGATGGATGTATCAATGTCAATCCGCCAACCACTAATGTCACTGCATGAGAAATTGGTTCGGTTGTACCAGACAACGCATCGCTGCGTCTAACAATACCATCAGGGAGACTTATCTTTACATTACAGCAGTGTCGCCATGAGAGTTATGTTTGATGTAAATTACACCCTCTTTCTGAAACAAGCTCCAAGAAGTTTTGTTGGGAACCCGTATCTGGCTACGTACACACTATTACTGTGGCCATTCCGCCTTTCTCCACCTTTCAAAATGGCCTCGTCCTATAAAGAACAATTCTTGAGCATGGAATTAACGATCAGTGAAATGGCTTACGATAACACGAAGGGTCTTGGTGAGTCCGTCTGAAGCGATGCTCGACCTGGCCGTCACCGTGATGGGGATGTCACCGAGTTCAAGCGTTCTGATAGGGAACACCACGGACTTAGGGATCCCGCTTGGTACCTTTGAACAACAAGAAAGCATTGCAACAACAATGTCTGTGCCGAGAGTTATAGTGCAGAAGACTAATGTCTACAGTGTACCAACATATCGCTACTGAAACAGACGCATGGATAATCATGGATAAATAAATTAATATTGCATTCATAACTTTTGCGTTTAGATTTTTTTATTTTAAAAAATTATGGTGACTTTACTGTTATTCGTACGAAGGTCCATTGTTCTCTAAGCAACAAACAAAATGACACATTGTGTAGTAGATGAAAGCCTTTACTTATATTTTAGTCTAGGGTTAAGAAGGATTACTCTTTTTAGAAAAACAAAGCAGGCGGTAGTTAGGACAGAAACTTACAGTCAGTGTCTGTGTTCTCGCACCAGAAACTAAGATCTCGTTACCAGAGTCATCAATATCCAAGGACGAATAGCTGGTAGAGCCTTGGAGCTCTACCACAACCTTTAAGAAAGCAAACATGACTTGTATATCAGAATGTACAGCAATCCAATTACAAAGCATCCCGAAAAAAAAAGGTAGCTCTTCTGATTGATCAGTTTGTAAAACTGCATAATGTTCAAGTCACATAATACGTTCAAATATTGACCGCTAAACCAAAAAGTCAAATGAATGACACTGCCATACACAGATATTGTCCTCTGATTATATAGTGCTAAGATCTTGCCATTTAATCAACAAGAAAGATCAACATTATTATACGGTCATAACTATGACTGTTTATCCTATGGGTAAGGATTGCAGAGCAGTGATTTCATATGTTATGTAAATCATTGTGGTGGGGACAGACATTGCGGAGATTTAGTACAGAACCTTACCATAGAGGTCTTTGATAGGCAAATCTGATACAGTCTTATCCACTGAAAATGTCATTTCCATGTTCACCACAAAAACAAGACGCGACCTTTGACTGGCAGCTTGACATGTGGGATGTTATTTTTTTACAACGAAAAATACCGTTTTACAGGTTACCACATGTATCTTGCCGAGGAGGATTTCCATTCTGTTCCACATTGCATTCCGTAAGTACAATGCCACCTAAATACACTCCTTCAAAAGCACACCCTTTCTCTGCAAATTAATTTTGCATGATGTAAATTTATCTCGACTGGCAATGCTATTGCAATATTTATGGGGCTTCAAAAGCGCTTTATACATCGAAGATTTCTAACTCACCGTCTGATTGACACTCATATAGTTGAAAACATTGACTTGCAAGAATAGTTCTTCCCCGCGAATCACAGAGTATGGCATGAAAAGGTTAGCAAAGAACGGCTTGACCACGGTCAGCTGTAAGATATAGTAAGTGTAGACATGTATCTCGAAAGCCAACCATCATCTTGTATTCTTTTAGAATGAATGTACAAGATTGTGCATACGTATATATTAACAGATAAAGTTTCTCTAGTACACATACTGCGTACATTGATCATTTACAGCTACAATGTTGTGTATATTCAAGTTAACTTTCTCACACTCAGATATATTCTACATATCTACATTTTGCATTCTTTACATTCAGATGTATTCTACACATCCATCTGCTGCTTTATTCATACTAAGATATATTCTACACATCCATATGCTGCATTATTCACACCCAAATATATGTGTTAATCACACCTATATGATTATATATCAGTTCTGGCCACAATGTACCTTGGCTGGTTGTGTGGAAATCCCGAATCCTGACAGATCGTTAAAGGCGAAGGCTGTGGCCTGCCAGGAGGTGATGCTGTCCGGAGCTATTGTGTCGATATTCACTACTCCATTTTCGCTAAAAAAAAAGTAGGATTCAACGATTTTGTTACGGTCGCATTTAAAAGTCATCAAGAGCACCTCCACCGGTGGCAAGAGTTGGCACCAACTCACAATGGTTAAAATTTACACGTATCAAAGCAAGTATCACAAGCACAACGTCCATCATGCTAATTGATATCCGTATGAATTATCGCTTACTAATTCTGAATTTTTTTTTTTTTTTTTTTTTTTGATTGGTGTTTTACGCCGTACTCAAGAATATTTCACTTATACGACGGCGGCCAGCATTATGGTGGGTGGAAACCGGGCAGAGCCCGGCGGAAACCCACGACCATCCGCAGGTTGCTGTTAGACCTTCCCACGTACGGCCGGAGAGGAAGCCAGCATGAGCTGGTCTTGAACTCACAGCGACCGCATTGGTGAGAGGCTTCTGGGTCACTACGCTGCGCTAGCGCGCTAACCGACTGAGCCACGGAGGCCCCCTAATTCTGAATTAACTGAAGTAGTTGTTATATTTGTGTTATATTTAACGGTTTTTTTTTCTTACTACACCTTCTCATCTTTCAACCACTTATTCTAACATACTTACTTGGATACCTCCACATCAAAAAGCCATGTCTCTGGAAAGTTTTTCCTGATTGTTTCAACTGGCTGCAAATTATCAGTTCCGCCAAAGGCAAGTTCAGGGGCTGCGGTTTTTTCCAGGACTGTAACAAAGATTTTGCAAGCATTCATGTAACGCGATGTCAAATTGAAGCAGGCAGATTTAACGATACCATGAAAGACTACCTTGACCAATCAACTCAACCCGCGGGAACTGCGACTGCAGCAACCTGCGAATGGTTGTTGGTTTTCCCCAGGCTCTGTCCCGTCTCTTCCCTCCATAATGCTGGCCGTTGTCGTATACGTGAAATATTCTTGAGTACGGCGTAAAACACAGCTCAAATAAATAAATAAATAACTGCAACTGCTAAATGGACTATACAACTACATGTAGTTAATATGTAGGTACTCCAACATTATACGTTTTTTTTATTTGTATTGATTTGATTAATAGTTTACGCCCTACTCAACAGTATGAAACCTGCCTTGAAAACGGCAAATATTTAAGTTCGAAGAAGAATTTCGGCAAAAGACAATACAGCCCTTTGGAAAGTATAAAAAGCTGTACACAAGTAGTGTATGAGAATTCATACCCCATCTATTGTTGCTGTAAGTGTGAGAGTATAACAAGCTGTCAGTCAAGATTGTCAGACCAGCTTCCTGAAATGAAATAACACTGTGACGATTTAACTTCATACATGTTCGAAAAGTTTTGTTAAGGCAAGATTTTATGATAATAACTGATAGAGATGCAACTTGGATAAATGGCATCTTGGGATGCAAGAATAGTTTTGTAAAGTTAAACATTTTTTTAACATCAATGGATATGGCAATATTTTAACATTATTATTTCTGGTAAATGCAAAATGTAAAACTTGAACAGTTGCTCTTCTGTGGAATTATTGTGGTACTCTACAGGCAAATACCTATACAGAGACGATGGCCTGAAAACAGGTTGGATAGGAGGTAAATTCACATTTAGAAGCTGTTTGTCTTCTCTGCTCAATAGGTCCTGCTCAAATAATAATAGTAAGAGAGAATAAGCGGAATTTCCTTACCGAAAACACAGCGTTTGCGTCCCTTCCACTGCCGAAGTATGGATAGCGCCACGGTATGAAAGACCTCTTCCTGCGCCGTCTGGCTATAATCCCACCACGCCACCACCACCCATAATAACCACACGATTCATACTTCCACAAGCTATTCGTCACCTGCATGCATGAAATGTAGTATTTCTTTATATGTCTTTTATTTAACACCGCAGAAACCATAACATCTGTAATGCAATGTACCGAACATAGTCGTTATATGTAGCATGTTTCTAGCATTAGTGAAATATTCAAAAGTGCAGAATTAGAGAGGTTTTGCACGTACACATGTACACGTTCACATGTATATGTACGAATTCTAATAACAAGTTCGTAGCTCTCAACATTCAAATACACAGAACGTTCTTTTTCACAGTTAGATAATAACTATTACTTCTTACCACAACTAACCAAAATACGGTTCTTATAATTTATAGCCGAATAAACTTAAACTACCTCTAGGATATTTCTATCTCTTTTGACGTGCATGGCGGCTGATATACTCATACTCACTCAGCTTTGGCAAATATTGCCATAGATAATATATGACAATGCCTCAGTGTTCACGACACTTGGTGTACCTTAGTTTTTAGGACAGAAACTATGTGTCGGGGATCTTGTGTGATAATACCTCAGTGTTCAGGACAGAAACTATGTGTCGGGGATCTTGTGTGATAATACATCATTGTTCAGGACAGAAACTATGTGTCGGGGATCTTGTGTGATAATACATCATTGTTCAGGATAAACACCGCGTGTCGTGGATCTTGTGTAATAATAGCTCATCGTTCGGGACAGACACGGTGTGTGGACGATTTTTTGAGATAATACTTTATTGTTCAGGATAGACACCGTATATCGGTGATTTTACGTGATAATACCTCATTGTTCAGGATGGACACCGTGTGTGTGGGATTTTGTGGGATAATATTTTATTGTTCAGGGTAGACACCGTGTGTCGGGGATTTTTCGTGATAATACCTCATTGTTCAGGATGGACATCGTGTGTCGGGGGATTTTGTGTGATAATATCTCGGTGTTCTCGATCAACACCGTGTGGGGAGAAGGATCTTGTGTGACAATACCTCATTGTCCAGGATGCACACCGTGTGTCGGGGATCTTGTGTGATGATACCTCAGTGTTCAGGGTAAACACCGTGTGTGCGTGATTTTGTATGATAAATACCTTAATGTTCAGAATGGACTCCATGTGTCGGGGATCTTGTGTGATAATACCTCAGTGTTCAGGATAAACACCATGTGTCGAGGATCTTGTGTGATAATACCTCATTGTTCAGGCTGGAACCCGTGTGGTGGGGTGGGGGGGGGGGGGGGGGTTGTGTGATAATACCTCGGTGTTCACGATAAACACCGTGTGTCGAGGATTTTGTGATAATATCTCATTGTTTAGGATGGACATCGTGTTTTGTGTGATAATCAGCGGTGTCAGGATGTACACCGCATGGAGGGATCTTGTGTGATAATACCTCATCGTTCAGAATGGACACCGTGTGTCGGGATCTTGTGTGATAATACCTCAGTGTTCAGGATGGACACCGTGTGTAAGAATCTTGTGTGATACTACATCGCTGTTCAGGATAAACACCGTGTGTCGGAGATGTTGTGTGATAATACCTCTTTTTTTTCCTGAGTTGCATGAACCAGTCAAACTCATAAATAAATAGGCATGGAGCATTTGAGAAGCTTGATTTCTTGCCAACAGTAGTTTCCCGCGATTTACCGAACGAAAAGTTCTAATTGCAGTTATCGATTCCATTGCATCGTACAACATCATAATCTTTGACCTACACTATTTTAGTCGTGAAAGTTACAAACCTGCTCTTGTGTTATGTCATTTCCGGACTTGAGCAAAAGAACTTCCTTGTCCAAAACCAGCGTGGCAACCAATGAGTTGGGAGCTGTCAGCACCGTCATCGTGACATCTTCACCAGGTCTGACTTCCTCCGCACTAAAACCTATAGAGACCTATATGAAAACAAAGTACAGATCAGACTCAAAATACAAACCAGACTCACAATACAGACCAGACTCATAATACAGATCAGACTCACAATACAGATCAGACTCACAATACAGATTAGACTCACAATACAGATCAGACTAACAATACAGATTAAACTTTGTCAAAACAACACTTTTTTAAAAATTTCATTACATGCAACGGTATTAGTTTTCACAAACGGATTAGTTGAAAAGTAACTTTAAAAGATTGATATAATTTGTTCTAACCGTAAATATCATTTGAAAGAGACTGACGAGACATACATCCTCATCTGAACATAATTTTACGTAATTAATGCAGCTTTTCCCCAAACTCCTCTTGAGAACTAATTTCTTTGTAACCATGGCGTTGCGTCATGTTTTTAATGTTTTCTCTACATATAAGGAAATTGGTCAAATGTTAGTTTACTCGGTTCATTGTGCCAAAGTACCAGAAATCACAGTTATTAGAATGAATTTGTTTACTTTTCTCCACCAGCCTTTACCTATAAATTAGATGAGACATTAGTATACTACAAAAATTACCATGGATACAAAACCAATGATACGAATTTAAAATGTAATACACAGAAAGGAACACAATTGTGGACTTGAATATGAACCGCAAGATACTGATCCCTATATTCGATATCGATTCATGCAACCATGAAACGAAAATAAACTCAATATATCGGACATGGCCAAAGCTTACCTTGTTTTCGAACGGATCGAGAACATTAAAGGTGACCACATCGGGCACGATTTCCCCATCGGGCGTCCTGTAATAAGCCACGACCCTGGCACGAGGGGCCATCGAACGGGTGATCGTGAAGGAAATTCCCAACTCTGTGGCCTTGTTTACCCTGGTTTCCTCCCGGGTCATAACAACACGACCCCTTGAAGTAATCTGTGGGGAAAATGTGACTTAGCCTAGTTTTTTCCTGCACAGGCGATCTTCTTATAACTTTCATTTATTTGATTGGTGTTCAACCGTACGTGTACTCATGAGTATTTCACTTATACCACGGCGGCCAGCATTATAGGGGACGAGAAAAAACCGACCATCCATAGGTTGCTTCAGACATTCACAACTAAGTGTACGGTCCGACAGAAAGTTAAAATGAGCTGTACTTGAACTCACAGCGATAATATTGGTGAGAAATCCCCAGGTCATGGCGCTGAGCAGGCGCTCTAATCATCATTCTGTAATTTTTGTTTCACACTGAGGGTGAAAGGTTATAATGTACAGCCTAAGATTTGCAATACATTTACTGTCTATCGTTTCACTTATTGCGTAAAGTGGACTTTTTTTAAATATATGCTTATAGGAGTATATAAACTAGTATAGGAGATGAATAGTCCTTCCAGAAGCCACAAAGATACCACGATCTGTCACACAACGTAAAGACACTACTCACCAACAAACTGAACGAATCTATCGGCACGTTTGACTTCAAGCGCAGTTTTTGTCTTTCTCCAGGCTGTTAATTAAACAGAAGGAAACAAATTGCAGCAAAATGTTTCTGTTGGATGATCTGAGGAATGAGGAAAATGAATTAATGGATGGGTGATTGGGGTTAAACGACATACTGGCAGCACTGTAGCCATACCATGCACAGTTATGGTTCTAACATATGAATTTAAGCATCCAAAATCAAAACAAAAGAAAGCTCATTCAGAATGAGCTGAAAACGTAAATCCGTGAAAGTTCAAAATTCTTATAAAATACAGCTCACAGATAATATTCTAATATGTTTAAAAATATCTGTAATTATTTAACTACAGCAACGTTGTCAAGCCATGGAAAACTCTTGGGGTCCATGATAATTCCACGACAACCTTCAACTTCAGCAAGAATCATTGCTCCGATCACAAGGTTGGCTAATAAACTAATCCCTTTATTCGCGCTTGTTATTAATTCATAGGTTTACACGATTTTTTTTACCACACTTATGACTATGGATGGAGGAAGCCTCGTTGCAAACGCTCGTCTAGTGTAAATCGAGAGTAACATCCTACGACGAAGGCTCTCTAACCACACGGCCAATAAACTTAAGATATGTCAGTTACAAGCCATCTTAACGTGTGTCAATATTAGTTGTTACCATAGACACCAAATATTTACCTGGCGTAGCTCCTTGACAACGGCCAGTTGTATGAAGCTGTTGCTTGGCGAGTAGGCCCTGTCGGCGCTAAACCAATAGTCCTTGCCTTTATAGGTCGACTGAAAACAGCATAGCATTAAACCTAATTAAAATCACTAAACTTTTTCCCACAAATTTTGTGGATAAGGGTTTTGAATGTTGCTAACATTTATTGGAAATGACATTTTTGGCACGATTTACACGAAAAACTTCCGAAAAGCTCTTCTGCGTCTTTCTGGAAGCAGTATGTATAAATTTGTCCATGTTGCATTCTTGGCAGGTTACATAAAAGACCACGTTTCCTCCTGGTTCTGTCGGGTTTCTTCCCGCGCCATACTGATGGCCGATGTAGTATAAGCGAAACATTCTTAAGTACAGCGTAAAACTCCAATCAAATAAATAAATGAATATTAGATCATGTAGCCAGATACATTTACAGTACTGCGCATATCATCCGCCCCTTAGTGAGTGGTCTGTCACTAACCTAACTCACACTAGGTAAAAGGGGGAGCTAGCCCAGTGCATCACTACCGAGTTTTGCTTTTCCGTTTCTCGACGAAAGGACCTAGCACGGTAAAGCGGAGAATCGGCCTCATAGTGGTACGATAAGAAAGTGCAAATTTCAGCATAAAATCTCAGCACAATTCTGTCAATTTCGGAATCATAAGTATAAAACTTGGTTGAAGCACGCATAAAAGTTATAATGCCATAAAAGAGATGATTTATTAGTAATAACCCTCCAAAAATCTACTCTCGATCAGAAACACCAATTTTTCGTTCAAACAAGGCAGTGTGTTTTTAATTTATAGTACGAAGGTCAACGTTAACCAGAAAAATTGATTGGTGCTTAACTGTGTGCTCAAGAATTTTTCAGAAAGTTACTTTTGTAGTGCGGGCATTTTTATTACTCTACAGTATCTAATGCAAAAATAAGATATTTTAATGTGACTGAAGCCGCCTACAATTTTTCGATTTTATGACCTATACACTCACAGCTATAGTCAATTTCGCTTCTACAGGTCCATAGTTTCTTGCACTGGGGCCGATTCCCTACCTTACCATACATGGTCCTTTATTAGTGTTAGTGGACATGTAAAATCGTAACAGCATTCCCGAACAACCGGAGATGATCTAAGTTCTCGCCAAAAGCTGTACAAATATTTTAAGCTAGCTGATCGTGGTGCCTAAATTATCATTTATAAGTTTGGTTACTAAATACTATATTTAGCACTTAAATTGACTTTCTCACGAAGTTTTACACTGAAGAAAATCGTGCATTGTACATGTAGGTTATGATTTTGTATTTACCGAATAATTGCGAATAACAGTCAAAACTCGATTAATGTACAGATTTTACACTTCAGTTAAAGACAATGTAGAGCTTTTGCACTTTAGTTGAAGAGAATGTGCGTGAGTACAGCTGTGTGCATTTCAGTTAAAGAAAAAGTACAGCTGTATGTATTTCCGGTAAAGAAATGTAGAACTTCGTGTAGTTCCGTTAAAGAAAATATACAGCTGTGTGTGGTTCCGTTGAAGAAAATGTACTGCTGTGTGTAGTTCCGTTAAAGAAAATGTACAGCTGCGTGTATTTCCGGTAAAGGCAATGTACAGGTGGTTGTGTTTCAGTTAAAGACAACGTACAACTGAGAGCATTTCAGTTAAAGACAATATAAAATATATTTATATATTAGCGCAATACAGCGTTCAGCGTATGAGTGTGACAGAATGAGTTAAAGATAATGCAGACAAAACATACTCACGATAAGCGTTATACTCTCCGCCTTGTCGGGTATTGACGGTATGTCTATCTCCACAATGCCGTCAGCAGGAACTGTCAACTCCAGAGTGGTTAGATTCTTTCTTTCGTATCTCGGGTACCACCAATCCTCGTCCACCATGATGGGAGACGGTTCCAGATCAGAGCTGTTACTGGCCGGAGGCGGTTTTGTAACTCTGATGACACTTCGGGTGGAGGTGATTTGGGGCACACGTATAGGGTAAGAGTATTGTACCCGTACCTTCAGACTGTCCGGAGTGCCGACAATGGCAGTCCCGTCTTGTTGGCTAAGTTTTACCTGGGGACAACGGAGATATCGTGACAATGGGATTACATGTTCACGTTCCTCAAACAACTACATACTTCATAGTTCTTTAACAACCCAATCTAAACTCAATCTAAATAAAACGTGAGACAATTTGCAAAAGAAAGTTGTAAAGAATGCTTGCAGCCAGTTTATGAAATGCGTATTAAAGTTATTAAAGTCAGGCTGAAGTATTAATGCCAGTCTCATCCTAGTTCAAAGTAAATACCACTTACGTCTGGAGTACGGATAATACTGGCTTTGAACAACTGGCTTTTGTTAATCGGAAAACAAGAAAAGGTAAGAGGTTTTTTTCCCTTTTTTTGATAGTACAGGTGATAACTGAAATGAAATAGACGTAAAGTGACTCACATATGCAGTGTAGCTAAGGGTGGGTTTGAAAGTGTTGGGATTGGTGGGAAGGTACTCCACTTTTTCGGCCACCTCGTAGATCCTTGCCTGACCGGTACCCGAGGCCACGACGCCTGTCAACGTCTCAGTTAGGTTGGCCTCCACATTCAAGGTGTAATATCTTGCATACTGATGCAATGTTAGCACGTCTTCCATCAGGAAACTCACTCTTCCACTGCCCACGAACTGTAGCATTCAAAAAGAGTTTACGGTTATACGTAATCATTTGTAGCAAAGCAACTTAAACATCAAACAGATATTTTGCAACTGAACGCTTAAGGACATATAGTATTCAGGTACGGTTGAGAGATCCAACCCGGCTTCCGCTAATCCTACAGCTATATGTAAGTGTGAAATCCGACCTGTTATGAATTTATCTCAGTTAGGATTTATGTTAATACTTGAATGCTATCAACTTACACCTCCTTACTACCATGGCTTTGAAAAGAATTGGGCAAAAAAAAATGCAGCGATGTTAATTATAACTTATTAGGCATTACTAGAATCACAAAAAATGTGTTGTCATCGCATTTAAAAATGCTATTAGAGGAAAGCCATACGTTGGGTATAGTCTTCTTTAGAGTGGGTTGAACGTCTCCCTTGTTCCGACTCCACCACGGAACAATCTTCGCTGTAACAAGTAATGTGCCTCTGGCGTCCTCCCCAAACGTGTACCTGGTAAACAAGTACCATACGGAGAAAAGAATACAGAGCATAGAAAAACCATAGCCGCCAACCAAAGTGGACGTTCCTGATCAATAATTGCAAGAATAATTTCCAAAACAACTAAGAAATTATATAAGGTAAGTAATTACGACGAAAACATCATGGGGAAGGCCCAAAATCGGTTCTAAGCGAATCAGTGAAATCATTATCCAAATCGTGTTTATAAGATGCTGATAATCATCAAATCATCCATCAAGCACTTACACTGCCCCCTACCATCGTTTCATTTTCATTTTTTCTTATTTCGGATGCATGTTCATGGTGTATGATTATGATTAAAACGAAAAAATTCAGCCAAATATCAACTCCGTTGTGAGACGAAGTTTCCAACAGAATTTTCACGGCGGATTCTGCCATGCCAACTGATTTCATGAGAAAGGGATACATTTAGCCATTCTCCAATGGAAATTTCAATTCTTCACCTTATGTATTTATTTATTTATTTATTTGATTTGTGTTTTACGCCGTACTCAAGAATATTTCACTTATACGACGGCGAGGAAGCCAGCATAAGCTGGACTTGAACTCCCGGGTCATAACGCTGCGCTAGCGCACCTTATGTAATGTAAAATTATCCAGACATTACAATGTATGACACTTTCACATCTGCGTATATCAATTTTTCGTAACTTTTCTCGTGGATCATGTGGTTTTATGGTGCTATAACGACCTCATTTTGTATGTTTTGTGAAAGCGATCCCTGTCCGCCCAAATGCATTTCCCCAAAGTTATATCGTAAATACAGCACAGCAACGTGCCTAAAGGACAAATATGATGCCAGGATACATATACACGTAGTCACATTTAGCATATGGTACCATAGTAGTTCCAATCAACTTAGTCTGCGATGGCTTTATGGAATTCGATTCGCACTTTTACCTTCATACGAAGAAACCAAAATACATCAGGAATCGTCTCATATTACTCAAAGTTCATGTGCATGAAGGTAATCTAGGCGTCGAAAAGACGCTTTGTTCGTGTCAGGCGTCAACCATAATGGACGTCCCCTGTCAATAGTCCCAAGACTTATTTCCAAAACATCATTCGACACAATCAACCAACGACATAAGAAACTATGTAAAGTACAAAAAAGTATATAAAGTAAGATTTCGTGATTGATGATTGCTATACAAGTTACTAATGCAGCTTACATAGCCAACTAGATGCTTACTTGGCACCGATGTCAACGTCAACTGTTGATTGGTTCAAGTAAATGAATGAGGGAGGAGTTACTGTCACTTCGATCCTGGGTAATACTGAAACAAAAATCTTCATAGTTTTACATGCATGGATATTTTCAAATCCCGAGAGTTCAGAATTACACAAATATGTTCAAATATGAAAAACCGGCCTCAATGGCTAAGTTGGTAGAGCGTCCGCTTCAGGGTCGGTAGACCCAGGGTCAATCTTGGGTCGGGTCACACCGAAGACTTTAAAAGAGGAAGTTTGTAACTTCCTCGCTTGGCGTTCAGCAGGAAGGGGATAGTGCAACGACTGGTTGACTCGTAACAGTATAATGGCTCAGGCGGAGCGGCTTAGTTGACTTCGGAATGTCGTCTCAGTGGAGCAGCACTAGATAAAAGAGTGGTGGAAATACGGCCTGCAACAAGGATGTACATTACACACACTCTAAGGACTCCTTTGTCGTCAAACGACTGAAAAATTGTTAAGTACGACGTTGAACCCCAAGCACTCACTCACTCAAATGTGAAAAAAGTTATAAGAAAAACAGATGCTAAAGAATCCAAATACAAGACACGCACAAGGGTCGATTGGATAGAAAGTAGAATTTGTGTTTGATTGGGTTTTAACGTTCAACATGATCATATCATAATTTATACTTTTATCTCACTGGACATGCCGGAACGCCATGTCGAAGACACGAAACACGATGCCTCATCGCGGAATTTGCAAATTCCCTGTCCAAGGCCGGGGTTCACACCAGTTTATTCCTCTTTTGCTGAGCCACGAGCAAGGTTGCACAAAGGTTTCTGACTTTAAAATCCTTGGGGACTGAACTCGGATATGCAGTTTGTGAGGCTGACAGTCTTAAACGACTACGCCTCACAAGTCTATATAAGGTTGTGGAATCACTCAGGGCATACGATACATGGCCTGCACACAAATGAGGGGGCCTATTCCTGTGTTACACGAAGACAGAGTGACTGTTAAAACAGAACATACCATATTCTCTAACTTCGAAGCTCTTTGAAACCTGGGCAGCCTGAAATGAAATTCGTGAAAGTGACGTGAAAATCCAGACGCATCTCGTATTTTGGCTCATGCGTATCTAAAGTTTGTAACAAATACTCCACACAATCTGTACCGAGTGACAACAAGCAACACTGAACAAGGCCTGCGTGTATTGTATACAACTGCAACAGGACAAATACATTTTCAGTAGTCTTAAATATGAAATGTATTTAATAAGAACGGAATTCAATTCCAAACTCATCTCGTAGAAGAAGACCAAGGCCTACTACAGTTCTTTAGTGCACACTACAATGGCCTCTTGCCACAGAAGATCAAAGTCTCTTACAGTTTTTAGTGTATACTACAATGGCCTTTTACAACAGAAGATCAAGGTCTCTTACATTTTAATGTCCATTACAATGATCTCTTTTCGCAAAAGATCAAGGTGTCTTACAGTTCTTAGTGACTATTACAATGGCCTCGCAGAAGATCAAGGTCGCTTACATTTTTTGTGTATACTACAAAGTTCTCGTACCACAGAAGACCCGAATTCGCAGGTTATCTGAATTATAAAGGTTTCTTCCAGTTTTTAGTGAATACTACAATGACCTCTTACCGCGAACATCAACGTCTTCACAGTTTTTAGTGTATACTACAATGACCTCTTACCGCGAACATCAAGGTCTTCACAGTTTTTAGTGTATACTACAATGACCTCTTACCGCGAACATCAAGGTCTTCACAGTTTTTAGTGTATACTACAATGACCTCTTACCGCAGAACATCAAGGTCTTCACAGTTTTTAGTGTATACTACAATGATCTCCTACAGTTTTTGGTGTATACAACAATAGCCTCACACCGCAGAAGATTAAGGTCTCTTACATTTTTTGTGCATACTACAATGACCTCTTATAGCATGAGGATCAAGGTCTCTTACAGTTTTTAGTTTATCGCAGAACATCAAAGTCTTCACAGTTTTTAGTATCTTCGTCTCTTGCTGCAGAAGATCAAGGTGTCTTACAGTGTTTAATGTATGCTACAATGCCCTCTTACTGCAGAATATCAAGGCCTGCTACGGTTTTCATTGTATGCTACATTGACGTTTTAGGGCTTGGAATTAAGGCCTGTTTTTGGTGTAGGCGACAATACCCTCTTACAAAAGAAGATCAAGGTCTGTTATAGTTGTTTAGTGTACACTTCCATGTCCTCTTACCGCAGAGTAGACTGTGATTCTCCACTGACCGAACACGGGCTCCTCAGACAGAAGGAGGCTGCCCCGAACAAGGCCAGTGGGATCGGATACGTCCTTCTCATCCCGGATCTTGTTTCCTTTACCATCCTGGAAGGAATAAAGTTTCGTGAGAAAAAGTTCGAGTATAACGTGGCTTTAATACTTTGTTTATATTTATTTATTTATTGCTGCTTAAAACCATGTTCAAAATCTTTTCACTCATAAAGCTGACGTCAGCTTTAGGAAGAAGTAAACCAGACTGCACGGCGAAAGCCACCAGTCTTTGGCAAGTTACTAACGGACTTGCCCACGAATGACGTACAGATACATACTCCATATCTGTGTGACATGTGCTCGTCAATGAACGTAAGAGCGAATAAATGCGCAAACCCACACTGTGACTAGTGGGTACGATCGCACACTTTACTCACTGGCTCTTTCCCGCCGTCATAGTCTGGTTGAAAGCCCACCTATTCCTAATTCTTATCTTTGATGTACGCTTATGTTACAGTGTATACCATGAATTTAATATTATAACATGCACTTAATGTGATTTTGATGTTAAAATAATAATTCTGTTTTCATAATGTAATACTTCATCGGATTTCTCTGTTACACTAATTGTAACAATACGCACACGGACATCGATATTCTAAAACTTAAGCCTACTTTAGCTTCGATGTTACAGTATACTTGCTACTTATTAAAAGAACAATAGACTTACTGCATAAGATTTTCATGTTACAGTACTTACCCTAATCTCGATATTGTACGGCGCTTTGTTGATTTTCAGATCCGGTAATAGAAAGAAAACCCTGTAGTGAACTAAATAAAGAAATAAAGAGTGCAAATATGGTAATTACGATATATTCATACGGGAAAACAATTCTTTAAGTTACATGTATACACTGTTCTGGATTTGTCTTCTTTTTTAGGTTCCATGTTGTGTCTTTAAAAGCTTCCTAGATATTGATTATTGTGAAAATGAGAAGATTGGGCTCCACTCTTAACATTGAAACGTTGCATATTACTTAAATAATTTTATATCTAATGTATTGTCAGTGGTGGAGAAGAGAAAGCATTTACACTGTAACATGTTAAAGCACACAACAGAAATTGTCGTCATTTAAAACTGTCTTTTGTTAAATTAACACTTTTAGTTTTTTAATAGCAATAACATGTTGCATGTCTGCATGGATTTTCATGACTTAGCAAACTTACCTGTTTGTCCGGGTTTGTATATGGCCTTGTCAGTTTGTACAAACCCAGTCACGTTTTGGTTATTCAGTCTGACACTGGTTTCGTTCTTAAAGCTGACACTTTCTGCATTTCCGGAGACACGGATATAGTAGTCCCTGTAGTACCATTGCGGGATCGGTATGTCTTTTGGAATCTACAAAAGTGGACAGATTTGTAAATGTATTTTATTTTTCAGTAGAAAAGCAAGAACAATGATATTGGAGAATATTTCTCGAGGAGAAACGGAAGGGAATAGAGTCCAGTGGGATGTGGGCTATTCCTGTGGAATGTAGTCGTCAAAACAGACATTCGTATACCAGCTTTCACAACAGACGTCGTAAGTCAATACTCGCAAGACCAATTGCCAAGCCTAAGTTCAACCCAAACCACCAAAGAGTTAAGAATATATTTTAAGTGCGGAATTCAGATGCAAAGCAACCAAAAGTTTATAATGATGGAGAAAAGACGCAAAGAATGTTCTAGGCAAATGAATAATGAAAAATGTGTATTCCAGAAGAGCTTTGGTTGCAACTGTCCATGTATACAACATGACGATCCAACTCAGCACGATCATAATGCTGTCACATAACAACGGGGGTTAAGCTGAATTAAGCACAGTTACGAAGCAGACTGCCTCACATTCTGGGCACTGTGTCCATATTTACTTACAATATAGTCATTGGTAACTGATGAAACTTACACACTACTTACACACGACGTTGGATGGCACATGTATAATCTGGACACATCAATTTTTGCAGCAATAACTTGTTGCGCCGCATGCTTGAAATCTTCGCATAACACACAGAATCTAGAATATGCTACAAGGCGAGATATGTACAGTACACAGCAAATGCCAACACCCTTAAGTACAATGCATCTTGTTATCCAAGTAAGGATAATTTACAAAATTGTCAAAATTGAAACTATTCTAGTCGCAAAGTCGGTGTTACAGGAAACCATTTTAGTCTTTTTACAAATACAAGTGAAGATAAGATATATCATCTCGCTTGCGTGATTTATCAATACTGCGAGAATAACATGCGTACTTCTGCTGACCAGTGGGTGGATTACATGAGATTTTCATAGACATAACGTCTCAGGTATGATGCAGTAATGTGAAGCAAGAAATTGTAATCATAATACTGTAGATGTATGGGCGAAAGTTGAACTGACATCAGTGAAGGAGCTCAGTTTATTCCGGGGTAGGCTTTGTTGAAAGATCAGACAACTCGAAAGGCCATACACGGTTGATTTATTGTCAAATAGTGTTGGAATCCACTGGTATATCTGCCGCCCTCTACAGAGACTGTGCTGCGCTCAATATTGCCTTAAACCTCCATGTACTGGAAAGGTAACAACAGTGAGTGGATCTGAACTAAGCCATCCGATGTTCACCGGTAGTCTGCACTAGCATTCAGAGGCTTTCTCATTTACCGATTGTTTATTTGAAACATTCAAAAGCGGAAAGGCTTACTCTACAATGCGTTAAGAAACAACCCGCCACATACAATTTAGAAAAATCTGGCTCAGTGCGAAATAAGTAAAAGCACTTACCTGAAGGGTAATCTGCTGTGGGTTACCTGTAACAGTTGAAGTGACACACTTTAAGTGCGTCTCCTGTACATTCCTAGCATCTACGATTCGCATCTACCATTAGCCAACCTAGTTACCCTGCCTCCGTTCTCTTCAAACCATACAATTTTTTGCCAGTGGGCTCTGATCGCGAACATTGACGTGTCGCCTCTAATTGCCCAAGTGGTAACCATCAGACCACGAGAACTGGCAGAACAGCAATAGGATTCAGCGATGCTACACGCAACAACAATCAGAGATGTTAAAAGTTCGCAAATTTACAAGAGGCGCGTAGAATCAAATTCACTTTAGAAACTACTGTGTGTGAATGATTCACGGTACTGTGGCTAAAATGAAACAATGGAGAATACAGAGTAAAACCAGAGCAATGACCACAGGCAGTTTACCAGGTGTTCATGTAACTATTTAAATAATATCAAATTATTCGACTCCTAGCATCATGGCTTCAGCAGAATTAGGTAAAAAATATGTATTGATGTAATTTTAATATATCTGACGTCACCAGTGCAGAATTTATCAAATGCTGTATTGCACATCCACAAAAACCATCCACAGTGACAGGCGGTATCAGTGGTATGCAATTTTTTTTAGAGAATGCATAAGCATATAAGCACTTATATATTGATAGACCATACACTTCTACGAATGTACTCCGTGGTTCACGTGGTTAGCACTAGCGCAGCGTTATGACCCAGGGGTCTCTCACCACTGCGGTGGCTGTGAGTTCAAGTCCAACTCATGCTGGCTTCCTCTCCAGCATATATTCTAGGAATATTCTTGAGTGCGGCGTAAAACACCAAACAAATAAATAAAATAAAATATACAAATGTATCGGGGCCTCCGTGGCTGAGGTAGTTAACACGCTAGCATACCACAATGACTCAATACGGTCGCTGTGAGTTCAATTCAGCTCATACTGGCCTCTTCTCTGGCCATAAGATTTTCCAGCAGCCTGCGGATGTACGTGGATTTCCCCTGGGCTCTATTCAGTTTCCTCACATCAGTATAAGAATCAGCAGTTCTTACCTGGATGAACGGTATCTGAGAGGAAGCGAACACGGTGCTGGTATAAGTATCAGAATTTCTTGCCTGGATAAACAATGTCCTGAGAGGAGGCGTAAACAGTGTTGGTATAATCATCAGATGTTCTTACCTGGATTAGCGATATCCTGAGAGGAGGCGTACACAGTGTTGGTATAAGCATCAGATGTTCTTACCTGGATGAACGATATCCCGAGAGGAGGCGTACACAGTGTTGGTATAAGCATCAGATGTTCTTACCTGGATTAGCGATATCCTGAAAGAAGGCGTACACAGTGTTGGTATAAGTATCAGATGCTCTAACCTGGATGAACGATATCCCGAGAGGAGGGGTACACAGTGTTGGTATACGTATCAGATGTTCTTACCTGGATGAACGACATCCTGAGAGGAGGCGTACACAGTGTTGGTATAAGCATCAGATGTTCTTACCTGGATTAGCGATATCCCGAGAGGAGGGGTACACAGTGTTGGTATAAGCATCAGATGTTCTTACCTGGATTAGCGATATCCTGAAAGAAGGCGTACACAATGTTGGTATAAGCATCAGATGTTCTTACCTGGATGAACGATATCCTGAGAGGAAGCGTACACAATGCCCGTCGTGCGGTTGTACAACTCCACCAGCACGGTGCATGGCCCCACCCGTCTCACGATATCCACGTACACATCCGTGGATAGGCCCGGCCGGATACACTGCGGTACACCCACGATATATGTGTCGCCATATGTAACCACTTCAGACTTGGGGCCGGGTGTACTTCAATAGTTTAATGGGAGAATTAAAACAGATAAATTGGCTAAGATAGGCAAAAATAAAATGTATCAAGCTATTTTCAATGTAATGCACCAAAAGTGAATATTCAGAACTGTCTCAATCAACTGTCTTGGACAGCGCTAAATGCCTCTCCACATATACCCGACAAAGGAAGAAACTTCACATTTGGTTAAATGCATTATAATCAAAATGAATAGAACGATGTGGTTAATATGGGCGAAAACCATAATGACCAGATATAATCTGACGCATCCGATCATTTTCAAATGTGGTGAACTAGGCGGGGTTCATGAAGCACGCTCTTTTGTGAAAACTCGACCCTGTATTTATGCGTGATAACACGTGACAACACGTGACAACAATTTCACCAAACACCAAAGCGTGTGCAGAATTTGCTGGCAATTAGAAAAAAAAAACACGCTAACAATCCTTGAGAGACAATGTCACAAATTACAAACGTTGACCGTGAACGTGCACAGTTATGCTCCAGGCTGGCCATTCTACTGTGGCTGTTGAATGTGATGCAGAAGAGAGGCAATTTGCAACCAGTGGATAAGTGCACATCAAACGGGTACGACATCTGATCGCCCTAGGTCGGGACGACCTTGTGTGACGACACATGTCGAGGACAATCAGATTCGGCTAGGTCATTTGTGTAATAGTTTTACGATCGCATACACCATATTGAACAGTCTGCAATACAGATGCTAGTCCGTGTGAAATCAAAAAATGACGCCATCATGCTAGCGCTGAGTGTGAATGGTGCACCAAACGCACCTTAATGTCTAATCCTGTTTTAGTATACACCCTTTACGTCCATAAGCCAGATTTATCCACGAGCTTAACACTTTGTTTTATATGGGTACTGTATGTTTGGAACATAAAGTAACACATGTGAAGTTTCTTTTTTGGTTCAGCATATTATTTGTTACTTTGTTTTGTTGAGCAGATTCGAAAGACAGCAATCTCGTGTACATCTGTTAGGTATAGCTATATTTAAAGAGTTTAAACAGACATATATTATACATGGTATCGCTTTACGAAACCTGACAATTTAAAAAATACGACAAACTTACAGCAATTTTCACGGTTGTGAAAATAAAAGGCTGGAAAAGACCTAGAAGCAATTATTGAATACGATATTATTGTTATCAACTTTTGTTGTCGATGTTGGTGTTAATGGTTTGGAAAACTTTCTTTACAGTATGAGGTTTATTTATAATTGATAATACAAGTAATATGTGAAATGTGTGATATAAAAAGACAATATTTAAGGTCTATATACTTACGAGACTGGTATCTCCTGAGCCCGGACAAACGTAACCAAGATGGCGCCTACCAGACACCACATTCTCGTCTGGAAATGGAAGAATACATATTTATTTATTTAATTAATTTTTAAATGTCATTCACAGAAATTATCACTTTACATTGGCGATTAGTTTTTATGGTGGAGGAAACCACAATGTCCGGTGTAAATCATCAGTGTTTGGCGAGTTAGTGAGAAACTTTCCGCAAGGCCCTAAAAGCGGATAGCGGGTAATCTGCAAATTCCATCCAAGCACGGTTTTGAACTCGTAACTGAGTGAGTGAGTGGGTTCTTGGGGTTTAACGTCGTACTTAACAATTTTTCAGTCATATGACGACGAAACTTGTGACTGAAAAGCAAGCCTTAGCCACTGAACTACAGTCAACTCCGTGAAATGTATGCGTGTCGACAGAAGGTTAGGAGTAAGTATGCATTATATGTAGAGCTTTTGTCACTTGTTTACATTTCATTTGTGTGAAGACCACACAAACTAAACTGCCGGAATTTCGAGTTCTTGTATCGGTACATCGATCAACCTATATCCCTAACTGTAGTCATGCTCTGATGGTACATGTAACAGACCGTGAAACAAACTGTTGTATACACCACGTGCCAGACTATTCTTGAAGGCATTTACAATGTTCATGGTTATCATACGGATATAATAATCATGAATTGTCTGTTCCCGACGTGGATGGCGAAACACAGTGTAAGAAACGATACGGATATATGATTATGAATTATCTCTTCCTGACGTGCACGGCGAAATCACAGTGTAAGAAAAGAACAGATTTAACAGCGACGGACTACCGAATAATAACAATCAACAATATTGCAGGATTGCATGCCTCGGTAGTCCTTTACCGTCATGTGTTGGGGTCCAGGTGCGAATAAAGGATCGACGTGTACCTCCTTGAATGAGAGACACACTGAAGCCAATAATGTAGTGTGGAAGAACTGTCTTTTTGAACTGGTAAAAGAAAATATAGCTTTATTTTGTTTAAGGTCAAAATCCATTTTCTAACAAAGCAGAACGTGTTCCACCCCCTCAACTCAGTCAGAGATAAAAAGTGTATACTGCAGACTGGCCGATTATATAGTGGGTATTATACACAGGGGTTAATAGTGCTACATATATGCATGTATTATCAAAGCTATGACAATGACTATGTAAAACACGTACAACGACACAAGAGTGCAAATTGCTCAAAACAAAAAACGTCTTTGGTTTAGTTCCAGATACATTTTTCTAAAAATATACTCTCTTTAAACTGAAATGTTGTGTACAGTTTTAAAATACATACAATACACAGTATTAAATCCATCGTTTTGGCTGTGGTGGAGAAGGGATAGCACTCCTTGTGTTATATTAAGACTTAATAAAATGTCATAAATTTGAAACTTTAATAAGTACTATGAAAAAGTTATAGTCTAACACACTCTAGTTTGACAAATTAACACTTATGTTCGTCATTCTAAATGTTAAAAATCTTGTAACCTAACACTATATGTAATCAATCATTATACGGCGTAACATGAATAGAATCTGGTGTTATCGCCCTGCCCTAAGCTGTGGCAATCACCATTTAGATTTTATACTTAGGATGATAAAGTCACAAAACATGTGTGATACATGCTCAGGCCCATGGAGTCAGCAAACATCTGTGATTTAGGCCTATTTAGGCCCATGGAGTCAGCAAACATTTGTGATATAGGCCTATTTAGGCCCAAGGAGTCAGCAAACATCTGTGATTTAGGCCAGTATTCAAGCTTATCGTTTTGAGTTTAAATCCAGCGTATGCTTACTTCCTCTCCGGTCGTATATGGGGAGATCTGCCAACAACTTGCTGACCGTCGTTGGATTCCCAAAGGTTCTGCCAGGTTTCTTCTCACCATATTGTTGGCAGCCGTTGTTTAAGTGAAATATTCTTGAGTTCGGCGTATAACATCAATGAAATAAACAGATAAATAATTTTTGACCGCCACAACATGTCCTGTCGCCAGAGATGGTCAGTTCTGAATCAGAACAATGGAGGGTTAGTCTGGATTTCTCATCGCTCGTTTAGAGTTTTGAGTTCTTTTCCTTATCTGAGGACAGGTCGTACTCACCTGCTGACTGTGTGCTGTAGGCCAGGTAAGACTGTTTATTTGACGGTGGGTACTGCTTAAGAACAACCTATACGTCAGACATGCGAACTGTGGACACCTTCGGGTCACGAAGTATGCACAACTTCTGAAGACATACACTCCTACATCTCTGCCAATCAGCCGGTTTTTTTCAGAGTACAGGGGGAGGTGGGAGGGGAATGAAAGGGCGATAACACCTGATCCTATTCATGGCTCTGTTTTCACCTGACAAAAGCCACTCGGGTAAGTAAGGCAAATTTAGGCCGGGTAGAAGAATCCGCGACGTCTCCGCCTCACCCTTCCAGGCTGGCCCCTTTATTCGTCATTTTCCCGGGCTTTACACAACATATCAACAAACATTTTTTTTCACTGCTACTGAATTTCCTCCCTGCCATAAAGCATCTATTATGGGCTACGGTGAATGCCCGACCGTCAAATCTTGACCGGTATTGGCTGTCTCTCATTGTACACAACGGAAAGCTCACAACGAATATGGGTGGAGAAGATATACGTGTAATTTGTCCTTTATATTTTATGGATCACTAACCATTTTCTATCCGTATATATTCACCATGAATAACCTATATATGTTCTTAACGCTTTACGAGGAGATAAAACCATAATTGTACGACTGGCCAAGATTTCAGTATGATTAAAAATGCTTTCATTAATATGAACAGATTGTAATTATTTACATGTATGCTGATATAAAGTCAACCTCAGGTCACTCAGCAAGGGCAGCTAGTACTATGAACAATTTATAGGTGTTAAGATAACACAGAGTATATTCTGACCACAAATGGCGTCTCAGGCAGAGTTGTGATCTATATGTATATTTACTCTTACAAATATTTTCCGGTTATAAGTAATAGTACTTATCTATTTTATTGCATTTTAATCGTTACATGACAACTTCCTGACTTAAAGCCACTGTGTGTAATCAACGCGGTAGCTAGAACATTCCCTCCCTTAACCGAGGTGAACAGGGAAGAGTAAATGATTTATAGTTAAAGACAACCAGCTCTGTTATACTAGACAAATACAAATTGGCTCGGTTAATAAATGGAGAGACACGACTGGTTTCTTTTAATCTGTGTTCGTGCCATGAAATGGTTTCCTGCCAGATATAAATGTGCCCAATGAATTGTCTGCGAAGTTGTGAGTGTTACTCATGACTGTTTGTTAACAGCTTGTTGTGACAGTATAACACGAGCTATAGTGCTTGGTAGAATATGCCTCCAAGTTGTCAGGAATGTGGCAGTAATGTAGCAATGCTAACAGCGCTGTATATGCTGAACCTCCCCTGAATGTGGACTTAATTAATGAGAATGACTGTGGCAATCAATAGACCTTCAATTCATTTATTAATTTATTTGATTGGTATTTTACCCCGTACTCAAGAATATTTCACTTATACGACGGCGGCCAGCATTATGGTGGGAGGAAACCTAGCAAAGCCCGGCGGAAACCCACGACCGTCCGCAGGTTGCTGGAAGACCTTCCCACGTACGGCCGGAGAGGAAGCCAGCATGAGCTGGACTTGAACTCACAGCGACCGCATTGGTGAGAGGCTCCTGGGTCATTACGCCGCGCTACCGCGTTAACCGACTGAACCACGGAAGCCCCTCTGTTGCTCCAAGAATTTTTGTACCTTTATATAATAAGTCACATCGTAAATTGCACAATATGAAAGAAAAGATCTACTGTTTCGAGTATTTTCATCCCTAAAAATAAGATTTATTTGTTGAATAACGCCCTAACCAATAAAGTTCAGGTTAACGGAAGCTCATTCATCACCATTCTTCATCATTCATAACTCATCATTTTATACATTATCGGGACAACTTATTATGGAGAAAATGTTCAGCCTAGAAGTTCATTTTCACATTACACTTTCCTGTTTATATATTGCACTTTTTTTTCAAATAAGCTACATTACACGATAAACACTTCATTTGGATTTTGGTCAAAATGTGATATATTATTTATTTGTGTTATATTTATTTATTTATTTATTTATTTATTCTGTATTTAACCCTGCAGGATGAATTCTCCTTATGTTGAAATTATCACTGATACAATGGAGGTAAAGTCCCCGGAATAAACCACGGATGGTTTAACAGACCTCCTAACTTATAATGTTCTCAACACGAGATCTGGATTTGAATTATCGACCTCACTGGCTAGGGTGTGATGACAAAGCTTTACGCACATGAGTAAAGGACGATCCTAAATAGTACATACTAAAAACGGTGTTATGCTGATAGGCATGTGAATGTGTTTACTATGTAAGCATGTATATTGGTATCCTCCACTCAATAACATGGTCATGTCTACTGGATAGTTTGTGTTCATTGAAAATAACCACCACATTAATATACGTTATATTTCATCCGTTCACTGTAATAAACACATTACTTTAATTACTGAACAGTCTCTTTGGATGTGTTTATTATGTGTACCATAAATGTGTTTATAAACAAAACATTTGTTTTTAGAGTGTAAGCCTACAGTTAAATGCTGTATACTTGTAAAGAATTCTAGTGAGCTGAGTTGGGAGATACACTCAGTCAAGATTGGGATTGTTGCGGGTAGATGTCCTATTTGCACGTAACAAACAAGGAAATAAAGAAAAATCTCTTGCCACACAAATTTGCACTGGTGTGTATTTAAATGTATTTGCATTTAAATTTAGGTGTGGTTCCACATTACAGCGACCTCTTGTTTGTTATTCTCTAGCAATTCTAAAACGATTGCCCTTCTTATGTCCTGGTATTATAGGCTACTTAAAACTCAGTATTCAGCTAAGTCTGGTTCACAAAGGACAGATTATCAGTGTCATACACACCGTGACGTGGTGGTGTTGTTGGCAAACTCAAGAATTTTTCACTAATATAGTGGTGGTCAACATTATGTGTGCATGGGGATACCGGAGTGCCTGTAGGGAAAACCACAGTCCTTTGGCAAGCTTTCCCACGAACTTCTCCGCGCGTTTCGGACATCACACTGGTGGAACACAAGTGATCTTCACGTAGCGCTGGTTTGGACAAAGATGACCATCGTCGGCCTTTTATATTGTTACCAAATTCCCACAAACAATGAGGGCGGGAATATCTACAAATTAACTGCCCAAGGTCGGTTTTGAACCAGTGATTGTTAGACCATGGCCGCCTCTCTACTCCCACATACATTCTTCACATGATAAGTCGTACTCTTTACCTTGGTGTTCTCTTGTGAATGAGTACCGGCAGCGACAAACATCTTTCGACTTTTTAACACAGTTATGAAAATATTTTAGTCGGTGAAGTTGGCAAAGGATCCAAACTACATGTACAAAATAAGAATGTTGTTTACCCAACACTTACCCCATGTAGGCCGACAGAATACAACTTTTGTTCACTGATTATATGGACACGACTGAAAACTAGGTCACTGGTGTTCTGCACTCCAGCGTGTTAACATAGGGTTTAAGTTTGTTGTCTCAGATGCAATATTTATCATTGTGTTTTGGGCGAGCAGAAATCTCTGCATGAGCTTTGAAAATGAGAGCCACATTATTTATTTATTTGTTTATTTTGTGAGTAGAGAGAATCTCAGGCAGAAAACATGATCCACTTCTTAAGGTTAGGCTACAGACTGTGATACCTTGACAGTACGTCTATACGTCTGATCCTGACCCAGCAAAGACGTTATGAGTAATCGTTTAAAGAGTGCATACCAGCAATTAAAAAAAATCAACGTGTAGCTGGAGATCACTGCAAGATGAGGTGTGATATGCTGTTCTTCTACAATCCTGCTATTAACTTAGACAGCATTTTACATAACCTCATGCATAGAATCACATGCCGGGATGAGACAAAATGTGACCTTGGAAAAGTCGACTTTATCAACACAACATAGCATGATCTCGTTTTTATACCATTTCAGGCTTAAATCCGTGTAGTTTCTTTCGGATTTGTATTATTATTATTATTAGAGGTTTAAGCCATTCAGGCTTAAACCTCCATATTGTTTTTGTTCGAAATTTTATTATTATTATTGTTAGATGTTCAAGCCACTAAGGCTTAAATCTCTGTTGTTTTGTTCGGGACTACTTCACTCAAAATTTGTTACTGCTAAACCTCTCAGAAATTGGATCCGATTTTAATGCAACTTAGTAAGTTTTTGGGTATGCCTGGGAGCAGCGTCATGTAAGTACGGGACAAAGTTGGTCACCTGGTTTGGCCGCCTTTTTATAAACGGTTTTCTCGAGAACTTATGATCAGATTGTTCTAAAATTTTATATTCTTGAAGACTGACCCAAAGTTTGAGAAAGGCGTCGAAATTCATTCACAACGTTTGAAACTCGCCATTGGTGGAAAATATGAAATCACATCAAAAAATATTAAATTTAATGTAAACTTAACGTATTCTTATGTCTATCGGGTCACTGATTTCATTCTGCTCTTAGTTTTTTCACTGTGTTATGTGGTCTTCAAGAAATTAGCAACAAAAGTTTTCAAAACTGTGCGAAAGCCTCTCATCTACTTAACCTGGATGACACTAATACTGCAGTTTACCGTGGGAACGGGTAACCTTGCAACTGTGTATTCTTTCTGTCTTTTGTGTTTGGCTATGAGCATGAGATCAAAACCACATTATCTCTATGCTGGTCTTTTTGTTACACTTAATGGATGCGATACCTGGAATTGCCCAGTGCCGTGTATTACTTCACTAGACTACGTATAGGTACACTTTCTGACCCATCCAGGTCATAAACTTACACATGCACAGTACACAAGCCATAAAGAGGTAAAGTTTACCCATGTCACAGGACTCATTTGTAACTAGTTGACAGCTAGTGTGATGGGACCAATTATATGTGTTATACGATATTCAACAATACATGTATCCGAAGCGCGCAGAAGTTTTGAACAATAGTAGGCTGTAACTTTTACAGAGAATCATGTTATACCTGTGCAGTCTATAAAGCGGTGAATAGCTGTACCTCAAGTGGCACTAGATGTATACATCTACCACATAGGCCTATTTCGACGACCTGTTGATAATTAATGAAGTTTGGTATACATGGTAAAGAGTAGATGTAGTATCGTAATGGGGGATTTGAACTTTTGGGTTAAGTTCGAAACTCAGCCATGCAATTTTCAGCACATGAATCTACGCCACACCCAGATATTCATACCGTGAAATAACGATACCGGTACTACAGTGGTAATTATACTGTAACATCTGTTTACACTAACATCTCGTGAATGCCTTTGTGGTTGTTGATCGTGTAAACTGACAAGAGAGCTCGCCGTGACGTAATGAGATGTGCAGTGAGTACTTGTATGATTCCAGGTCTAAAACTACGTTCACAAAGTCCGAAAATCCGTCCGGCTTCCGTTCGGTTTCCGAACCTAATTCCGTTGAAATTATTTTGGCAATGGATCAAGAGCTAAAACGCATAACAGTCCACATGCACCGGAGACGATTTCTCGCATGACTACGGATTCGGGCAATATGGAAAGAATCCTAGCGAGTGGAATTTAAAGGTGGTGACTCGATTTTCATTATTAGTGGGCTAGCCTGCTTGGTATCCTTGAAGCGACACAAAATCGAGTCAGACTGGCTTGGTGTAAGAATTTGACCAGTCCAGGCTGCAGGGTTTAATCCAGGAAATCCTATGTCTACTGTCAGTCAATCATCGTCGAAATCCTTTAAGGATGTTCAATAGATAAAACAGTATTTTACATTTTCACCTTGAAAGTGAAATGCCATAAATGTATATCCTAGGCGATGAATTATGAATATCAAACTGACTACTTATATTTTCATCAGTAACCAAGTTCGTTCCCGAAATATTCGACAGGCGTGGTTACAACAAACCGAAAATTGTATAGTTCCCGAAATATTCGACAGGCGTGGTTGTAACAAACCGAAAATTGTATTGTTGCCGAAATATTCGGCAGGCGTGATTATAGCAAACCGAAAATTGTATTGTTCCCGAAAACCGGCCCAGACGCCAGATAGAGTTTCGGGCGTGGTGTGAACGTAGCTAAGGATATGACCTGAAATCCCGGCAAAGGGACAGATTGCTTTGTCAGCGGGCGGGTGGGTGGTTGGATGAGGTTGGGGGGCGCTGGGGGGGGGGGGGGGGGCGATGGGGTGTGCAGTAACAGGTACATACGGGACATTTGCACACGGTAGCCTATAGGTCATGCATGCATCGTGCTGGTGGAAGGAAATTCACGAAGCACGTTGAGTCAATATGTTTACCTCCGTTAGTGCGAGAGACCCAATCTAGCGGAGAACTGTTGTTTGATTGGCTCAGATGGTAAAATTCACCCGATGTTAAGGTCATGCTATACGCTCATCATTTGGCTGGGATTGCGCGAGCTGATATCAGGAAAACACAGAAACTCCCGGCATAACGCACATTCAGTTATTGTGAACAGGCTGGTGCGTGACTTCAGCAATGTTAGTTTGGTGTATAAAAGAAATACTCTTTGTGCACTAAGTAACCTCTTTGGTTGTGCTTATATCAAATGACTTTCATGCTGACAGCCTTCGTCTATTTCAGGGCGACGCCTTTATATCGCCTGGCGTAAAGCGATACTCCTTATCCGAAGGGTTACTGATCGCTTCGGTGACTTAATTGTTGAAGCCTTTGTCTCGAAGTCTGGAAGCCTGGTATCAAACCTGGGTTGTGTCGTACCAAAACGCTTTAAAATAGTACTTGTTGCTGCCTCGCTTGGCGCTGAGCTATGAGAGGTAAAAGCATGCAAATAGCAGGGTTGGCCCGGTGTCAGTATGATGCGATTGGGTGTCTGGTTACTTCGACATGATACTTCAGTGGTGGCAGCACTTTGGCGGTATGAACTCACTTTGCCACAAGAACTGCACAGCATATGTTTTTTTTTTTAATTTTTTAAATTTTATTTTATTGATTTCAATCTCAACAAGTCCGATTGCCCAAGTTACAGAGTTGATAACAACAACAAATAGATAATATAATATATAAATAAAGTGTAAAAGACTATGTAAATTATAATAACAGGTTACCTTTATATAAAAAAAATCTCACAGTTCAGTAAATGTACACAATTAAAACAAAGGCATCTTTAAATAAGAAAAAAGTAAAGATTTGCATTGACTCTTAAATATAGTTGTGTAAAAATATCGATTTCATCGTACTGTGTACCGTAAAAAATGTTGACATGCGCGTTTACACAAATGCTGTTGTGGGGAATACTGACACGACTTGATGGAGGAAGAAACAATTGAGGATGTCGCGATTGTCTGATAGGAACATATGGTGAGAAACTCGATGTATAAAATAAGAACAATCATAATATGAATGAAAGAATGCTTGGGGTTGTACGTCGTACTTAACAAATTTTCAGTCATATGACGACGAAGAGTCATTACGTGTGAGTACTGTGTCTTCTTGTATCAGAACGAGTCCATTCCACCAAAGAGCAGCCGCCACTGAAGTATCATGCCAAAGACACCAGACATGACACCCCACTCAGTCACAATATACTGACAAAGGGCCAATAATTCATTTTTCCTTGCTCTAGCCCCTCTGAGCTTAACGCCAAGCGAGGCCGCAACAATTACCAGTTTTAAAGTCTTTCGTATGACCCAACTCCCGATTTCGAGGCAGATGCTTTCGATTACAGTTTAAAATCGTAAAGGCCGAAAATATTATGAATGATTATTAGTAGGCTTTAAAACATGAGGCCTACGTGGGAAGGTCTGCCAGCAACCTGCGGATGGTCGTGGGTTTCTCCTGGGCTCTGCCCGGTTTCCTACCACCATAATGCTGGCCGCCGTCGTGTAAGGCAAATATTCTTGAGTACGACGTAAAACACAATCAAATATATAAATCAATTAAAACATGAAGTTGACGTTAATGTATGAAGCATAGGTCTGTAGCGATTTCATTTGAACAGGCGGTGAGGAGGTAAGCATTAATTTTATCAGTAGGCCTACGTCAAATGGGAGAACGTACCGGTACGTCAGTAACCCGGCAAATGTCGATGGCTTTTCCCGAGAAACATTTCCCTAAATATGGCGAGAAGAAACACTCAGATAGATAAGAAATCAGTGGTTGACCCGTTCCACACGGATAGCCCTGCGTGTATATGTATAGCCTATAGCCATATCTCCATCACCACCGAGTGAAAAACAGCGCAGCAGTCAGCAGACCAAAACTGTTTTGTTTAAAGGTAGCTCACATGAAAATCTGCACAGTGCAATTGTATTTCACAAGTACCGGTAGGGCATGTATTGTCTATGGGTTACCTCAAGTGTACGTTCGTGGATTTTTTTTGACTAATTATGCAAATGAACTGTGAAAAGCTAAGTTGTGTATGTTTAGATACAGATGTTTAAAATCTCTGGGATGGTCTTCCAGCAACCTGCGGATGGTCGTGATTTTCCCTCGTGCTCTGGCCGGTTTCCACCACAATGCTGGCCACCATCGTAAGTCCTATAAGTGAAATATTCTTGAGTACGGCGTAAAACACCAATCAGAAAATGTATGCGCTGGCTAAGAAGAGAGAAAGACAAGGCTAAAAAAGCACGAATAGAAAAAGAAAGGACAAACAAAAAAAGGAAAATACAAAACCAAAAACAGGTTTCGTGAAAACAAAAAAATAAATACATTCGTAAACTTGTCAATATTGACATAAAAACACGCAACACGGAACAGCACATTTGATTGGTGTGGAAGCCGAGAGCAAGATACGAGTTAACAAACTCTGATGACGTTGAAATGGGTATTATGTACCTGCCTTGAGCCAACAAAACTCGTCAGCCTACATCCACGAGGGGAACGGAAGTACATCCACCAGGAGAACGGACATCCATCAGGAGGACGTTGCAGTGCGCATGACCATACATATGGCGCGAAATGCAAAGTAGTGGGGTATAGTTACACATTTGTGTTCAGTAAAAAGACATACGGATTATATCACTGTATATCTGACACCATTAACTTAAATTTTATTTACTACAGTGCTTCCCCAAATTATCGAACTATCGACAACAGATGATGAGTAAGACAAGGTATGTTATAAATTATCGGTATAAATTATCAAACTATCGACGACAGATGATGAATAAGGCAAGGTACCGGTATTCTATATCAAAAGGATACAACAGCCCAAGGCCTCTCCAGACCCGTTTTCCCGACATGGGGTTCATAGGCCTATAGGACTAAGCCTATACAATATACAGGTACTTGGTATTTAACTTATTTAACTTCCTGCAGGTATAAAATACAACATCCACGAGGAGGACGGTGGCTTATTTAACTTCCTGCAGGTATAAAAAACAACATCCACGAGGAGGACGGTGGCTTATTTAACTTCCTGCAGGTATAAAATACAACATCCACGAGGAGGACTGTGGTTAATTTAACTTCCTGTAGGTATAGAGTACAACATCCACGAGGAGGACGGCGGCTAATTTAATTTCATATAGGTATAAAGTACAACATCCACAAAGAGGACGGTGGCTAATTTACCTTCCTGTAGGTATGAAGTACAACATCCACGAGGAGGACGGTGGCTAATTTAACTTCCTGCAGGTATAAAGTACAACATCCACGAGGAGGACGGTGGCTAATTTACCTTCCTGTAGGTATAAAGTACAACATCCACGAGGAGGACGGCGGCAAACTTAACTTCCTGTAGGTATAAAGTACAACATCCACGAGGAGGACGGTGGCTAATTTACCTTCCTGTAGGTATAAAATACAACATCCACGAGGGGGATGGTGGCTAATTTAACTTCCGGTAGGTATAAAGTACAACATCCACGAAGAGAACGGTGGCTTATTTAACTTCCTGCAGGTATAAAGTACAACATCCACGAGGAGGACGGTGGCTAATTTACCTTACTGCAGGTATAAAGTACAACATCCACGAGGAGGACGATGGCTAATTTAACTTCCTGCAAGTATAAAATACAACATCCACGAGGAGGACGGTGGCTAATTTACCTTCCTGTAGGTATAAAGTACAACATCCACGAGGAGGGCGGCGGCTAATTTAACTTCCTGTAGGTATAAAGTACAACATCCACGAGGAGGACGGTGGCTAATTTATCTTCCTGTAGGTATAAAGTACAACATCCACGAGGAGGACGGCGGCTTATTTAACTTCCTGCAGGTATAAAATACAACATCCACGAGGGGGATGGTGGCTAATTTAACTTCCGGTAGGTATAAAGTACAACATCCACGAAGAGAACGGTGGCTTATTTAACTTCCTGCAGGTATAAAATACAACATCCACGAGGAGGACGGTGGCTAATTTAACTTCCTGCAGGTATAAAGTACAACACCCACGAGGAGGACGGTGGCTAATTTACCTTCCTGTAGGTATAAAGTACAACATCCACGAGGAGGACGGCGGCAAACTTAACTTCCTGAAGGTATAAAGTACAACATCCACGAGGAGGACGGTGGCTAATTTACCTTTCTCTAGGTATAAAGTACAACATCCACGAGGAGGACGGTGGCTAATTTACCTTTCTCCAGGTATAAAGTACAACATCCACGAGGAGGACGGTGGCTAATTTAACTTCCCGCAGGTATAAAGTACAACATCCACGAGGAGGACGGTGGCTAATTTAACTTCCTGCAGGTATAAAGTACAACATCCACGAGGAGGACGGTGGCTAATTTACCTTCATATAAGTATAAAGTACAACATCCACGAGGATAACGGTGGCTAATTTAACTTCCGGTAGGTATAAAGTACAACATCCACGAGGAGAACGGTGGCTTATTTAACTTCCTGCAGGTATAAAATACAACATCCACGAGGAGGACGGTGGCTAATTTAACTTCCTGTAGGTATAAAGTACAACATCCACTAAGAGAACGGTGGCTTATTTAACTTCCTGCAGGTATAAAATACAACATCCACGAGGAGGACGGTGGCTAATTTACCTTCCTGCAGGTATAAAGTACAACATCCACGAGGAGGACGGCGGCTAATTTAACTTCCTGTAGGTATAAAGTACAACATCCACGAGGAGAACGGTGGCTAATTTACCTTCCTGTAGGTATAAAGTACAACATCCACGAGGAGGACGGTGGCTAATTTAACTTCCTGTAGGTATAAAGTACAACATCCACGAGGAGGACGGTGGCTAATTTAACTTCCTGCAGATATAAAGTACAACATCCACGAGGAGGACGGTGGCTAATTTACCTTCATATAGGTATAAAGTACAACATCCACGAGGAAAACGGTGGCTAATTTACCTTTCTCCCGGTATAAAGTCCAGCATCCACGAGGAGGACCGCGGCTACTTTACCTTTCTGCAGGTATAAAGTACAGCATCCTCGAGAAGGACGGTGGCTAATTTACCTTCCTGTAGGTATAAAGTACAACATCCACGAGGAGGACGGCGGCAAATTTAACTTCCTGTAGGTATAAAGTACAACATCCACGAGGAGGACGGTAGCTAATTTACCTTCCTGTAGGTATAAAGTACAACATCCACGAGGAGGACGGCGGCAAATTTAACTTCCTGTTGGTATAAAGTACAACATCCACGAGGAGGACGGTGGCTAATTTACCTTCCTGTAGGTATAAAGTACAACATCCACGAGGAGGACGGCGGCTACTTTACCTTTCTGCAGGTATAAAGTACAACATCCACGAGGAGGACGGTGGCTAATTTACCTTTCTCCAGGTATAAAGTACAACATCCACGAGGAGGACGGTGGCTAATTTAACTTCCCGCAGGTATAAAGTACAACATCCACGAGGAGGACGGTGGCTAATTTATCTTCCTGCAGGTATAAAGTACAACATCCACGAGGAGGACGGTGGCTAATTTAACTTCCTGCAGGTATAAAGTACAACATCCACGAGGACGACGGTGGCTAATTTACCTTCATATAAGTATAAAGTACAACATCCACGAGGAGAACGGTGGCTAATTTAACTTCCTGCAGGTATAAAGTACAACATCCACGAGGACGACGGTGGCTAATTTACCTTCATATAGGTATAAAGTACAACATCCACGAGGAAAACGGTGGCTAATTTACCTTTCTCCAGGTATAAAGTCCAGCATCCACGAGGAGGACGGTGGCTAATTTACCTTCATATAAGTATAAAGTACAACATCCACGAGGAGAACGGTGGCTAATTTAACTTCCTGCAGGTATAAAGTACAACATCCACGAGGAGGACGGTGGCTAATTTACCTTCCTGTAGGTATAAAGTACAACATCCACGAGGAGGACGGCGGCAAATTTAACTTCCTGTAGGTATAAAGTACAACATCCACGAGGAGGACGGTGGCTAATTTACCTTCCTGTAGGTATAAAGTACAACATCCACGAGGAGGACGGCGGCTACTTTACCTTTCTGCAGGTATAAAGTACAACATCCACGAGGAGGACGGCGGCTACTTTACCTTTCTCTAGGTATAAAGTACAACATCCACGAGGAAGACGATGGCTAATTTAACTTACTGTAGGTATAAAGTACAGCATCCACGAGGAGGACGGTGGCTAATTTACCTTTCTCTAGGTATAAAGTACAACATCCACGAGGAGGACGGTGGCTAATTTACCTTTCTCCAGGTATAAAGTACAACATCCACGAGGAGGACGGTGGCTAATTTAACTTCTTGTAGGTACCGGTATAAAGTACAACATCCACGAGGAGGACGGCGGCTACTTTACCTTTCAGCAGGTATAAAGTACAACATCCACGAGGAGGACGGTGGCTAATTTACTTTTCTACAGGTATCAGGAACAACATCCACGATGAGGACGGTGGCTAATTTACCTTCCTGCAGGTATGAAGTACAACATCCACGAGGAGGACAGTGGCTAATTTACCTTCCTCCAGGTATCAGGAACAACATCCATGAGGAGGACGGTGGATGCTTTGTCTTTCTATAGGTACAGAGTACAACATCCAGAAGGAGGACGGTGGCTAATTTACATCCCTATATGTATAAAGTACAACATCCACGAGGAGGACGGTGACTAATTTATGTTCCTGCAGGTATAAAGTACAACATCCACGAGGAGGACGGTGGCTTCTTTACCTTCCTTTAGCTATAAAGTACAACATCAATGAGGAGGACGGTGACTAATTTATGTTCCTATAGGTATAAAGTACAACATCCATAAGGAGGACGGTGGTTAATTGACGTTCCTACAGGTATCAGGTACAAAATCCACGAGGAGGACGGTGACTAATTTACCATCCTTTTTCTCCGCAGATGGGAAAAGCCCAACACGAACGAGGAGAAACCGATTTTTCCTTTCTCTACATGTACGTAGATGAGAAAATTTTTACAGAGCCTTAGAATATAATCCTCGATTCACAGAATATGAGAAATCCAGTGACCACCAATTCCGGACAGTTGAATAAAAAAATCAACAACCACATTCTAGTTTAAATATATGTATTTTAAGGAGCCCTCGCGCAGTGCCATAACCCATCCCCATGGAGAGTTTGCCAACAGAAACTCTAATTCAACAAGTTCCTATCCCTAAAGCTGGTTACAGCATTGTATTCATCCGGTTTGCCAAAACCTTTACAGAAAAACTATTATAAACTGTGTTACGACCCAAACTGCCTGTATTATAAAGAGATGGCTTGTTCGAAATACACGACAGTCTAGCCGCACAAAAAAGTAACCAAAACAAGCAGATTTTATTTTACAACAATTTATTAGCTTAACAAGAACAGGTAATAAGACTTATACAAATATTAAAGTACTTAAGTTTAACAAGAAAGGATAGCAGTATCTATACAAATACTAAGGTACTTACGGTGTCAAGTCCAAACGGACGCATATATTTCACAATATATACCACACAGGCATAAATGCTCAGAGGCAAATTCACAAGAGGGAAAATCCACAGTATAACTGAGTGTATGACGAAATATACACAAAATTCCCCAGACAGGGTCCGTGTACTAATAAGCACTGTGTATACAAGAGCACAAATTAAACATACAAGTTCAGACTGAACAAGTGCTCGGTGGAGATA